>NC_058132.1:356277920-356345314 GCF_016433145.1 Gracilinanus agilis
CTGCTCTCTCTCTCTCTCTCTCTCTCTCTCTCTCTCTCTCTCTCTCTCTCTCTCTGACTTTGTCTGTCTCTCCACTCTTCATCCCCACCCCCTTGGCCCCCAATCTTTAGAACAATATTGCAGTATACCTCCAAAGTAAGCAAATGAGTGAGGTAGCTGTGTTTCTCTTTCCCAGGAAGGCAGAGGACCTAAAACAAAAACAATCCTCAGCAAAGGAGATGTTGAGAAAATTCTGCCCCCTAAAGGGGGGGCCAAGTGAATTTCCTTAACCCTGCAGTTCTTTTCACTGGCTCTAGGTGACTGACAGTTTGACTCCTTGCACATCACCACAACCTAGATGTTTAAACGATTGTCAGTCTCTATATAACCCTCATATCACACATAATCAAATCACAACATATTCATTCTTGTGTGATGGAATCTAGGGATTTTGCTTTTCTAAACTTCAATGAGGTGTGCACAGGATGCTTGGCCTCCTTCTCCCCCTTTTGCCCTGTTTTGAGCTTGACACCTCTTCAAAGAACAATCCCCAAAACTGTAGTATTTAGAACTGGAAAAATAATGAGAGGAAAATTGAGGGTACGGATGGGGGAAATGAATGGTCAACAAGAATTCATTTTAAACTGAAAAGGAAATAGACAAATGCCCTTATTCTCCTTTGAAAATTATAACAGAGTGACAGTTAAGAGGCATTATAGATCAATAGAAAGATCCGGAGAGCGGAGGTCCTGGCATCCAATTTGGCCTCAGACACTTATTCCTAGCTGTCTGAGAGTAGTTGGACAAGTCATCTTACACCTCCCACGCACACTGACCAGCCTTTATCACTCTTCTGCCTTGGAACTAATACACGGTATTGATTCTAAAACAGATGATAAGGATTTTTAAAAAAAGATAATTATAACTGCTTAATAGAGTGTGATTACAACTTTAGATATAACAACTTGTAGGTCTCAGTAACTCAAACCTTTTTCCACGTGCCAGCATTCAAATGTTTTCTAATGGAGTCCCAGGTGGTATCCAGTCTTTCTATGGCTCTTTAGCAAATGTCTAAACTAAATTCCCTTAGGTCTTATACCTTCCCAAATGGGCAAACAGAAGCTTCTCTGCCCAATTACATATGCAAATAGTCAAACCATTTTTAGTCATAGCTTTTCCTTGATCTAAATTTGGTTTATTATTGACACAGATACTTTTCATACACACCCATCCATTTATTAACTGGGTAAAAATAATCCCTCTTCTGCAAGCCTGGTTGGAGGCCTTAATTAGTCAGCATCTGCAAAAAGGCATGAGTTTTTGTTTTTTTCTGAAGAGTAAATTATATTCACTAAGGTATTTCATAATAAGGCATGTCTTTTCTCTGAAACTGAATAACTTTTTCTTTTACACTCTTAAGTCTGTCTAAGAATCAATAAGTACTGTTTCCAAATAAGAATGGTTAAGGCATAGGCAGTTAGGGTTAAGTGTCTTGCCCAGGATCACGAATTATGGGAAATGTCTAGGGCCAAATTTGAACTCAGACCCTCCTAACTCCATGCCTAGCTCTCTATCCACTGAACCACCTAGCTGTCCTGATTAGGATTTTAATAATGGCTTAGGTAAGTTTTGAAGATGACCTTCCATAACTATATGAACAAGTCTGGTTATATGTTAGAAACTCATTCCTCACAGCCAGAAGCTTTGAAATAAACAGTCACAAATGGAAAAAATAAACATAAACAAGTTATAAAATGATTATATTAATACTCTCATGACAAGGCAGCATAGTGTAGTATAAAGAGCAGTGGTGTGGCACCTAGAAGAGCTGATTCTTTCATATAGTGGTTGTTTGAAACTGCTTGCCCTTTCAAGACTTTGTATGCCCATATGTAAAACGGAGATAATAATATTATCTCTCCTCATCCCTTGAGGTGATATGAGAAAAGCGTTCTGTCAACTAAACACACTTTAAATGTAAGCTTTAAAAACCTTAAGACCTGAGATAATTGATCAGGAGTATATTTCATGCGACCTTAGAAATGGGTTTTGTAGATGTTGTAGTCATTAGCACAGGCTAAGTATGGAGGGTGATCATCCAGAGGTGAAGGGCTTGTAAAATGTAGGTAAAAATATATTCCAGTGGAGACATATTTTATTTCTTCCAGCCTTTAATGCATGACTGGAGTAGCAGGGATAGAAGGCCAAGTGATAGGGGTAACAAAGCAATGAAACTAAACATGGAGAAGTTCAAGAGACAACAATTACAGTCCCAGAGAAACAGTATTTTCCAAAGCCTCAGGATGTCTGGAAAAGCCAAAATTCTGGTCACCCCTAATCTATTGGGAATAAGTATATGAGTTTTATTTAACTATTAATAAATAACAATGATGATGATGATGATGATAATGATAACTAAGTGGTACCACAGTAGTTATAACACTGGAGTCAGGAAGACCTGAATTCAAATCTGACTTCAGATACTTACTAACTGTTCAAACCTGGGCAAGTCACTTAACCTGTCTGCCTCAGTTTCCTCATATGTAAAATGATTATCATAATAGCATCTACTTTTTGGGTTTGTGGTAAGAAAGAAATAATATTTGTAAAACACTTTGCAAATCTTAAAGCATTATATAAATGCTAGCAATTACATGGCACTTTAGAGTTTGCAAAGCAAACATATATTTACAAACATTTTCTTACTTAATCCTCACAGCCATCCTGAGACATTTATTATTTTTATTTTATAAATGAATAATCAGAGGTTCAGATAGATTAAACCCCTTAGCTAGAGTCACACATGTGAAGATGGGACTACCTCTCAACTGCCCATTTTAGATTTAATAACCAAAAGCATATACACCCCACTTATCCTTAAGTGGGGGAAGTCTGTGACCCATGCGTGCAATAGTGGATGACAAATCAGAATCAACTGACTGCCCCCTGGGCAGTCCTAAGCAAAGCTTTAGCTATAATTGGTCCACATAAAGTGGAAGGAAGGTACAGGAAGTGATGAAAGGAATGGTCTTTAAAAGTGGCAAGAACTTCCTGTGAGGAGGTCTTTCACCTTCAACTTGTTCCTGGAGGAACTCCTGCTTGGAACCTGGGACTGTTCATGGATTTTCCCTTAGAACTGCCACGTGGATGAGTGAAAAAGACTGACTCCTTTTCGTGGCTTGTTCTGGAGGTACTAGCCTCCAGAGAGGCCCCTCATCTTGGAGGAGATCTCATTTTTGCTAAAACCCTTGTTTAATTTACCTCTGGGCCCCCTTTCTGGGGTCTCTTAAGCCTTGCCTGGTTTGGACCAGGCCAGAGTAAATATCTGCTCTCTTTGATTTTCTTACTTTCACTCTTTCTCCTTCTGTAAATAAACTACCATAAAAAGTCATTTGGAATTGAGTAATAATTCCTGGCAACCATACTCATGAATTTAGTCCAACCCTTTTATTTTTACCTCTTACATTCTGGCCCTTACACACAGATAATTGAGAATGGGGCAGGATTTAAATCCTGGCTGTCACTAAATTCAGTTCTCTAGGAAGTAGGCCATAGTACACTAGAGATGCATTTATCATTTCCTATATACCTAATCTAGTCTCGCTTCATATGCTTCACCCCTGAGTCCATACTACCTTGGCATGGGCATCATGAGCCATGATGGCAAGAACTTGTTCTTTTTTAAAAAAAGATTTCCTAAACCCTTACCTTCCATCTTAGAATCAATACTAAGTATCAGTTCCAAGGCAGAAGAGTGGTAAAGGTCAGGTAATTGGGGTTAAGTGACTTGTCCAGGGGCACACAGCTAGAAAGTGTCTGAGGTCAGATTTGAACCCAGATTTGAACTCCCATCTCTAGACCTGGTTCACAATCCACTGAGCTATCTAGCTGCCAAAGCTTGCTCTTTTTTTGAGAGACAGTAAGGGAAAGATAATAGGATTTTAGTATAAGTCAGAAAAAGAGTCCTGAACCAATTGGCTTTGTTTAGTTCTGTGCAAAGCATGACAGAGTGTTTCAATAAGTGGAAGGGAACAAACATTTATTACACGCCTATTATATGTCAAACACTCCACTAAACCCATTACAAATATCATCTCATTATCTCATTCATTGGCAAGCACTTTAGAATTATTGCAGGCTCTTCTCTCAAGCAAGACCAGGTTCTTGCAGTCATGCTCCATATGAACCAGCCAGGGTACAGAATTATAATCCACAATGCTCATGGCAGCATAGCATCACATCAAACCCCATTTGCCTAAGGGTATGAGGTCTTATCTGTGCCAAATGTTGGCGGCAAGAACAAGAAAGAAGCAATTCCAGGAACTGATAGGGTGAGGGCTCATAAACGGAGAGTATGATGAATCTTTAAAATGGAGACAGTCCTTCAAAAACAAGGCCTATGGGCCTTTGTAGAGCCCACATTAGTTAGATCCTCTAGATTTCTCTAGGCCTATCATATTTCCCCAGGTGACCAGTGGGTAAAGGTAGCCTACAAATATGTTGTTGATAAAAGCCTTAAGCATTTTGAGTTTGTTATTTGGCCCCTTAAAGCCATTCCATTTCCCTTATTTCCTAGACAACAGAATTGTGCTGTGGATCCCTGGGAAATCCTAAAGACTACTTAGTATAATTTTTTTTTATTATATAAAATAAAATACAGAAATTGACAAAGGAAAGCAATTATAATGAGATTCAATTGTCAACATATTTTAATTTTCAAGTTTATGGACCCCAGGTTAAGAATTCCTGATTAATGCTATACAACTGACCTGTAAGTTCTTGTTGCCAGCAAAATAAGGCCTGAAACAATTCTACATAGAATGTATCAGATATCTATTATGCTTCAATAATGTGATGATAGAAAGAGTAGCCAGACTCATCTACAGGTTGGAGTTGTTTCTATACATATGTGACAATAATATACCTGAGACACAGATGAGCTTGGAGGATCTTTTCCTTATAACTGGTTTTATTGCCTGGTTTGGCCACATGCATCCATCAGCGCCATTGTAGGAAGAGTACATATGGACACCATTTCCCCCAGGTATAATAATAATAGAAACATAGATGGAGAAGGAGAAGGGACAGCAAAGGCCATTTTGTCAACCCCTTTCATTTTTTAGAAAAGGAAATGAGTCTTAGGAAAACCCAAGATCATAGAGGTTATGGCACAGGAAAGATTTGAACTCTGAGTTCAAGTTCAGTCTTTCTTCATCTGGGCTACACAGATACTTCCAACATTATGACCACTGTAGTCTGTTCTCCTCCCTCTCTTCTTTCACTGGGCTAAAAATAGCTTCAGGCATCTAGACTCAGAGTGACCATTAAGTCATGCCTAATTCCCAGTTTCCTCTAGATCTTAAATGAGGGATGAGAATAAGTAGTAGGACATGAGATTTTTATGTAATGCTCAGGAAATCTCCAGGAGGTTGGATGACTTGGCACTCCCCAGTATCCTCAGAGGAGGTGCTTTATTAACTCTTTACTCCAGTAAGTAGCTAAGTGGCATCATGGGCAAAAAGCTAGGCTTGGGGTCAGGTAGACCTGAGTTTGAAACCTGCCTCAGACATTTGCATGACCTTGGGCAAGTGACTTACCATCTTTTAAGTTTCAACATTTGTAAGATAGGCATCATAACAACAAGGTTGTGGTGAGAATCAAATAAAAATACTTAAAACTTTATTCAAAATTTGAAATGCTATTATAAATGTAAGCCATTATAATTATTAGGTCCTTACTGTACTTTTTATCATACTAAGTTCACTCTGTGGGCTGAGGGCTTCAACTGGTCAGACAGCCTTAATATTCTGTCTTCAGTCCACATGACACACCGTTCTTCCCTTATCTCTGACTGTATTTCTTTGTAGCTTTCACAATTCAATATTCTTAATCATAAGTGAGAACCTTTGCAAAATCAAATGTTAAATCGAGACTTTTACCTGAAAGCTGTTTGCATAACTCCAAAGACAGAACATGACCTTATTCCTGGACCAAAGATCTAATCTTCCTAATCTTCTGGGTAGTTTCATAAAATCCCAAGTTATTCTCCCCTACGATCCCCATGATCCCTTGCCACCAGAAGTTATATAGAAGGATTCTCTTCTTGCCACTGAAATGGGAGTATCTCTACATCTTGTATAATTAATCTCCACTATAATTTAAGATTGTGGTAGGAGCAATAGCTTTAACTAAATTTATATAACCCTTTAAGATTTGAAAATGCTTTACAAATATCTTTTTTTATCCTCACAACAATCTTGGAATGTGGGTATTGTAAAATTTAAATTAATATCCAATAGCTCCAAGTATTATATTTTATAAGATTTATTAATAATCACTTGAAGTAGAAGAAATAAAAGAAACAAAGTACAAAACTTAATTATGGCCATGTATGTAAAATTCTCCTACCTGGCACTCATCCAATCTCTACCAGCCGCCTTCCCAGGAACAGAGCGAGAGGGAGGAGCTACACAAAACTTATATCTTCCCTATGTTAGTTTATGTAACTAGATAAGTAAATGGGATGCTGGGAGAGTGAGTCCTGGGGAGCAAAATTCTAATTACACAGTATTATTATCCTATTTCATAAATGAGAAAACTGAGGAGAATGAAAGGTAAGTGACTTCCCTAGGGTTACATAGCTAGTTAGTGTTTGAAGTAAGATTTGAACTTGGGTCTTAGTCTAGACTAGTTTTTCTTTCAAAGATGTTGAAACTGTCATTGAAACTTAATTGGTTCAGGAAACTAAGACTCAGGTCATTAATATAATTTCCTGGTGGCCTAAGTCCAAACATCTTCTTCAAACATGTTCTTCAAACATCTGACCATCACAGACAGCACAAAAAGAGGGAAACTATACCCAGCTGAATCAACAGTATATCCTTGTTGGGAATGGGGTATTCAGGCAAGACTAGCTCCTCTGGTTGAAGACTTGCATAGCCCTTTAAGGGCTGCTCATCTACCTTTGGTGTCATCTACCTACTCTCACCCAACTCTCACTTGTGGCTGTAAGAAGCTATAGTATGTACAGTGGCCACACTCCAGCAAAACTGCCTTGATAGATGGACTAAATGAGGCTGAGAATAACCCATCTGTGAGTGGGGGGGGTGTACCCCAAATACATGAAGACTTCTCTCAGCAGAATGGGTGGATGGGAACAAAATTTATCAAAGGCCATGAAGGCAGATGCTATGGAACACTTAGAGCTTGGTCAAACATTGAAGACACCAAAGTCATCCACTGCATTCTGGGCCATCACCAGTTATCCTAACAATTTTGCACAACTCTTGCCTCACTTAAATCCAACTCACGCAAGTCAAGACATTACTCTTGTGATGTAATTGGTCCTCTTTGAAAATGAAAGATCAGTAGCAACAATATTCTTGGTGAAAACCCTTTCCCTTCTGGGACTAAGTTATCCTCTTTTGCTAATGGTTAGAATTGTTTATGAATGCTTCATTTCATTCTAGTCTCAAAGATAAACTTTTTTTAATTTGAAATTTTTAATTAATTGATTGAGAATATTTTTCCATGGTCACATGTTCTTTCCCTCCTCTCCTCACACACCCCTCCCATAGCCAATGAGCAGTTCCACTGGGTTTTACATGTGTCATTGATCAAGACCTATTTCCATACTATTGATATTTGCATTAGGGCAATCACTTAAGAGTCTACATCCTCAATCTCAAAGGTAAACTTTTGGACCAGTCTCGGGCAGGCCTGGCCTACTCCAGAAGTCAGTGACTTTTCTCCAGATGATGACCCATTCCTTGGACTACTAGGCCAGACCTACTCAGACTCTGCAGATAGTACCCAGATGGAGGAAATGGTTCTCCATTCTTCTTTTATGCAACATTTCCTAGTCTGAGAGTTCTGGATCTGCTGTCTGAGACATTTAATCCTCATGTTGCATCACCTCCTGGATTAAGCAGGGATCTTCAAGAGGATGTCACCAAGTTCTAGTTCTCATTGTGGTTTGAAGAAACAGGCAAAGGTACTGGATGAATAATTGAGAAGCAATATAATATGGTGGATGGGCAGTGAGGTGGAACTAGGTGGTCCATCAGAACTGGAATTAGGGAGACAAGTTCTAATCCAATCCCCAACACTAGATGTGAGATGCTGGGAAAGTCATTTAACTCTGTTTGCCTCAGTTTTCTCATCTGTAAAATGAGCTGGAGAAGGAAATGGCAAACCACTCCAGTACCTTTGCTAGGAAAACTCCAAATGAGGTCACAGATAATCAGACAGCTGAACAACAACAAATAACATAGTGACTAGATTGTTGGAAAACCTGCAAAAGTCTTGCCTCTGACACATACTGCCTGTGTGACTGGGCAAGTCACTTTACAGGGCTTTAGACAACTCTCTGAGACTAAGTTGAAGAGAAGATAATGTTTTGCCTTGGCAGTGGGGCTTTTTCTCTGGGAATTCTCTACATTGATAAAATCTAGTAAAAAAAATGTTTAGACTCCCTTTACCATTTAACCAGCTGATTAGGTTGAGTACTATAAAGAGACAAACTGTTCAACTGTAAACCATCCCAAGAATAGGGCCCATCATGCCAGTGAGATAGAGACTAATAATAATAGGCAATAAAAGCATTATTTCATCAACCTCTTCTATCCTTGAATGAAGTCGGTTTCTTCTGAACAGATGTTGTGATATCCCCCAGACCAGGTGATTAATGTGCTCTGATTCGAGGCAGTCTTATTTTTTTTAAGCCCTTACTTTCAAACTTACTAACAGCTCTAAGACAGAAAGACAAAGGCTAGGCAATTGGGGTTAAGTGACTTCCACAGGGTCACATAGCTAGGAAGTCTCTGAGGCCAGCCAGATCTTCCTTACTTCTGGCCTCTTGCTCTGTCCACTGTGCTACCTAGCTACATGTTTGGAAACAATCTTCTACTGGAATCATGGCAAAAAAAATGAATTCAATTCAGTCAACATTTATTAAGGATGTTATATCTAGGGTACCCCACTTGGGGTTGAGGATAAAAAATTAGAAAGAAAAATAATCTCAGCCTTCGCCTATAATCTAGTGGTTGGGAGTAGAATGGAATAGATATAACATGGGCAAAGACAAATAAATGCAAGCTAAGTTGAAGAAGGAAAGAATATTATTAACAAGAGAGATCAGAAAACTTTTCCATAGGATCTGGCACCTGAGTGGAATTGTAAAAGAATCTAAGGATTCTAAGCAGGGTGAATTTCCAGGCAAAGGCACAGAGATGAGAGAAGAAATGCTGATTTTGTGAGGGGCCCTTGATGGTAACATTGGGCCATATAAAACCATGGACAACTAGCCAAGAAGTGGCAGGGGCGGTTCTCCTTGGTGATGAATTTACAGCAGGAGGCGAGTGAACATCACTATGCCTATCTCTCCGGGACCTCTTCCTTAGTCAGCACCATCTGTTGCTAGTGGTACCCTTGACTTATAGCTGCTGAAATGTTTCATTCACTCAGGCAGCTGGAGGATCCCCATAACTTTCAACACTATACAAATTACAGGGACAGTAATTCAAGCAAGGTGAAAAAACATGAGAATAATTACAAAAGCTATTCATGAAATATTGTGCCAATATATATATTTTATTAAATATTTATAAAGTCCTTTTTTTGAGAAGAAATGTATAGTGGAGTCATGGACTGAAGTTTAAATCCTACATAATATATTCACTAGTTTTATACAGTAACCTCTCTGAGACTCATTTTTAAAATGGGGAAAATAATACTCAAATCACCTACTTAAGAGGGTTGCAAACTAGTTAATCATATGGCATTTGTTTATTTTTTAATTATTTTTAACATTGTTTTTCTAAAACTTTGAGTTCCAAATTCTTTCCCACTCTCAGACCTTACCCTTCCTACTGAGAAGGCAAGCAATATAATACCTATTATACAATGAATGATAAGCATTTATTAAGCACCTACTATGTGCTAGGGACTTGGGGAACAATTATAGACAATGAAACAATCCTTAGAACTAACATTTTAACTCTACATGGATGTTAACAAGAATGTTTTATAAATCTTAAATTTTATAAATGAAAGTTTTTATACATATCATCACACTCAATCCCCACAATAACTCTGAGAGATTAGTACTACAGCAATATTATGAGCAATTTACAAAAAATTAAGACTTAGATAGGCAAAATGATATTTCTGTGGTCATGTAACTTTTTCTTGTTCTGTCATTTTTCAGTCATGTTTGACTCAGTGATCTTTTGGGGGATTTTCTTGGCAAAGATATTGGAGTGGTTTGCCATTCCCTTCTCCAGCTCATTTTATAGATGAAGAAACTGAGATGAATAGGGTTAAGTGACTTGCTCAGGGTCCCACAGGTAGGATCTGAGTACAAATTTGAACTCAGATCTTCCTGACTCCAGGCCTGACACTATATCCACTGCGGTATTTAGCTGCCCAGTCACATAGATTAGCAGGCATCAAAAGCAGAAATTTATTAGAGTTCTCACCCAAAAAGAGAGATTTAAAAGTACAGCTGCATTTTCTATATGATCTGGGAGAATTGTGATAATTTTTTTCCCCTCACAAGTGTTTTATACTTGGCAGCTTGATAAAGAAACAACATTTTGTAGCCCAAATGAACTCCTAATATTATAAGGTATGTACATATAAATAATAGGTTAAAATACATATTTATCTACATACTTAGACACTTAGAGACTTAGTTAACACCTAACATCTAACAACTTCAAAACTCCAGATCAAACACTTTTAAAAATATTCTTTGCCTGTGGGATAGCAGCAAGGCTGTCAGACATTATATAGACTCCAAGAAAGTCTAGCTAACCTTCCTGGATCCATGTCAAGTCTTCTATCTTTTATTATTCTCTCCTCATAGTACTCACTGAGGTGGGGAAAAATTGTAATTTATTTCTTATCTCCTTTTTCCAGCATTGCAGCGGAAAGCCTGTCTGTTTATTTCTCCCTCCATTTGAGCTTCTAATTCTACTCATTCCTTTTCCTTTGATAATTTAGTGAATGTGCTGAAAAACAGTCCACCTACCCCACTGACCTTGATGGAGACAACCAAGACAACAGAAAGAAAGTTGTATTTAGACTCAGAGAACCATCCTTCCTCTGGCATTTAGTACCTGTGTAACCTTGGGCAAATCAATCTATAAAGCGTTTATTAAACACTAACTGTGTGTCAAGGAACTGTGCTGAGTGCTAGAGATACAAGGGAAGGGGACAAAAAATAGTCTCTGCTTTTGGGGAATGCACAGACTAATGGAAAAGACAACATGAAAACAACTAGGAGAAATGGGAAAGTGTTAATGGAGGGAAGGTACTAGAATTCAGAAGCACTGAGAAAGACTTCTTGTAGAAGGCAGGATTTTAGTGAGACTTTGAAGGAAGTCAAAATAATCAGGCAAAAGAGATGAGGAAGAAGAGCATTCTAAGGCATGGGAGACATCCAGGGAAAATGTCTGGAGTTTAGAGATGGAGTCTCTTGTTTGTGGAATAGAAAGGTGGCCAGGTTCACTGTGCATGTGAAGTTTGGGAAGTAGTAAGAAGACCAGAAAGGTATGGAGTGGAGGGACAGATTATGAAGGGCGCAAAGCAGGAATTTTTGTGAAACTGGAGGTAATAGGGAGTGACTTGAGTTTATTGAATATGGGGATGACATGGTCAGACCTATGTTTTAGTAAAGACACTTTGACAGTGTTTATATTTTGAGGTACCTGGCAGCTCCTGTGTCTTTCTTTGGATAGTTCTATTTCCATTTCTAGAACCCAGTATCCATATTTCTATTTCTACTTCCTTTTCTAGAACCCAATTTATGATCAAGTCAATAGCTGTTGTGGTATTGTATCAGTTTTTATCAATAATCCAGTTCTAAGTAAAAGTTTTCTAAAAGAAGACTACTACAATTATTGTTATGATCAGTTTATTCCAAGACCTACTTCGTGGTTCAGGATAGAACCAAACTAGAATCAATACTTTTTATTTCAGTTGACCGAAAAATAAACTTAATGAAACCTATGAGTCAGCTCTAGAGTGATGGATAGAACTCTGAAAACCCCAAGATCTGGATTTGAATCCAGCTTTATTCATTATCTAGGTGTACAAACCTGGGCAAATCACTCTGGACCTGTTTACTCGCTAGTAAAATGAGTGGGGTTGACCACACAACCTCTAAGGACCCTTCCAGCTCTTTATCTAAGTATGGTTCAGTCAAGGTTCCATTCCTTATGCTATACTCCTTCTTCCCCCATTTTTATTTTGTCTTTGTGCCATACAAATTAGAAGTGAAGGTGGGAGTACAGAGGCAGCATATGGTAATGGGAAGAATACCAGACTTGATGTCAGGGAAGATGGATTCTGATTTTATTTCTGTCACTAGCTTTGTGAACTTAGATAAATAACTTACTTGTTATTATCTCTGAGTTTTAATTTTTTTTAACCTGCAACACCAGGTTCAAATACACAGAGTTATAAAAAGGCTTTGAAATTGGTAATGGGCTGTGTCAATAAGAGGTATCATTATTGTTGTTTTTTATTCTCCAGGTGATAAGAAAGTATTTCATAGGGAAAGGGAAGGACACCAGAAAGAGGAGAAGGAACAAAATGGATTGTTCTCTTGCCAAGGATAAAAGAAAATGCTGCGGGAATGAGAAAGCTTCATGGAAGGGTCTATAAGGAAGGAAATGACAGGAAAAAGAAATTCTGTAAAGAGATGGGTTAGGTTACAGTAAGGCCAGTGGATAGGGCAAAGGTGATAGAAAATAAGAGCTAGGTGAGACAGAGACCTGGCAGGGAAGATGAGAAGCTCCTATTTGAGGAGTGAAAGAAGAAGCCAAATTTAAAAGGTTATTAATTTTAAAAAGAAAGTGGCTCTAGCAGTCCTGATTTCTCCTAAGAAGCCTATTTCTGTCTCTTATACGTGTCTGATATTATGATACTTGTTGACTTAGAGTCCTTATCTATACAAAAATATGATATCTAACATAGTCATGGAGATATTGTGTTGAATAAATAAAGAAGGGGCATAAACATTCTTTGGCTTGACCAAAACTTGCAGTTATTTGTAGTCAGTGAAGAGAAGAAAGGAACCATATATGGTCATAGTGGTTATAGCCTCAGGTCTGGATTTCAGATCCAGTCTTAGAACTTATTAGCCATAGCATATGACCCTGGACCAGTCACGTAATCCTGTTTGCCTCAGTTTCCTCATCAATAAAATGAGCTAGAGAAGGAAATGAGAAACCACTCCATTGTCTTTGCTAAGAAAATCCCAAAAGGCATCATGAAATTTAACATAACTGAAATAACTAACAACAACAACAACATAGTTCTTATTGTAGTAGGCAATGATGACTACAGGCAAATTGAATGTAGATAGGATAGGGGCAGCTGGGTAGCTCAGTGGAGTGAGAGTTGGGCCTAGAGACAGGAGGTCCTAGGTTCAAATCTGGCCTCAGCCACTTCCCAGCTGTGTGACCCTGGGCAAGTCACTTGACCCCCATTGCCCACCCTTACCAATCTTCCACCTATGAGACAATACACCGAAGTACAAGGGTTTAAAAAAAAAAAAGAATGTAGATAGGATAAATGAATCACACAATTTATATAGGGAATACATTCTGTCTGGTCTCTAGTTACAATTAACAAAACACAGAAGAAGGTTTAGATTTGGCAGCTAGATGGTACAACTGATAAAACATGAGAGTGGGATGCAGGAAGACCTGAATTCAAATTCTGCCTCAAACACTTACTAGCTCTATTCCACTAGACAAATCTTTTATCTCCTGCCTACCTTGATTTCTTCCTCTGAAAAATGGAGATAATAAGAGCAACTATCTTCCTGAATTGTTGTGAGAATCAAACGAGGTAATAGTTGTAGAGCTCTTTGAAAACCTTAAAGCACTCTATGAATACTAGATATTATTATTTTTATGATTATTATCATTAATATGTATCTAGCCCATACTAATGAGGAAACAGGTATAAAATATCAAATTACTTTCCCATGATCACTCAAGTTATAGAAGTGGAAAAATTAGTATTAAAGTCCAGGTCTCTTTGGATCCCAAAAGAAGTACTTCTCATTGCATTGTACTTCCTCTTACAAAATGTCTTATTTGAAAGAGAAAATTAAGAAATTGCTTATAGACATAAAAAAACGATCCGTTCAGGAGAATACTAGAACCAGCTCATACTGAGAGCCTATTGTTAAATTTTCACAGTGAGCATTTATGCCTTAGAAATGAGCAAAATGCTACAAATAGGGTTTCCTTTACTCTTTTATTGATTGTTTAGGCTTAATAAAGCACTGGAGAAAATATTAATAATGCAAATTAAGCTTAAAATTGTGTCAGATGGGTATTCCCCTCCCACCTCCATGCCCAAAAGATGGCTATTAAATATTTACCAGCACATTTCTGGTCCTATTCATCTTTCCATTTTCATCCCTAATAGTATTAAAAAATTTAAAATCCAAGTGTACATACAGAACATTAGATCTGTAGGGGCTCTCAAACTTATCTCATTCATTTTAATATGATTCCAAATCCACAATTTGGGAGTCATCTTTAACCCCCCACTCTCCCTCACACTTCATATCCAATTGTAGCATCATAGATTTGTAGCAGAAAGAAACTAGAGAGGTCATCTGGTCAAATCCCTTCATTTTATGATAAGAAGAGCATAGCCCAGAGGGCTTAGTGAGTTGCCCAAGATCATATAGGTAAAAAGTAACAGAGCTGGGGTTTGAACCTGGGTCACCTGGTTCTGAATCAAGAGATCTGTACTGTACTCTGGACCATGTTGACTTTATCTCCACAATACGACCAGCATCTCCCTTTTATAATATCTCTTGTATTTCTTCTGTCTTCTCTACTCATCACATAATCTTCAGTCAGTTTAGGCACTTGATACTTCTTGCCTGGGATATAATGTTAGCCTCCTAGTTAGTTAGTCCTCCTGTTTTATCTTCTCTCTCCAATATGTATTATAAACAGCTGACAAAATAATCTTCCAACAAGGTCACTCCTCTACCTAAAAATCTTCAGTAGCTCCTTGTTGTCTCTAGAATGAATTGCATGCTCCCCAGCTTGGTATTTAGAGTTTGTCATAATCTGCTTCAAACTTACCTTTTTAAATTTATTTCATATTATTCTCTTTGATCACTAATGATCACCATCCATGACGCAGATTTTATGCTTTAGGTTTTCAAAACATTACATACATGTATGTACGTATGTATATGTATACATATACATACATGTATGTATGTGTGTATGTATCTTTCTCACATCAGGCACAGCTAGGTGACATGGTGGATACTGCTGGGCCTGGAGTGAGGAAGATCAGAATTCAGATCTGGCCTCAGACACTTACTAGCTGTATGATTCTGGAAAAGTAATTTAACCTTATTTGCCTCAGTTTCCTTATCTGTAAAATGAGCTGGAGAGGAAAGAGCAAACAACTCCAGTATCTTTGCCAAGAAAACCCCCGATTGGGTTACAACCCTGGGAAGAAGGTGCTATCATCATTCCATTTTGCATATGAGGAACCTGAGGAAGAGAGAGTTTAAGTAACTTGCTCTACTGTCTTAGGAGGGATTCAAACCCTGTTTATCCTGACTTCAGATATAGTGATTCAGTGCCTTTTCTATACTGCTCCTTTATATACTCTATGTTCTGTCCATATGGGCTTTTCTTGCTGTTTCTTGAACTCAGAATCCTTGTTTCTTCTCTCTGCTTTGCAGACTAACTCCCCATTCCTGACATATTGTCCTCTCTTAGAATCCTTAGCTTCCTGAGAGATGCAGCTCAGATGCTGCTTCCTATGAGATGTCTTTTTGACTCCTACTAGTTGCTGGTATCTTTTCTTTCCTTGAATTATTTTGCATTGACTTATGTATATATGTTACATCCTGCCAGTAGAATATTGGATTGTAGGTAACTTGAGGCCAGAGACTTTTTTTATTGGAGTAGGGGGTGTTGCATTAGTACCTTGCAAACTGTAGACAATTTTTTTTTGCATTAAATTATTGACTTAAAATGAAGAAAGAGATCCAGGGTGAAACGAAATTCAGTCACACTAGTTAATTAAAGGCAGAGCTAGGATTAGAAACTAAGGGGTCTGATTTAGTCCCATGTTCTTCCCACTATGCCACAGATTTTACCTGCTAATGAAAGAAAAAAGGACAGCTTAGCAGATTAACAAAGAGGGGGAAAACACTAAGGCATACACTCACTGTTTAAAAAAAGAATCCACTATTCAGGAGGCAGGTAAAAGGCAGTGTATAATGCATGGAAAAATGCTCTTTCATAAGCCTCTGGGACAACAAAAGGCACCACACTTTTCTCTGCTGTTAGCTAAAATAATGCCTAGAATTTTTTAAAGCATGTTTGTGTTTTAATTTTCAAACATCTAACCTTTATTTTTCTGGATTCTTTTAAACTTAAGACATTGCACTGTGATTCTACAGTGCTGTGAAAAATCAAAGAGATGTTTGTTAAGCATTTCTATGCCTTATAGTGACACTGATCATTAACAGGTGTTCTCAACAGTTGCAGAAGTGACATAAGATGACAAGGCTATGTTAAGAGGATACACGCACATGTGTTCACACATATCATGGTCTTAAGCAGATATAGCAGGTGCACCCAAGCCTCAACCTAGATATAGTTCATCTCAACCTAACAGTAACTGTCTGAACCCCTTGAATCCTCCTCCCTTGCTCCCTTCAGTCTGACAGATCTGATCCTTCTCTGCAGATGGTAGCCAACTCTGATTGATGGACTAGCACAGAAAAATATGAGATCCAATCACTGAGTTTAAAATTATAAACCAGCTTTACCCCCAACTTAAGACAGAGGTACATTTTCCCCAGGATAAAAATGACACCTCTCTCTCTCTCTCTCTCTCTCTCTCTCTCTCTCTCTTTCTCTCTCTCTCCCATCCTCCCTTCACCTTCTTCCTCTCTCTTCCTCCCTTCTCTCTCCCTCCCTCTTTCCTTCTTCCTACTCCCTCTCCCTCTCCCTCTTTCCTTCTTTCCCTCTCCTTTTCCTTCTCCCTCCCTCTCCCTCTCCCTCTTTCTCTCTCCACCACTTCTGTCATTCCCTTCTTTCTTCCCCTTTTCTCTTCATTCCTTTCTTGTATCCCTTTCTCTCCTTTTCTCTTCCACCTTTCCTCTCTTTCTCCTCCTCAGTACCATAAAACGTCTAGCTCACTTAGAAAATATAATTTATAAGAGAGAGGTTTCGTGTAGATATCTTTCTCAATGCTTCCATTGGTATAGTGCTGATTCTTTTTAGATTCTTTTACTCTGCACTTTCTGAAGGTCTTCTGTGTTTTAATCATTATCTACTAGGATAGATTTTTAGAAAGAATTAATAGAATAGAGTCATTATTGTCTAGCCTTTTTTTAGGGGACATCATATTTTCAGGGCACTCTGGGGGAATAAAAAGGAAATGACAAGCTTTCTTAGGAGCTTCCTTGCCTCTTTGGGATGACTGATAGTCACATCTCTTTCATCGTTTCATCTTTGGCAAAGTAACCTAGGACAGTGACAATTTATGACCATAAAGATTCTGTGATGAATAAGATCTTAGGCATGGGGAGATCCCTTAGCTGACTTCTTAATAGGATTTCCTTATCTGCACAAAACAAGATAGGAAAATTCCCATGATGCCAAGGACATTAGGCAGAATTACCAGTGGCAGCAAGTCACTCTCCCTCCCTTCTCCTAGGAAAGGGCAAAAATGAAATTATCCCCAAATTAATAGCAAATGCATGATTCCCTTCTGTTCCCACTACTGTGACAACTGAGCTTCAGGGTCAAATCAACCATCAGGGTGCTGATCTCAGGCCAGTCCAAAATATAATGAGACAGGAAGAAACAACAACCTGTTTACATACCCTGAGTGGCAGAGCTATGCAGGCCCTGCCTAAGATTCCATTCTAAATGACAATCATATGCTAGCCATACCAAACCATGAGGCAACTCTACTATAATAAAGCTTTCTGGGGTAATGACTAATGCTAGATGTGTCAGGGATAATCTTGTGTTGACTCTGTAGATTGTAATTAAAGATAATAACAATTATAATAATAACCAACATTTGCAAAGCACTTTAAGGTCTAGAAAGTGCTGCCACTACATTATTATAATAAAAGCTAGCATCTATATAGCACTTTAAAGTTAATAAAATACTTTGCATATATTATTTCAATTGATCCTCACAGCAGTCTGCTGAGGTTGGGTCTCTTATTGGCACCATTTTACAGATGAAGAAGTCAAGGCTGAAAGAGGTTAAGAGACTTGTGCAAGATCACATAGCTATTAAATGTCTGAGGTAGGATAGAAATCTAGTCTTCTTGATTCTGGGTTTGGGGTTCTATCAATTATGTGAGATAGGTACTATTACTAGGGCATTATATAAATGAGAATTCTGAGACTCAGATAGGTAGAACCTTGATCACACAGCTAGTAAGTGTTAGAAGCAACAAAAGCCATTGTTGTTCACTTGTTTCAGTTATATCAGACTCTTCATGACTCCATTTGGGGTTTTCTTGGCAAAGATACTGGAATGGTTTGCCATTTTCTTCTCCAGATTATTTTAGAGATAAGGAAACTGAAGCAAAAGGATGAAATGATTTACCCAGGGTCACACAGTTAGTAAGTGTCTGAGGTTAGATTTACTAAAGTCAGGTCTTCTTAATTCCACTCCTGGTGCTCTCTCCACTGTGCTACCAAGGCTCAAATCCAGGTTTTCCTGAAATCAGGTTCACCATTCTATTCCCTGCAACTTTTAAAAACAATTCTAAGGCACGACCACCAAGCATTTTCCAAAATAGCCAAAGCCAATAGCTTGCAAATTACAAGCATATCTAACTTTAAAGAAATTTGCCAAACCAGGTAATACGTTACTTTTTTCATCCAAGAGCAGGAAAGGTTATGGCCTCACTATTTTTTTAAACCCTTACCTTCCGTCTTGAAGTCAATACTGTGTATTGGCTCCAAGGCAGAAGAGTGGTAAGGGCTAGGCAAAGGGGGTCAAGTGACTTGCCCAGAGTCACATAGATGGGAAGTGTCTGAGGTCAGATTTGAACTTAGGACCTCCCATCTCTAGGCCTGGCTCTCAATCCACTGAGCTACCCAGCTTCCCCCTATGGCCTCACTATTAATTAAATTGCATGACAGGGGAGGCAGTTGAGGAATATGAAGAATGTGAAGGCAATCTACTCCTTTTTCTTCTTCTTCTCTCTCTGTCTCTCTCTTTTAATAATTAAACTCTTACCTTCTGCCTTAGAATCAATACTGTGTATTGGTTTCAAGGCAGAAGAGTGGTAGGGGCTAGGTAATGGGGGTTAAGTGACTTGTCCAGGGTTATACAGCAAAGAAATATCTGAATCCAGATTTGAACCCAGGACCTCCCATCTCTGAGCCTGGCTCTCAATCCACTGAGCCACCAGGCTGCCCCTTCTACTCCTCATTCTTGATCAACAAAGGAAGATATTAAAATCTGAATATGGCTAAGGACCCTCTGACTAGTTGGTACCAAGGTCAGGCTACTCCGGGGGCTTTTGGACACTTGCATGATGACCTATGGGAATAACCTGCTAAAGTCATTTCTATTTTTTTCAAATCAAAGAAAGGAATACTGGGAACCTCATCCCTGGTCTTACAAACAATGCTCAGTGAAAGAGCATCATGGGAATTTGCCTAGGTCTGTTTTATAAAGTTCATCCCATTCTAAATAGATCCACTCTAGAATGAATAACCTTATTGGTTTGGAGGGAAAAAAATGGGAGCCCCCTATATCACTCTGGATGGGAATGATGGCAAGGTACAAGTTCCCTCAGCAGAGTGATAGTAATTAGAACAAAAATCTGGGGCCCCTAGTTCAAGATTGCCCAAAGTTCCAGGTTAAAGACAATACCTAAAAGAAGACTAGCTCATCACACCTGATGACGACTGCTTTGTGCCTGCTTGTGATGAGTGCTTACATTCTCTATTTCTGTCTTTTCCAACAAGTGAAACAGATGTTCTCTAAATTAGTTCCCAACTCTGCATCTGCTCTCTAATGCTGAGCTATTTATTGTTTGCTCCTCAAAGAAATGAGGTCAACCAACCAATTAAAATGGAAACATTTCTCAGTACCAGATTCAATGCAGTTCTGAAGTTCTCAGATGAGATGCTCACAAGCCACCCCTTTTCTTTTAAAGAAACAAGTAAGCAGACCCTCTCTCACTCTCAATTATCACTTCCAACTTCACAAGAATAACTACATCTTAGAAGTATAATGTCAAACCAAAAGAAAGAACATGTATCTCCCCCATTCCCACCTGTCCACTCTGCAACGTATTCACCAAGACAGTACATATAAATCTCTCCATAAAACTGTTTCACAGGTAAGTTTGAACAACAACAAAAAATAAGGTTAAGTTCAGGCAATTAAATTGTATTTCCCCCCCTCCCTCATATGATAGAAAAATAGCCCAAATCCCAAACACTGTGAAGGCACAAATACATTCCAGGAATAAACAGGAAATCAGAAGAATACCTGGGATAGCCAGATTGGAAAGGGGAAGTGTGCTGAGACGAGGAGGGAGTGAACCCATCCAGTCGGCATTGCAGACTTCCACGGTCTTTGTCCCTCCTGAGTTGGGGGAGCATATGGTCCCCATCCTGAGTTTCTTCTTCGCTTTCCTAAACGCTAGCATTCCTCTCATCAATAAATCATCTGTTCTCAGCCTTCAGTCTACTCAGTGAGCATCACCTCAAGCTTTGCAATCCTTTCAGGGTCACTCTTCATTGTCATCGCAGCCTTCCAAAAAAAAAAAAAATGCCCTTCTGGCTAGAAGTAGTGTGTTGGGAGTCTGTGGCTCCTTGCACACTGGCCTCAAAATCCCCTGTCCCTGTCCTTTCTATCCTAGCGCAGTCGCTCCAGACACTTAATCTCTTCAGCTCCAGCTTGGTTAAACTTCTTACATTCCCTCCCAAGCAGGGGAAGGTAGGCCTGAGCAAATAAATGCCCAAGGAGCACCTTTACCCAGAGGCATGCACAGGACAGGTGCACAGGCAGCATATGCATAATCCATATAGCCTGGTGTGCGGGCACCATATGCAGCCTGATGAATGCTAGTGAATGTGCCACTAGGCTGTTGCTACATCTGCTCCCCCTGCCCGCAAATCATTCCCACAGCTACTCAGTAGAGAATTCCCCTCAGCGCTGCAGCTTCCTGAAAGGCATCCAGGAGTGTCATAGACAGCAAGCCAATTCCCCAGCAGCCCCTCCCCTACTACGCCCGGCCCCATTTTCTGACTGCTTCACTGCAGGGCAGATTTGCATGGCAAGGCAGGCAGCGATTGGTCCGTGCCAGAGGAAGCTACCATTGGCCGGCTTCCTCTTGGACTGTCTGTCATTTCGATTGCTGCCTCTTCCCTCCCTCCCCCTTTCTAGCCTCTCTCCACGGACCAGCAGTTACAGGAAAAACCCAAAGTAAGAGGCTATTTATTTACTTATTATTCCATGCCCAAAGCTTCTTTTTCTTCTTCTTCCTGCCCTTAAATGCCGTCAATAATTCAAGTTGCCCAAGAATATTTTTGTAAACCTCCAGGATCGGGGTACTTTACACCCCACTTCCCACTCCACCCTTAGGCACTCATTCGCGGAAGGGAGTCCAGAATTCTAAGGCAAATTGAGGAAGGGGGCTTGTGAGCTCTGCATCCCAGGTCTCAATAGGGGTAGCTACAATTCTGCAACTTGTTTACAAATATTAAGAAATTAAGGTTCACGGACACAATACAGAGCAGCGGCCGTGGGCTTTCATTTCTATTTTACAGACGAGGGAAATAATAATCCCCTACTTAGACAGATTTATCAGGGTTTCCCGATGTCAGAGGCATGTCAAGCACATTTTCTCGTTTGTGGAAAAACCGCTGAATTTGGAGTGCTGAATCTGTATTCGCTAAATAAGGTCAAATGCCCCCGCTCTGCCAGTAAGATTACTATTACCTGTGTGACCTTGGGCTTTTAAAGCACTCTTGGCTTTCCTTTCTTGAGGAGATTGGATTACCTGACTTCTAAAGTCCCTCGCTGCTCTAGACTGAGGAACCTTACAGCAACTTTGTGGGGTATGTAAAATGAGGTAATACGACACGTCCAATTTGCAGTGAAATGGAAGTCTATGGTTATTCGGCAAGATAGTAGAATTTAGAATTAGAATGGAATTTAGAGATAAACTAGTTCAATCCCCTCATTTTACAAATGTGGAAATCTGTCAAATGGCTTGCCCAAAGTTACTCAGATGAGGGGCTCTGGGTACTACTGACTGTGACAAAGAGGAGAACTCAGCTTGGAATGTAACATAAAACTCTAGCGCTCCCTAGCCACAAAAGCCAGGTTTCCTTATTCAGTGTGCTCTTCAATAAAAGTATCTCTTCTCATCAAGAACGATACAAATGTGACTTTTGAATTCATTTCCCCAACCGTAAGTCTCAAAAAAGTAGAAATCTTTAGTCCGGAAAGCACCATTCATTACCTCCCCACCAATGCTTCAAAGATCAGTAGGCTAGAGTTTTGCAGTGACTCAGGGAACCCCAGTGGGGTGAAGGAGGTGACACCACCGGTTAACACTTCAAAACAAAACAAAACATCTGAGGTGTTCATATGTACAATTAGCACATGACCCATGTCACCAAGGCAATGTTGGCTGCTAGACAGCTGTGCTCTCCATTCCCACTTCTCCAAGTTCTCCCACTTAGCTTTTCTTTGCTCTTTTGTGACACAGCCCCTTTTTTTATCCATCAGATTTGGCCATGATCATTTGTTTTAAACAGTTTATTTTACTTAATTCACTCATCGAAAAAAATGTTATGAGGGAAGAAACACTGGCTCTGGTGTCAGAGGACTTGTGTTCAAATCCTAATTCTCTTGGGGCCCTGGGTAAGTCATTTCTCTACTTTTGTTCTCAGCTTCTTCAATTGTAAAATGGAGTAATTGGTTAGGTAAACTTAAGGGCTCCTTACAAATGTCAATCCATGATCCTAAGGTAAGGCAGATAATAAGTATTTAACCTGGTCCTATATCCCCTGTTGGCAAGAAGAATAAAGGTAGTATAATATGCAAAATTCAAGTAAAGCAACTGAATTCTAAGTTATATTCATCCTTGTGGAAACAGAGGTTTCCTATATCAATAAGAAAGAAGACTTCTTTGGGAAGCTACCCTTGGATCATTGTTCTAAAGTATTCATACATCGATATGAATTAAAAAAAAAAAGTTTCCTCTCTACTAGGCAGCGACAGTAAATGTTTAATAACTGGCTCTTTGGTACACTTTTCAGTTTAATCTGCACTATTAATATTTTCCCCATTATTTTCTCAAGTTTAGATAATCAACAGAACAATAAACTAAGCCTTGATTTGTAGCATTTGCTGATTTCTGAGTTGTAAATATTCACTCTGCAAATTTAAACCTCAACTCTCATGAACCTATATGAGTTGCTTCAACACTTACATCCTTAGCTGGAGGAGGAAAAATCCTACAATACTGGATTTTGAAATGTTTCTTTTCTAGGTTGCCCATGAGCTCAAACTTTTCAATCGCTTTTCCCAATATATCTTCAAATCTCATAGTACATGAACATTTATTAAAAGGCAAAAATACCTGGTGTTGCAATTTAAATTCTGCTGTTAAATACTAAATCATCACCCTCTTGTTTAATCTTCTCTTGTTTTTTTCATCTTTCTGAGAAAATCTTCAAAGAAAAAAACAAAATCTATGGGCTCAAACACATTGCTGTTTATAAATTTAAGCTAAAGATTTCAGGCTAAGGAAGTTTTAAAGACCTTATAGAGCTAATATTTTCCTTTCTTTCCTTTCCCAATCTTAGATTTATCTAAGAGAAAAAAGGGGAAGCCAATGTTTCCATTTGTTACCTCAACAATGGCATTATTAGATAGTAGATTGAATTATAATTTCTCTTCTCAATCATTCAGGGGATAGCTACCTATCCTGTTGCCATGGCTCATGGTGGGAGAGGAAGAGGCATATCTTCTCTCCCTTTAAAAAAATAGCATAAAACATTAGAATCAAAGGGGATCTGGGAGATTATGTTGTCCAATCCATTCATTTTAAAGGGGAGAAAAATGAGAAATAGATGGGGTAAGCAACTCACCCAAATTCATATTCTTGGTAGGGTAGGCAATTTGGTGTAGTATACAGTATTTGGATATGAAGTCAGGAATGATCAATACTCATCAGTCCATCTCAGACAATCCATTTAACCTCTTTGGAGAATAGTTTCCTCTTTTGTAAAGTGAAAACGATACAAGTATCTCCTTCAGATGTTTATTATGTTAAAGGAGATAACCAGGTATAAAAATTTCCTGCTAGGTGGTACAGGGGATAGAGCACCAGGCATGAAGTCAGGAAGACATCTTCCTGAGTTCAAATCTGTATTTAGAAATTTGCTAGCTGTGTGACCCTGGACAAGTCACATCACTCTGCCTCAGTTTTCTCATCTATAAAATGAGCTGGAGAAGGAAATGACAAACTCCTCTAGTATCTTTGCCAAGAAAACCTGCAACAGGTTTATGAAGAGTTTGACATGACTGAGAAAGGACTGAATAACCACAACAAAATTTTGCAAAATTTGTTCTGTAAATGTCAGCTATAATTGTTATAAGAGACAGAAAGGCTTGGAAACCAGGTGTCCTGGCTCCCAACTAGGAACCACACTGCATGGTCACCAATTGGCAGTTTGTTAGGAGACTATCCACTTAAATATGGCTTTGTCTAGTAATTTATCTACTCATTAGTTGTTGATCATAGATCACCCATGAAAGTATCAATTGTTAGCATTGTTTATAGATAATCTAAGAACTGCTTGATTCTTAATCCCTACTACACCCTTTCCTGCATCTATAGGTGCAGAAAGAGACTGTATATGACTCTGAGAGTTGTTTTGTACTTGTCATCAATTTTAATCAGTTTTGGTAGAGAAGTTTGAAATTATTTGTGAAAGTAAAACTTGATGTTTTTTTCTGGATTTTACATAGCCAGGATAAAATTTACAGCACTCTGTGAATGCTAGATGACTATGAAAGGTCCAGAAATTTACTTTGCACTTGCTATATTCTGTGTTTGTTATTATTATTGTTGTTTTGCAGTCATATTCAACTCTTTTGGTCCCCATGGACCATATCTATCCATGAGGTTTTCTTGGCAAAGACATGAATGGTTTGCCAATTCCTTCTCAAGTAGATCTTTTTGTCAGATCAGAGGTCAAGTGGCTTGCCCAGAGTTACACAGCTGAAAGTGTCTGAAGTCAGATTTGAACTCAGTTCTTCCTGACTCCAGGCCTAGCACTCTATCCACTGAGCCACCTCACTGCTTCCTAGGCCTTATATCTTATTTGTCTTCTCCCCCTTCATTTATCTCCTGGTTCTCTTCTGACTTGCCAGACTTTACCATCTTGCTACCTCATCTGCCATCTATGACTCTGAAATTTTGCTGAGAACCAGGGGCACCCTAATACATCCTTTTGCCAAGCTGGTGCCCTTCTCCTATTAGTGAGCTCCTTCCAAGGGCCCCCACTTTAAAGCAGATCCAGACTGCCCATGCTTTGATCCTTCATAGCTCTGCTTCTATCTTTCCTGACTTTGACAAATGCTCCTGTATAGGTACTCTCTCCCTTGTCCCCTACTCTTCAGCTGCCTTTTTGCTTCTACCCTGAGAGGGAAGAAACTGTACTTTTTGGAGGATCTTGTTTTGTGTCCTTAGCACTTAGCACCATACTTGGCATATAGAGTAAATGCTTACTATACACTTGTTTCTTTGTCCTATTTTCCCTCTCCTTCCTTTCTGCTAGATTATAAGCATCTGTGTTTCCTAAGCACCTAATTTTCTAATTAGAACCCAAAGGAGACTTTCTTTCTCCCCTGGGTTCTAAGTAGAAAACTAGAAGCACTTAATAAATAAATGTCTGTTAAAATGAATTGGGTTGGAGCAGTGATGTGGCACAGTGGATAGAGAGCCAGGCCTGGAGATGAGAGGAACAAGTCTGACATCAGATATTTCTTAGCTGTATACTCCTAGACAAGTCACTTAAACCCAGTTGCCTTAGAAATTATACTTAATATTGATTATAAGTCAGAAGGTAAGAGTCTGATAAAAAAAACTGGATTGACAATTTTATGGCAGAAAATAGTTGAACAGAAGAGACATATAGTATTGTGAGGTAGATAAACCAAGTTTATTTTCCCTTCAGAGAAGTCTGATGACCTTCTGAAGTTAATACTGTCAAGGACAATTACTTTCACAAAAAATCCCTCTGGACTGTCATAAACAGATGTTAGGCTGAAAGAACCATTGGTCTGGCCCAATATTTCAATCTGATCTTAAATTATACTCATATGAATCAAGATAGAAAAACTGCCTTTTTAAACCATATTGAATATTTCTTAATGAGAGAGAAATTCTGGTATTTTGGGAATGAAAATGAAAATTTACTTTCCCTTCATAGACCTTTAGTGGGAAATGAAGGTTTAATATTCAAGCACAAAAATAACATTTTGAATCACAATAGATTAAAAAAAAATCCTTACCTCTTGTCTTCAAATCAATACTGTGTATTTGTTCTAAGGCAGAAGGGCTAGGGAATAGGGTTTAAGTGACTTGCCCAGGGTCACACTGCTAGGAAGTGTCTGAGGCCAGATTGAACTCATAATCTCCTGTTCCTAGGCCTGGCTCTCAATACATAGAGTCACCTAGCTGCCCCCAATCACAATAGATTAAAAAAAAATAAAGTGTCGTAGCATATAGTTTAGAAAACATAAAGTAATAAGAAGATTGTCATTTTATTTTTTCCTTTTGACTCTTCTGATGCCTCTGTTATATCAATCTATTTCTGAATATATATCTCTTGGGACTCTAATCAGTGAAGTAATTGTAATGATTTGTAGAAAAATAGGGGGAAAGGGTAGTCCAAAAAGCCAACCAACATAACAACCAGTGTTTGATAATAATATATGTAATATTCCACACTCATAGACTCTCACCTCTGCAGTGAAGGGAAGAAGTTTCCTTTTCTTTTCTTTTCTTTCCCTTTCTTCCCATTTTAGAATCAGTACTCAACATCATTCATTTCCAAGGTAGAAGAGTGGTAAGAGCTAGGCAATTGGGGTAAGTCATTTTCCCAGGGTCACACAGCTGAGAAGTGCCTGAGGCCAGAGTTGAACCCAGGACCTCCCTATCTCCAGGTCTGACTCTCTATCCACTGAGCCAACTAGCTGCCCCTAGGAAGGTTCATTTTCTCATTTCTTTTCTAGAGACAAGACTGATTATTGTGATTCTACAGTGCTCAGTTTCATGTCAGTTTCATTTTATTGTTCTTTTTGTTTAATATTGTTTTCATGGATACTGTTTTCCTGGTTCTGCTCTCTTCACTCTGTATTAGTTCTTATAAGATGTCATATGACTCTCTCCGAATTCTTCATATTCATTTTTTTCCCCTTTGACTCAATAACATTACAATATATTCACATATAGCAATTTGTTTAGCGATTCCCCAATCTATGAGATCCTTCTTGGTTTCCAAGTTCTTTACAATCACAAAATGTGTTGCTGTGAATATTGTGACAAGAGGAATCTTTCCTTCAAGTCATTGATATTATTGGGTTAAATACCCTGTAGTGAGATCTGTAGGTCTAAGGGCACAGACATTTTAACCAAAATAATTCAAAACTACATTTTCAGACTGATTGAGTCAAGTCACAACTTATCAAAAGTGTATCTTTCTTATAGACCATCCACCATTGATCATTAACATTTGATATGAGAAGGATTGCCGTTTTAAAAGCAAGACCTAGATGCTAAGCAGTATTTTCATTTTTGTATCTGCAGGTCCTGCTTTGACAGAAGTTTCTACACTCTCTGGCCACTGAGTTTCTGTAAAATTGGGGCAATAATACTAGCTCTTTTCATCAGAGGAAATATTCCAGGAAGTCTAAAGTTTAAAAATTTCATTAAAGGTTGTTTAATTCATACAGTAGTCAGGCAGCCACATAGGATAGCTTGCTTTCATAATGGCTGTTTGAGGAAAGCAAATAAGAATCATATTAGAGATGAAGTCTTTGAGGAATAACTTTAATAAATGTAAATTGAGATCCTGTGGGACCTCGTAGATGGTTGAACAAGAGGTCACTCTTACTCAGAATTGGTTACAGGAGCAAGGAAATCATAGATCTAGACCAGGAAGGGAACTTAGAGGTCTACTAATCCAATTCTGACATTTTGTAGATAAGGAAAGAGAGACCCAAGGAGGATAAGTGATCTCAGACAGTAACAGAAACAATGAACACAATAATCAGTTCAGATATGGGATGAATGAACCTGCATTTTCTCCACCCTTCAAAATGAATTAATGAGAAGCAGAGGAAACAGCTTGGTTCCCTCTCCAAGGGATTATATTTAGAGTTGTTTTTTCATGAATGCTTATCACTTCCTAATTTGGTGATAACCTCTCTACTTAAAAAAGTACTTATATATAAAATTGTGTAGTGTGATATGTGTATAAAAACACACATATATGAAATGAAAGGGAACTTTGAAATATTCCCAAAAGTAAATGAAAATATTGGGTTATTGAGGAAAAAAAAGCATTGGTTTACAGTGCTCTAAGAGTTTATATTTATAAAGCAGGGGCTAACTAAGGGTACACACTGGAATTTTTTGCACAGAGTTAATTTTTTGGTCATAAATTTAATAGCTAGTTTATTTTTTATACTGAACAGAGCCCACAAGTGCTTACTCCATTCATTCATGTATACATATATATGTATATATATGAAATTAATTTATTTATCCATTTGTTTATTTAATCTAAAAAAACCCTTACCTTCTGTCTTAGAATCAACACTGTATAGGTTCCAAGCAGAAGAGTGATAAGGGGCAAGGCAATGAAGATTAAGAGACTTGTCCAGGGTTTTACAGCTAGAAAGTGTTTGAGGGAATATTTGAACCCAAGACCTCCCATGTCTAGATCTGGCTCTCAAACCACTGAGCCTGTGAAATTTATTTTTACTTAATTACATTTTTTTCTTTATTGGCAATTTTTTTTCACTTTTTCCTCAAAATTTTATTGGTGTTTATTTTAAAAATGAAAGATTAATTGCTTTAGAACCATAAAAAATGTATATAATGGCAACAACATTATGAAGACAAACAACTTTGAAAGACATAAGAACTCTCAATGTAATGACCAACCACAACTCCAGAGATTCATTAATTAAGCATATTCCCCACCTCTTGATAAGAGAAGTGCAGACTAGAGATGCATAATGAGATACATACTTTCAGATATGGGCTATGGGTGAATTTGTTTTGCTTCACTGTACTCATTTGTGGCAAGAACAGGGGTTTCTTTCACTAGGAGGAAGAGTTTGTGGCAAGGAGAGGGATAAGTGAGGAGAAGAAGAGAAGAAGAAGTTCGAGAAAGGAAAGGGAAAAAAAAGAATGCCAATGAAACTTTTTCTTTAATGTACCAAAGAGAACAGAAGGAAGTTAGAGAGGAGATAGAGATAAGTATAACATCTTTGAAACGAATATGTTGGATTTTTTATATGTATTTGAAACAGCAGTAATGATACCAAGCTGTATGTAGTGGAGCTTCAATTTCATATCAATCTTCTATTTCTCTTCTATTTCTTAATACTTGTCAACTTCCAAACAAGAGAAAATTAAAATCCTCAGAGGGAAAAAAGATTCAGTTCATCTGTAGCTTTAGAATGCCTTGATTTAAGATGCCATGAGGCCACCTTCTGGTATTACAGGCACACTACAATTGCAGAGTAAATTCCATTCAATGAAGTAGTTGGGGACTTTCCCCCCCTGCCTTTTGATGCCTCAGATTCCTGAGACATGAGAACTATGCTTTGTAGATTTCTATAGGATATGGAGAAAATGGCCATTTCAACCGACTTTCTATTCTCTCTTCCTTTCTTCAAAGACCTTTGGAAATCCCACTTATCTCCCATTACTCTGTGGTACAGTGAGGAAGAGGTCTAGATTGGTGTTGTAGGTTTATATGATCATAGATTTATATCTGTAAGGGAACTTGGCAGTGATCTAGAGCTTTCCTCTTATTTTACAGATGAGCAAACTCAGACCCAGCAATATGAAGTAACTTACCCGAAGTTGCACCAGTAGAAATTGGTAGAACAGGACTCAAACCCACATCCTCTGTCCCAAAATACAGTATTCTTTCCCCTGTACTCTATGAACTCTATGTACTGCTACTTATGATTCATTTAACTTGGGCAAACAATTTCCCTTCTCTGGACCTAAATTTCCTCTTCTCTAAAATGCCAAGGTCAGAAACTTAATGGTGTAAAAGACCTTAAAGACAGATAACCTATCAGTCCTGTCCTTTCATTTTACAGGTGAGGAAACTGGTCCATAGAGGCTAAGTGACTTTCCAAAGGTCACATGGCTGTTAAGTGGAAAAACTTAGATCTGAACCCAGGTGTCTAGATTATAAATCTAGCATTCTTTCTATTGTTATACATATACTGCCTCTAATTGTCTTCAATTGGATTATCTCTAAAGGATTTTTCCAGGTTTTAATTCTATGATTTCTTCAGTTTAACTCATATGGAGGAATATTGCTTCTTTCTGGTTTCAGAAAATATCATGTGTGTCACCTGTTCTCAAACATCAGCTATAAGGAAATTTGTACATACTATATTTATCTACTTCATAGAACTGAATGTGATTGCACGATTAAAAACTATAATATCTCAGTGTTGGAAAGACACTTCAAAGGTGAATGACATAGAGATCATAAAGGCCATTGAGACTTCTACCTGAACAGAAATCTTTCCCAGAATATCCCTGATAAGAGGCCATCAAGACTTTCTTTAGAGTCAGGAGGATGGGTTCAAATCTGGCCTCCGACCCTTCCAGCTATGTGATCCTGGGCTAGTTGCTTAACCCCATTTGCCTAGCCTGTGTCTTTCTCTCTTAGAATTGTGACTAAAACAGAAAGTAAGTTTTTTTTTTTTTATAAGTCTTATTTGAAAAGCTCTAGAAACCCAGAACTAACCACTTTTCATGGTTGCCCATTTCATTTTTGAACAGCTCTCTTCACTCACTTCTAGTGCTGTCCTCTGGAGCGAAATATAATAGGTCTAATTCTCTCCCCACAAAAGGTCCTTTAAGTGTTTGAAGACAACTCTTAAGTCCCATTTTAGCTTTCTCTTCTCCAAATGAATATCCTCGCTTTTTCTAATAGCTTATTATATGACATGATTTTAAGGATCTTCATCAAACTGGTTAGCCTTTTCTTGATTTTACCCAGTTTTCCCAGGTCATTCCTAAAGGGTGCTACACAAAATATAATATTATAAACATAGCATGCCCAGGACTAAGTACAGCGGGATCATTTCCTCCCTAATCCTAGAAGTTGTGTTTTGGTTAGCACAGGCTTTGATCAAAATAACTTTTTTTAACCTATCAAATTATTCTGTGGCTCTTTGTTGAAATCTTGATCTACTAAAAACTCCAGATGAACTATTATTTGCCCATTCCTCCCCTAGTTATTTTCCTGAGTTCAAATCTGGCCTCATTCACCCACTGTGTGACTGACCCTTTGCAAGTCACTCAACCCTATTCGTCTCAGTTTTCTCACATATAAATTAAGTTGGGGTCGGGGGGATGGCAAACCATTCTAATATCTTTGCAAAGAAAATCTCAAATGGGATGGTGAAAGTCAGACATGACTGAAAAACAACTGAACAACAACAATCCCTAGCCTGTGATTGGGGTGGTAGACCACTGACATCTTGGAGAACTGTGTTATTATTAGTAGAGAAATCATTAACATCTTGAGGGCAGGAACTACATTTTGCCTTCTTTGGGATTCCTAGTATACAATGTACACAGTATATACCCTGCCTTTTGTGTAAAGTGCCCGACACCTTTTAACTTTATTGTGGTCTATTTTTCTATAATCAGATTTTTGAAAAACAAAACAAAACACCAGGTATATCTCCAAGGGCAACATTCCCCCCCCCCTTAAAATATATTCTTTTTGAAATTGTATTGAGTAACTTTTCTGAATTCTTTCTGTGATTTCATTTATAATAGGAAGATGAGTTGTGGTCCAGAGCTTTGGGTTAGTCTACAAAAGATCTGTGATATCCCTATGAGTTCTGAACTAAACTGAAAATGTATGGTTATATTAATTGATAAAGAGATGGGACTGTAAAATCTTTGAGCAATATGCATGAAGCTGCCAAAAACACTCTTGTGACCAGGAACAATCATAGAACTTAGGGCAATGCAGTGTATTTGTTAGGCCACTAGCTGGAGAGTTGGAAGAACTGAATCTGAGTACCCAGTTTGCCACTTACTAGTTTTTTTTTTTGTAAGTCACCTAATTCTTTGGCGGGGGGTCTCACTTTCCTTATTTTTAAAATGAAGTGATTGAATTAGCTGGATTTTAATATGCCTCCTGTGATAGTGTAACTTGTTTCACTTAGAAGCCACATATAAGATTGTCTATGAAACAATGAAGCTGCTTACTTAAAAAGAATGTTTATTAATTTACATTACATTTTCAAATCACTCTATCCCATGTTATTGTTGTTTTTGTTATTGTTAAGATGTTTCAATCGTGTCTGACTTTTTGTGACTCCCATTTGGGGTTTTCTTGGCAAAGATACTAGAGTGCTTTACTATTTTGTTCTCTGACTTATTTTACAGAAGAAAATGAGGCACATAGGGGTAAGTAACTTGCCTAAGGTCACACAGCTAGTGAGTGTCTGAGACTGAATCCGAACTCAGATTTTCCTGACTTCAGGCCTGGCAATCTATACACTGAAGTTTCTTATAACAAATTAAAACAATTTAAGCAAAACTAACAATACCATGACCTCATTCAAAGTGCACAGAACATTTCATATATGAACTACCTCTTCTACTTCTCTATTTTTTTTAAAAAAAAATTTTAATGAAAACATTTATTTTCTCTCCCTCAGGCCCCATGGAAGAAAAAAAGAAAATATATTCCTCATACAAAGATGCATAGTCAAGCAAAATAAAATCTCCTTCTGACAGTTTATAGTTTTGTAGTGATGACTTAACTTGTTCTCCTGGTTCTGCTCATTTCATTCTTTATTATTTTATTTTAAAAATCTTCATAACTTCACTTTTTATAATATTTTTGTTATTGTATAAATTGCTTTTCTGGTTCTTCTCACTTTAATTGGCATTGAATTAGTTCATATGAACTTTTCTATGTCTAAAGGCAGTCAGGTGGTGCAATGGAAAGAGCATAAATCCTGGAATGACTTACACTAACTGTGTGACCCTGGGTAAGTCACTTAACCCCTGTTTTCCCCAGTTTCCTTCTCTGTGAAATGGGGATAACAGTAGTACCGATCTCCTAGGGTTGTTGTGAGAATTAAATTGATACAATAATTGTAAAACACTTAGCACAGTGCCTAGCACATAGCAGGTGCTATATAAATGTTAGCTAAGATGATGATGATGTCTCTGAAGTAATTTTTCTTCATTTCTCATAGTTCAATAATATTTCATTTCACAATCATATACCACCACTGAATCAATAGTAGAGTACAATTATAACAACCAACATAAGATATCCTTTTGTACTGATTACAAGAAGTCTGGTCCGCTTTTAGAGTCCTAGGAAGTTAGAGAGAGTACAGAATTGTGCCTTCAAGAGATAAAATATAAGGGAAATGTGTTTGGACTCGATTTTTCCATGGAACTCCATTGAACAGCATCTAGTTCTTGGATTGGATTATAAGTCTATGTTTCCTTCAAGAGCAATGCTTTGGATTCTGCTTCAGGGAAGATGGGTTCAGATATTTCCATTCCACACAATAGATGGAGCTGTCTGCAGATGTCTACTTGTCTGAGTACATCTGTGCTGGGCTGAACTGCTTTAGAAGTAGCTTCCAGACTAGTAAATTTACCTGAGGTTGGCACCTTCTGAAGAGAGTGAATTTCAACTTAGTCTATTGGCTCCAGTCCTGGAATGGGCTTCGAGTCTCTAATTGTATGTCTAGCAATAGAAGAATCAACTAGAGAATGGGTCAGCAGAGGTCAGTACATCCCCCCTGAGACTATTGATAAAGGAAACTCATTGCCAGGCCAGTCTGTACTCAGACACTTAGAGCTTGACAAGAAGGATTTCCTAAACATTTGCTGTCACTTCTTAATTTTGGCTTGGTAAATTACCTTACACAGTACATTTATATAGCTTTATAGCTTACGAAATGCTTTCCATATGCTAATCGCTTGACTTTCATAACCACCCTGTAGGTAATGTGTTTTAGGTATCATCGTCTTCATTGACCCATCTTCACTGGAGCAGGATCCAAAGCACTGATCTAGAAGGAAACAGAGACTTAAAACACAAGGGGAAAGTGGTCCCCAAACTAGATGATCACTAATGATCAAAGATGAGATGAGTTCCCAACCTATTCTTATGGTTCCAAATCTAACAATCTTTCCATAGAACACAACATATAATAGAAAATGCATGTAGTTATATTATTATATATGTATATAGAGTATATGTATCTACATTATTATATATGCACACAAAATAATACATGCATCTATATTATCACATATGTATATATAATATATGTTTTTATATTATTAATATAAAATATATATTTATATTATTCTATATAATTATATAGAATAATATAAAACATTAGCCTCTAAAACAAAAACAATATCCAGCAATCTGACCCAGCAATTTAAGTATAACATCACTAGGTGACACTATTGAGCTGCAGCCCTGTGATTTAAGTAGGATGCTAGTCCAAAGGGATCTTGGAGACCATCTAGTCAAACCCCCTCATATTACATATTAGCAAACAGAGGCCCAGGAATGTGAAATGATTTAACCAAAGTCATATAGCTCCTAAGCTTCAACAGGGGTCAATGGGGTGCTCAAGGGGTGAGGACTAGCACCTCTGTTGTGAGGACTTGCTCACCCCTTTTCAGGGCTACCCATCCACTGCTGGTGTCTACGTGTCATCTTACACTCACCTGTGGCTCCAAGAAGACTCACCTGTAGCATACAAAGTGGCCACATTCCAGTAAAATATCTAGCAGACAGGCTAGACCAAGTTACGGGTAATCAACATGTTACAAATCCATTGGTGAGTTAGAGGAATGTCTACCTGAAGCTTCTGAAGACTTAACCCAGTGAATGGGTGGATGAGAACAATTTGTTCTAATGGTTATGAGAATGGCTCCTTCAGGTTCTGAAGAGTGCCTAGAGCTGGGTTAAGTATCAAAGATACTAAGGATGTCTGTTCTGAGCCACGCAAGTGAAGACATCATCCATGATGTCACTGGTCCTCTTAGAAAATGAAGGAGGAACAATAACAAGAAGCTTCAGTGGTGTGATTTGAACTCTACTCTGCTAAGTCTAGAGTAAGTATTTGTTCTTTATCTTTTTAAATTAATTGGTTTGTTACAATAAAATACCCACTTAATTACCTCCCTATGTCCCTTTCCCCCATTAGAGAAGGCATCATTTTACAAAAAGGATGCCTGTATATGTAAAACTATGCCTTACTTGTTTCTATTTAATGATTTTTTCTCTGGAGGTGGACACACACAAGTTATTCTTCAAACAATATTTCTGTTGCTGTATATAATGTTCTTTTTTCTGATTTTTTCATTCTTCATAATTGCACATATGTTTTTCCATGTTTCTCCAGAATTAACCTGTTTGCTATTTCTTATGGCACAAGCATATGCCACAACTTGTTCAGCCATTCTCCAGTTGATGGCCATCCATTCAGTTTCTACTTCTTCACCACCAGAGCTGCTAGAAATAATTTAGAACATACTGTTTCTTTTCCTTTTTCGCTGATCACCCTAGGAAATAAACCTAATAATGGCATTGTTGGGTCTAAGGGTATACACAGTTTTAAAACTGGCTGGGCCCAATTCCATATTGCTCTCCAAAATGGTTGCATCAGTTTACAGTTCCGCCAACACTGTGTTAGTGTACCCATTTTCCCACATCTCTTCTAATATTTTGCCCTTTTATCATTTTAGCCAATCTGATAGATGGAAGATGAATACCCAGGAGTGTATCCACCAAAACAAACCCAGAAATTATATGGACATAAATGCTTTTTCAACTGTACCATGCAGGAAGACGGAGAATAATATAATATAGCAGTGTTTAAATCAGCAAAATGTTTTGTATCACTTCCCCCACCTCCAATGAAAAATGCAAGTCAAAATAGTTAAACTTAATTTGAAGCAATAAATCAGGGAGTTTTTTCAAAGTATGTATTTTAAATGTCTAGATTAAAAAATGATTCTCAATAATCTTTAATGTTTCCTTTATAGTCACCTTGAATCTTAAATCCTTTTAGATAGTTTACACCAGGCATCAATGATATCTCAGGCTACTTAATTCTTAGTGGTTTGCTTTTTCATAATCAGGGTAGTTTTCTTCCCTGGATTGTACTTAAGGAATGAAATAGTAAGCTCCTCATAGGTGCATTCTTAGGCTATCTAGATCTACTTGCGGTAATTCAGGAGTTGGTTTCCAATTTTAGTGTGACTGACATAAGAAGAAAAGAAGGAAGGAAGGAAGGTAGTGAGGGAGTGAAGGAGGGAGGGAGGGGAAAAGAGAATGGAAGGGAAGGGAAGGGGAGGGAAGGGAAGGGTAGGAAACAAGTATTTATTAAACTCTTTATCTGTGCCAGGCATTGTGCTGTGCTTTTAAAATACTATTAAGTGTCATTATTATCCTCATTTTACAGTTAAGGAAACTGAGTCAAACAGTACTTAAATCACTTGCCAAGGGTAACACAGCAAGGAGCTGAGGTAAGTTTTGAACTCAGTTCTTCCCAACTCCAGACCCAGTATTCTGTTTACTGCTTTATCTAGCAGCTTCTGGACAATTCCCTGGTTTCTTCCCATTATTCCCACCCACTTAGACATAGACTAATAGTGTCCCCATAGAGTAGTCTGTTCTCTCTCAGTGCACAGATTACGAGTCTTCCTTAGATCCAAATCTTAATGGATATATTCCAAAGAAGATACACCAATTCATACAATCAGATGGTGGGGGAGGGATTAAATCTTAACAAGTGAATAAAAAATTTCCTGGATCACGTCTGACCCTTTCATGACCTGACCAATTAAATCTGCTGTTCTGGCTAGACAACTCTTCCAGGAATTAGTCTGTGGTATTAGAGAAATGAAAAGAGAATAGGGAAAAAGATTTCACTTATTGTAGAACATGATCAGTAGCTAGCAGGTTCAGTCAAGAAAGGAGTAGAACTGATGAAGAAAACGAGGAAAAATTAAGTAGTCAACTGGGACTCAGGATCTGTAGCTATCAACAGAGAAGAAATGCCAGGGCCTATTAGTGGCCAGGTGACTCTCATAGCTCTTGAATACTATGAGTCTTTGGCTTTTTAAGTCAGTACCAACTATACTTTTCATTGTATGCTTTCATTCCCCAAAAGTTCTCTATCACCTCCATATATCAGCCATATCAGATTTGGTGCCATAAATAGTAACTCCAGTGTAGAAAGAATAGGAGTATTTATATTCTAAAGTAGATTCTAGTGATTTAAATCACATAATCACAGAAGCTCAGTCTTGGAGATTCATTCCAATTCTGGGCTTTCATAATTCTGTAATTCAATCTATGTAATAGAATTAGGACATCCCCATCCTTGGATAACTGCTCTCATGGGTGGGATGTGTGCTTATATGTACTTCTCTTCCATGCACCTCTGCCTTTTCCTTTTGGCCATCTGCAATGATTGCCAAACTTGAGAGTCTTGACCATCTCATATTTCTAGTAACATCAAATAATTAATAGGCAGTTTTTGAATACCTACTATACACTAGCCACTGAACTAGTTAGGGCTACAAAGGCAAAACTTATCCATGTGTAAAAAGGAAAAGATTATCCAAGATTCTGACTCAAGAAACTGCTGTTCAATAAAACCACAATTTGGCATGAACTTTTCCCATCAGTATTATTTGTGAGGGAACTATGCCTTCAGAATTGGTCTGAAAAAAATACTCTTTACATAGTTTCTATTAACAGTGTGTGTGTGTGTGTGTGTGTGTGTGTGTGTGTGTGTGTATGTGTGTGAACACACTACCTAAGAGTAATGGGAAGAAATGAATTCTTCTCTTGTATGAAGATGCAAAAACCTCAAATTAATTAAGTTTGATATGAAATAGCCTAATGGTTAAAAGAGAAGTTTTTATTAGGGGTCTGGAAAAAGCAAAGAATTGCATTCATTACCCTCTTAAAAATACTGATTAATGGGGGCAGCTGGGTAGCTCAGTGGAGTGTGAGTCAGGCCTAGAGACAGGAGGTCCTAGGTTCAAACCCAGCCTCAGCCACTTCCCAGCTGTGTGACCCTGGGCAAGTCACTTGACCCCCATTGCCCACCCTTACCACTCTTCCACCTATGAGACAATACACCGAAATTAAGGGTTTAAAAAAAATGCTGATTAAAATTTTGATTTATCTCTGTCAATACATAGGCCAGGACAGGATACAGATTGGAATTTGAAACACAAAGTACACATTTTCCCTTAAATTTCATATTAAACAATAAATAGAAACTGAGAGCAGAGTTTTGAAGTTAGAAAAAATAAATCCCTCAGCCACTTCCCAGCTGTGTGACCCTGGGCAAGTCACTTGACCCCCATTGCCCACCCTTACCAATCTTCCACCTATGAGACAATACACCAAAATACAAGGGTTTAAAAAAAAAGAAAAAATAAATCCAAATAATTTGTTATATTAAATGGTCAGAATATTAGAGAAAAACAGATAAATTTAGTCATAAGAAAGGTTACCTTTTAGATAGATAATATTTGAAATTTCAAAACAGCTTCCATCCACATCTCTCACTCTCTGTTTTTACTTTTATTTTTCATAATGCTCTCTTGACATGTACTGCCTTACCCACTCAACCCTTTCTGCTTTCTTTTGCATTTTGTTTTGTCCCATTAGATTGTAAGTTACATGAGGGTAGGAAATGTCAATCTTTTCATTTGTATTTGCATCTCAGGGGTTTATCACAATGACTGACATTCAAAAAGTTCTTAATATTTATTTATTGACTGACCCTTGAACAGCCTTTTTAAAAAAATTATTAAACTCCTATCTTTAGTCTTGGGATAAATTGGAGCCAACATTGATTCCACGGCAGAAGAGTTACAGTAAGGCATACGCAATTGGGGGTTTAGTGACTTGACCAAGGTCACTCAGTTAGGAAGTGTCTGAAGTCACATTTGAACCCAGGACAAGCAGGCCTGGCTCTCTTATCTATTGAGCCCCATAAACATACTTTTTAGGGAGAGTGCACAAAATTTTATTTACAGAAATAAGAATTACCTATAATATAGATTTTTTACAGAGCAGTATCAAAATATCATCTTTTACTTTTCTACTGTGAGAAGGGCTAAAAATCATTTTAATAAACTACCCATCCCACTTTTAAATATTTTAACTACTCCAAGTTACATCTCATGTAGCTCCTTTACAATTTAAAAATATTTTGCTAAGTATAAATTTTAAATTCCTCTCTCCACTTTAAAGGTAAGTAAATTAGATTCTAGGCAATTAAGGATAGATCCTCAATTACTAGGCAGCCACTCCTCTCTTTAGAGGAAGACCGCCATGATTGAAGCAGAAAGATACTCCAGTTTCAGTGCAAAATCTGCAGGATTGTAAGGACTTTGGTTTACACTCGTGTCATTTTTCAAGAGCTGTGGTAATTGCTTAGGACATCCTGCTATTTCTGTTTGTGCCCATGATTGCCTATTAGTGATATGGGATTAGATTTTTCTAGTCTCTTAAGTGGAGCCCTAACTAAGAATTCTAGACCCAGTGGAAAGTTAAATTGGTCTAAAGAATGAGAACAGTTGCTGGTACCTTCTCTGAAATTGCCATACATCTACTCTGACTCTATCTTATATGGACCTAGTTATTAATATTGATTTCTCCTCACTTACTAGAATATGAGCTCCCTGAAAGCATAGACAATGTCCCCTCCTTTTTTTGTGTACCCATAACTTAGCACAGTGCCTAGCACATAGTAGACTCTTAATAAATGCTTGTTGACTGAGACTCATGGTTACCTGTTGTAGGTAGTATGAGGCAACTCCCATGCTAGAAAGAATTTAGTATTAGAAATCAGTAGAAAGAGGTCAATTAAGTAGTTCAGTGGATAGATAACCAGGCCTGAGATGGAAGATCCTGGTTCAAGTCTGACCTCAGATATTTTCTAGCTTTGTGACCCTGGGAAAGTCACTTAACCCCAATTGCCTACCCCTTAGCATTGTTTTGACTATTCTACCTTTGGTTCCAAGACAGAAAGAAAGGGTTAAAATTAGAAGAAAGAATAATAGTTTTAGAATAAAAAGACCTAGGTTCAAAAACTAGCTCTGATACCTTATGACTATGATGTTGGGGAAATAATTTATCCTCTTTAAACCTTAGTTTCCTCATTTGTAAAATGAAAATAGTAATACCTCAAATACCTGCCTTGCAAGGTTATTATTTAAATATTGTAAAATGTTATGTAATTATCAGCTATATTTGATATCATATCCAAAGTCTGTTCTCTTTTTAAAAATTATTTTATTGATATGTTTTGTTTCTGCACCATAAAAATTTACTTACCTTGTGAAATGTCTCTCATAACAAAATAAGACAGTTTAACTAAACCAATTATATAGAGATTTAACATGAAAGTATGTGTAACATTCCATAGCACTACCCTAACCTCTACTTTTGACAGCTTTTATGTTTTATTTTTTCCAATTACATATAATAACAATTTTAATATTCATTTTAAAAAATTGAGCTACAAATTCTTTACCTTCCTCTCTAGCCTTGGATTCCTTGAGAAGGTAATAAATTTGATATAGATTATACATGTGTAGTCATGCAAAACATTTTCTTTATGTGTAGAAATGCAAAACATTTTCTTATTAGTCATGTTGTGAAAGAAAACAGATATATCCACCCCCCAAAATAGAAAAAGTAAAAAACCAAGCTTTGATCTATACCAAGACTCCATCAATTTTTTTCTCTCATTTTTCTCAGCAACTTCACTGTTAAAATAATGAAAAGAAATTAATTTTTATCCCCTCTACTTCCTACTCTATTGAAAAGAAGAAAAAAACAAAAATTTCTTATAAGAAATATTCATTGTCAAGCAAAATAAATTCTTTTGTTGGCTATATGCAAAAATACATGTCTTCTTCAGCATCCTAAATCTCTCATCTCTCTACCAAACAATGAATTTCATCACTGATCCTTTGGAATCACACATGGTCATTGTATTGATCATAGTTCCTACAGTTTTCAAATTTGTTTTTCTTTATAATGATGTCATTGTATAACTTGTTCTCTTGCTCATTTAATTCTTCATCAGTTATACAAGTCTTCACAAATTTTCATTTTTATAATACTAATATTTTTAGTATAATTTTTTCTTCAAGTTCTGCTTACTTAACCCTGTATCAGTTCATATAAGTTGCTCTATATCTTTGTGAAATATTTATTTCTTCATTTCTTACATAATAATAATATTCTATAACATTCAAATACCAGGATTTATTCAGCCATTCTCCAGCTGATGGTCATCTCTTTAGTTTCTAAGTTTTTGCCATCACAAAAGAGATAGTACAAATATTTTTGTATTTACAAGGTCTTCTTCCTATTTCTTTGATTTTCTTTGGGTATAGGCCTAACAGTGGTATAGCTGGGTCAAGTGCATAGATACTATGGATATTATTTATATATATATATATATATATATATATATATATATATAATTTTCCCCAAGTGAGTTAATTGTTCCTTTGCCTCTTTGTTCAGTTAAGAGAAGATATGATAAAAAGACAAATAGAGATGTCTCCAGAATCTATAAGTGATTTTATTCTTTAGCATCTAGGACTGAATCCATTCCTTCTGTGAGAGGAAGAATATGACTGCCATATTTTAGGTTGTGTGTTGTGTGAACTTGTGCACAGTTAACAGGTCTAAGCTGGATAGTTTTTTCTCTTGGTATAGTGTATAGGGCATGGAACCTCCAGTCTGGAAGACTTGAATCCAAACTCTATCTATTGTATTTATTAGCTGTGTAACGTTAGCAAGTTACTTAATCTCTCTGTGCCTCAATTTCCTCACTCATTAAATGATGGTGCTAGATTTGAGGGTCTGTAGCTCACCTCTAGATCTAAATCTATGATCAGGCTGCTTGGAATGTATCCTCACTGCTCCTGCCACCCCTATAGAGTATTGAGTTATATCATCTTATGTTCTAAGCCACTGCTGGATTTGCCTTATTTAGGGAGAGCTCTGTTTGCAAGTAGCTGTGGACATTCTTAATGGCATACTTAGGGGGCATTTTCATGTACAGAAGTAAAGGATTTTTGTGTGTGTGTGTGTGTGTGTGTGTGTGTGTGTGTGTGACAGAGAGAGAGAGAAAGGGAGAGAGAGAAAGAGAGAGACACAGAGAGAGCTCAAGTGCATATGTTAGGGATGGTTTATCACAAAGGATAAATAATGCAAACAATTTTTTTTGAGACATTGCAAAAATTCTGTGGTTCTCTGCTGCTTGGTAAAAATCACTCAGGCCTTAATAGCCCTGAGAAATGTTACCTAAAAAATGACAATGGGAAGCCTAAACAATTAATCTGCCAACTGTGCTATAATGTTTTCACATCTGTGCCCCGACTTTCATAGTATATTTTTCCTTTAAACAAGACTGAGGAGAGAAAGAGAGAGTGCAAGGGAGGGAGGGAAGAGAGGGTATGATGACCTTTCTGTAAGTCAATGATAATCTAAACTTGATTTCTGTATTACATGCAAATGGTTTTACATAGAGCATCTGTAAAGCTGCCTTGTTGATGTTTTAAAATGGAGGAGCAAAAAGGAATGATAAATAAAGGAAATGGTAGCTTTTACTCCTTTTATAGAGATAAGTACCTCACTAAGAATTCTAAAGAATAAAGATGGATCATTAGCTTAAAGATTCCTTCTCTGACCACAGACCTCACAGGAAATGCCAACCATCTGATGAATCTCTAACATCTGTTCCTCCTCCTCTTTGGGGGAGGGGCAAGAGAGAAAAAGTGGGCTGTCACCCTGGAAAACCAATAGCATACCTCACTGACATTTTCTCCTTCATTACCTGTTCAATCTTTGGATGCACAGTATTCTGGTTTAGATGCAAAATAATAGCAAAGTGAGAGAAGAGTTAATTTTTTAAGGCTGATTTGCCTTAGTACTCTGACCTGTCCCATGACGGGTCAAAGCAAGTTGATGGAATGGATAAAATGGTCTCTGGATTTAAAAATGGAATGAGTGAAATGTAATGGGCTAGATTTGGGGAAGACTGGTTATTTGCTAACCAACAATTTAGTCATTTAGTGTTCTAAGGCAATAAGAAGAAAAGGCAGAAAGCTATTCTTTGCTTGGGGACATGGAGGACAGTATAATTCTAATGCCAGAGCAGTCTTTATTCTGCTAGCCTTCCTGCCTGCTCTGTGTTTTCCAAATATTTCAGTCTGGTAGATGGATCAAGTATCAAGAAAAATAAAATAAACTAAAACAATGGATATTACAAGAAGAAAGAAAGGAATAAAAGATATTTCATGATTTTGCCCTTGTAAATCTTATGTCAATTCTAAAATGAAAATAACCATTTGGAATGCTGTTGGCGAAGCCATCCTGAACTCTTTATTATTCTGCCTTGTTGCTAGGTATTTTGCTTCTATATTTTTTTTTTCTTTTCAGTTTTCATAGCAAACCAGCAAAACTTCAGAGATCATTATCACGTGAGTAAATAGCTCAGAATTCTGGCAGAAAAAAATAGACGGGTTGATATGGGTCTGGCACATGCTTATAGCCACTGCTGTCATATTAATCACAGTTAAAATGAAAACCGTCAACATTTTTCAGCTGCAGTAGGAAGTTGAAAGGATATTTCCTTTAAATTATATTTCTTATTAAGCCAATAAAATCTCTGAAGATCATAATATTTGGAATGAGTACCACTGATCCTAGAGACATTTCCAAGAATCCTGTTTCAATTGGAGGCTTATGCAGATGGCCCAGCTAGCAACTGTATAAAGAGGTGATTCACATCTGACATCCATTTTAGCACTGTTTTAAGTCTGACAGATGGGCAAGAGTAATGTAGAACACCAACTCTCTACTCTCTATCTTCTCGGTAGGATAGAGGCCAGGTACTGCAAGTAAATAAAGCCCAGAAGGAAAGATTAGAGAGTTTCCATCTCATGGCAGGGCAAATCACCTCCAACTGCTTCTCCGATGCAAGTGTACTTGATTGGTGGCGGGGGAGGCTTGAATGGCGGTGGTCTCTCCATGCTATGGGAAAGGGGAAAAAATCAATGTTTAAATCCTGACTGCATGAGGAGTGGGTGCAAAGGGAAAAGCATAATTATTTTTTAAATGGAGTAGGAAAAAATATAAAGACAAAAAGAAAGGTCCTATATATGCCAAATTATTTAGAGAATTCTTTTTCTGGTGATAGCAAAAGACTGGAAAAAAATTCCATATGCATTTATTGGAGATAGTTGAACAAATCAGGGTCATATTGTAAGAATATTAAAAAATTAAGTTTATATGCTAATATGAAAGTTCTAAAATAATATTGTGGTTGCCGATTTAAAATTTTTATAGCTTATGTCAAAATGACTTTTAGTAGCTTTATTTACAAAGAGATAGTATTATAAGGAAAGGTGAGAATGGATGCAAACAGATAAGAGAGATTTTGCACAGAGAGCAGTATGCAAGACATTGCTGCATGTCTTGGAACTAGAGGCTATGTTCCAAGAATGAGAGGACATTATAAAATAGGACACAGAGAGCTGGCAAGGGGCTTTTGGACTTGCTGGTGGGGGAATAGCCTAAAGCTGAGAACTTCCTCCCACTTAGGATCTCTACAGGCTGAGGAGGGGGTTTGATTCCTTTTCCCTTGAAGCCAAAGCTTCAGATCCTGTGATCCTATTGGGATTCATCCTGCACACTTGCAATCCAGTCATCTTCCTGTGTCCTGACAGAGTGTTCCCAACTGCTGTGAAGATCTCTGTTGGCCAGCCAGTAACAGTCTGTGAGAAGGCCTGAAGCCATCTTAGGCCTAACTCAAAGAGGGTTGATCCCTGAAATAAAGGGATCTGACTAACTGCTCTATGAGACTCTAAATCTAACCAAAACATTATCTGGGAAGATTATTAGCTCAGGTAGTTATTTAGCTGGGATTTTCTAGACAGACAATGTAGAAGTAGGCAGTTAGAAGACCAGAAGACACTCCTTTGCAGGAGTCTTAGAAAGCGGGTTGGTTTAGCTAGAAACTCTTAGATTAGGACATCCTATCCCTAATCCTCCCTTCTGATTTATCTTGGTTTTAAAATAAACTCTTGAACTGTTTTGTAAACTGCCTAAGAATTTGAGAAGCATGCTGAGCCTTGAGAAAGTCTGTCTGGGCTCCTTCATTGTGGGATACCCTCAATCTTGGTATCTCACCTCTACAACAACAATCAGACAGATCATCCACCTATTTCAGTGGAAAGAGTGAAAGTGGAGAAATGTAAGAGGAGGGTAGAGAAATATCTAGCCCAGAGATTCCCAAAGTGGGCACCACCACCCCCTGGTGGGTGCTGCAGGGATCCAGGGGGGCAGTGATGGCCAGAGGTGCATTTGGGGGTGGTGAATAACTGTAAGGGGGTGGTGATAGTATGTGACAGGGGGTGCTAAGTAATATTTTTTTCTGGAAAGGGTACAGTAGGCCAAAAAAGATTGGGAACCACTGATCTAGCCTATCACTCTAAATGTTGCTCCAGTGTCCAGTTCAGCCTCATCAGGGCTCAGTAACTTTCTTTTCTTTCTTTTTTTTTTTTTAAACCCTTACCTTCCGTCTTGGAGTCAATACTGTGTATTGGCTCCAAGGCAGAAGAGTGGTAAGGGTAGGCAATGAGGGTCCAGTGACTTGCCCAGGGTCACACAGCTGGGAAGTGTCTGAGGCCGGATTTGAACCCTGGACCTCCCATCTCTAGGCCTGGCTCTCAATCCACTGAGCTACCCAGCTGCCCCCGGGCTCAATAACTTTCAACCAGAGGACCTGGTGGTGTATTTAGCAAGGGTTCCACCAATGCAGCCTCCTCCAGGAAAGGAAGGCCTCTCTGGAACCAATCTCTCCAGAAGCTAGGAAAGGTTGGCCAGATACTCACCAAGCAAGTCAAAACAGGATTTGGGGAAAGAATCTCCCCCTTCAGCCCAATTCACCAATGCAGAGTCTTTGAAGCCATCCTCCAAAAATGTAGTCCCAAGAAAAAGCCCCCTGGAAAGGAAGTTCAGGACTTTTTATAGTCCTTTTCCACATCCCTTCCCCCACTTTAACGGGAACCAATTACAGTCTTTCACTTTGTATAGCACTACTCAGAGGCAGGGCAGTGGCCTCTAGAGTTATCACCCACTTTAGCAAGTGAGTCATGAACTCTCTTACTTAGTATTAAGTAGGAGTGCTTAACTTTTTGATTGATTAATTTAAAAATTGCTGATTGATAGACAAAGAAAGTTTGAGTCAATCTTCGCAATCCCCCCTGAGATTCTTTGGGAGATTAGTATCCCCAGTGAATCATTTAACACAACCAGCTTATAACTCTAAAGATTTTCTAGCTACAGGTGCATACAATATTGCACTTTCTAAGAGGAAACTACAACAGTTGGAGGTAAGAGGGAAATAAAAGAGAGAGAGCTCAAAATCAATGTTTGCTAGGCACATTGACAAAAAGTCAATTGGGGGCAGTCCCCTTTGGCATATGAGTTTACATTCAGGATAAATCAATTCAATTCAATCAATTACGTCCCAAAGTTCATTCTGGTTCTTCTGATGCAGTGTAGGTTTCTTTATGACACTCTCTCCAAACAGTTCATTTTATTGATTCGAGGAGTTAACAAGCTACTTTTCCTGAAATATTTCTCAAATAATTTTTAAATGTTGGATTTTGCAAAAATTATACAATCCCCCCTGAGGAGGGTGTTGACCAACACCTAGATCAACTCAGGATATGTGGTTGAGTTATGAGGTACATGAGTCAAGTATTGAAATAAAAACCAAAAACATTAAAAAAAAAACAAATAGAAGAAAAAGTTAAACTTTGGGAGGAAAGAAAATCAAAATCAAAACCAAAATATCAAAATCTATGTCTATAAAAATTTCTGAGTAAAAAAAGAATAAATTCATAACAGATTCTTAAATCAGAATCCCATTTAAGTGATTTCTTTCCCACAGGTCTGTAGGACAAATGCAGTAATATTGCATTTACCCATTGGCAGCCAGGACTACATAAATTGCCACACTGTAAGAGAGGTAAAAGGACTAGATTTTGATGTAAAAGGGAAGTATGTTTCCTTGGTCTGATTTTACCTTCACTCTCAGGGATAGGGGAGCCAAAATGGCAGCCAAACTAAACTTATGTACTTGTCAGAATGTGACATGGGGAAGACCTGCATCTGACATATATCATACAACCACTACCTCGAACCTTAAACAAGTCCTCTGTCTTGGTGCAGATCTCATTAATCCTATAAGGGTTGTTGGTCTTCTTGACCTTGTGCTTCTTTGCACTATACAATGGCTCTTTTGCATAGCTTTAGACTATGGAAACCTGCCATTGATTGATAATTATTAATCCCAGTCCTACAATATTTATCAATCAATGGCAGGTTTCCATAATCTAAAGCTTTGGGGCATGCATTAATATTAGAGGAAATAGATATTTTAAACTTATTCTATCAAAAAATTAATATTGATTATATGTACTTTAAGTATAAGAAATAAGGAAGAAAAAATAAATATTCTATTGAAAAGAAAAAGAAAAGCAATAAATTAAAATTCAATTGTTGAATTGGAATTCAATTTGTCAACCAAAACAGTGTCCACTTGTCTATGGAATTTTATCTCCAATGCATGTGACAGGTTACAGTTAATCAGTGTTGATAGAAAGTACTCTCTTTACATGTGAGCAATGAATCCAGGAGTCCTTTTCTCAAATTTTGAGATCTGTTGGAGTGGTTAACAATACTTGAAACAGACCTTTCCGGGCAGACTGAGTTGCTCCAGTGCACTGGAAGTTCTTTATGTACACTTTGTGTTCTGGGTTTAGGTCATGAAGAGAGAAGTCTATAGGTTCTGCTTGTACTGCAGCTCTGGATTCATGGAGTTCTCGCATTTTGATTTGCAATTCCTGTATATATGAAGCAATAGAAGTGTCCCTCCACCACCCCATGTATATGCAAGAGAAAAAGGCTTAGCCTGTATAGGGGGATGTCCAAAAACATCTCAAATGGTGAGTTGTATAGATCTCCCCTGGGCCTGCTTCAGAGATAAAATAGAGCTAGAGGGAGAGCTCTAGGCCATTTTAATTGAGTCTCAGTGCACAGTTTTCCAATCATGTTCTTAAATTCTCTGTTCATTCTTTCAATTTGGCCTGAGCTCTGGGGATAATATGGTACATGGAATTTAGGAATTATCCCCAAACAGAAATAAATTTGGGACAGAACCCAATTGGTAAAATGAGTTCCCCTGTCTGAATCGATTCATGCTGGCAATCCAAAGTGAGGAATAATCTCTTTTAAGAGTACCTTGCCAACAAAAGCCATTGTGGCTCGGGTGGAAGGAAATGCTTCTGGCCATGTGGTTAGCTGATCCACTAAGACTAGACAAAATTTATAATGCCCAGCCTTTGGCATTGTAATAAAATCAATTTGCAGTTGTTCAAAAGGTGTGTAAGTCAAAGGACGCCCACCAAATGCTTTGCCATGAAAGGCATGTTAGTTAAATGCTTGGCAGGTGGGGCAGTCTGCCCACACTTTAGAGGCTATGGTAGTTATACCAGGGGCTATCCATACCCTCTTAACAGAGTCTACAATGCCCTGGGTGTCAAAGTGACCATTTTTATGAATGAATTGGCATATTTGGTGATAAAAACACCCATACTCCATTGATCTGTTTTGCTTTGAATTTTGTTTCCATTTTCCACTTCCTTTTCATTATAGGAAAGGAATAAATCTAATTGTTACTTGTTGCCAAAGTTAAGATTAATTCAGGGCCTTCTAAGGCAGCAAGTTTTGGAGTAACATCTGCCTGGTGGTTCCCTCTAGAGACAGTACATGGACAGAGCAATGAACTATGATTAGGTATTCAGGTAGCTGGAGAGCAGAAAGAACTTCATTAATTATTTCTGCATTTGCTATACATTTTCCAGCTGATGGTGAAAATCCCCTTTGAAGCCATAACATACCCTCTTCATGACAAATTCCAAATGCATACCTGGAATCTATGTAAATTGTTGCTTTTTTGTCTTTGGCAATTATATAGACATGTTTTAGAGCTATAAGTTCTGCATCTTGAGCATTTGTATTTGTGGGCAGTGAAACTGACCACAGAGTGGTAAATTCTGTAACTACAGGAGCTCCAGTGTACCATATGCCATCCATCATGAAAGAAGAACCAGCTGTGAATAAAACTAGAGCTGGGTTATCTTAAAGGAGTGTCCAGGAGATTATCTTGAGGCTTTTCAGCCATGGACACTAAAGATTCACAACTGTGTAATGGTTCTCCTGAATCTGGTAAATCTGGAAGCAAGTTGGCAGGGTTAAAAGTTGCACAGTGTTTTAAAGTACTATTCTCATTGCCAACAAGGTTACTTCATAACTTGTGAGTCTTTGATCAGAAAATGCCTATGTTCTATGCCTTAGCAACAATCGTTCAACTTCATGTGGACACATTATTGTTAATGGGCATCCCAATACTAAATCAGCAGATTTAGTTACTAATATAGCTGTGGTAGCTATGCCTCTAAGACATGGTGATGCTCCTGAAGCTACTGGGTCCAGTTGGGCTGAATAATAAGCAACCAGATACTGAACTGGTCCCAACGTTTGGGTTAAACACCTGAAGGCATCCCTCTCTGTTTGTGTACCTACAAAGCAAATGGCTTTTTTGTAATCTGAAATGTCTAGAGAAGGGGCAGACAGGATAGCCTGTTTTAATTTTGAAAGAGCTGACAGTTATTCCACCTCTAATCTAAGTGGTTCAGAGGCTGAATTTTTTGTTAGTTCTATAACAGGTTTAGTGATTTTCCCATAGCAAAGGATCCATTGTCTACAAAATCCTGTTGCTCCTAAAATTGATCTCAACTGTTTCTTAGGGAAGAGAGAGCTCAATTTTTTAATATCTTCAATGCACTTAGGTAAAATGAATGGACACCAGCAATTAAAATGAACCCTAAATATCCCACTTTGGGGTGACACCACTGAACTTTTGCCTTTGAGACCTTGTGGCCTCTCTTATGTAGTTATAAAAGGAGATTTTTGCTATCTTCTTGGAATATTGTGACATTTGGTGAGGCGAAGAGCAAATCATCCACATATTGTATCAAGCAGCTATTCTTAAATTTAATATTTTCTAAGTTTTGACTCAAAATTTGTGAGAATAATGTAGGCCTGTCCATGAACCATTGTGGCAGCCAGCACCAGGTTCCCTGTGTTCCTTTCCAGGTGAAGGCAAATATATACATGGAATTTTTATGAATTAGTATTGATAAAAATTCTGAACACAAGTCTACTATAGTAAAGTATGTAACTATGCTAGGAATAGAGGAGATAATTGTGGCTGGAGTTGGGACCACAGGATGTCTTTTTATGACATGATTATCACTCTTAAATCTTGTACAAATCTATATACGTATTTTCTTTGGGGGCCTAATTTGGGCTTTTTAACAGGTAAAATAGTTTTATTATATTGAGATTTGCATGGAATTATTATTCCTTGCTCAATTAACAAATTTATTATGGAGGTAATTCCCTCAATTGCCTCTTTTGATCGGGGATACTAAGCAATGGAAGGAGGTTGGCCACCTTTTCTTTTAATTTGAACAGGAACAGCTGATTTAAGTAGGCATACATCAGAAGAAGATGTGGCCCAGAGAGATTCAGGTATATCAGTTGGTATTTCAAAGGTGGGAGACTCCTTTACCTCCTGACTGTCTGAGAGAAGTCAGGGAACACATGTAAAGATTCCTCAGGCAATTCTAGTGTCATAGTGCCATCTTGAGAGCATGTTATTGTGGCTCTAAATTTACATAATAGGTCTCTCTATAACAAATTTATAGGGCAACTAGGCATTAAAAGAAAAGAATGTTCTACTGCTAGGGGTTCCACAGATACCATTACAAGGGAAAGCTTTGAGACCTTTAAAGGTGTTCCTGATATACGTACTACATTTAAAGAGCCAATAAAACTGCATTCAGCATCTGGTTTAATTTTTTGATTACTCATCAAAACTGATCTGGAAGCTCCAGTATCTAGGAGGCAATAATAATATGTGTTCCCAACTTTTAGGGTTACATGAGGTTCATTACTATGTGGGGGAGACTAGACTGGGATAACTGATGTTAAGATATCAGGATCTGGGAAATCAAGGTTTCACTCTCTGATTCCAGAGTCCTTTCTCCTCTTTAAGACCTTCATAAAGGTCCTTGGCCATTCCTCATGGGGTTCCCCTCATTGAGAGAGATTTCCACTGTGAGTATAGCATGGACAAGCCGCATTTTGGATATGTCATTGTGAGTCTTGATTTGACTCATTTGGATTATTATCTCTGTAGTTGTTTTGGTTATAATAATTATTATTGTAATTTCTATTTATGGCCTACAATTATATGAGGAGTGTATATAAAATAAAGTGTCGTCAAGATAAACAAAATATTTTAATAAAGAAAAAAGGGTGAGTTGTCTAAAGAGGCAAAATGTAGGTGTATGGGAAATACATTGATCTACTTAGTTTTTTTTTTTTAAGACAAAGATGAAATGCATGGGAGAGGGACACAAAGGCAAATAACAAAAGAGAAATATAAAGAATATCATGGTATTTTAAGTTGAATGTTGGGTATGTTAAAGCTTAGAACAAACTGAAGTTGGCAGCAAATACAAAGGAAACTTATTTATGATTATTATACCTATCCTGGGGATAAAAAAATACCATCAAACAGTTGAGACCATTACTTAAGGAATGATAATTATAGTCACTTAAGAGAAAGCAGAACTAATTGATGTTATTTTGCCTATTGACTGACACCAAAAAGGATTATCTTTTGATTGGAAATAATAGGACAAAAATAATTAACAGAGATTTTATAACCACAATAAATGAATAACTAAAAACAATAGCAATAACTCTGTTAAGCCAACTATAAGATTAAAATAATAATACAGCAATAACTTATACTTATATAATTTTTAAACTTTTAAGTTAATTTATTAATTAAATCAGATCAGTTGTCTCTCTCCACAGTCCCAAATGGCCTCCTCAACTCTGGCAAAAGTCTATATAAATGTAAATTAAATGGTTTTGATTATATTAAACTAAAAAGCTTTTGTACAAACAAAAATAATGCAGCCAAAATCAGAAGGGAAACAACAAATTGGGAAAAAATCTTTATAACAAAAAACTCTGACAGGGGTCTAATTACTCAAATATACAAGGAGTTAAATCAATTGTATAAAAAATTAAGCCATTCCCCAATTGAAAAATGGGCAAGAGACATGAATAGGCAATTCTCAGGTAAGAAATCAAAAGTATCAATAAGCACATGAGAAAGTGTTCTAAATCTCTAATAATTAGAGAAATGCAAATCAAAACTACTCTGAGGTATCACCTCACACCTAGCAGATTGGCTAAAATGAAAGAAGGGGAGAGTAATGAATGCTGGAGGGGATGTGGCAAAATTGGGACATTAATGCATTGCCTGTAGAGTTGTGAACTGATCCAACCATTCTGGCTGGTAATTTGGAACTATGCTTAAAGGGCTATAAAAGAATGCCTGCCCTTTGATCCAGCCATACCATTGTTGGGTTTGTACCCCAAAGAGATCATAGATAAACAGACTTGTACAAAAATATTAATAGCTGTGCTTTTTGTGGTGGCAAAAAACTGGAAAAGGAGGGTATGTCCTTCAATTGGGGAATGGCTGAACAAGTTGTGGTATATGCTGGTGATGGAATACTATTGTGCTCAAAGGAATAATAAACTAGAGGAATTCCATGTGAACTGGAAAGATCTCCAGGAATTGATGCAGAGCAAAAGGAGCAGAGCCAGAAGAATACTGTACACAGAGACTGATATACTGTGGTAAAATCGAATGTAATGGACTTCTGTACTTGCAGCAATGCAATGACACAGGACAGTCGTGAGGAACTTATGGTAAAGAACACTACCCACATTCAGAGGAAGAACTACAGGAGTGGAAACAGAAGAAAAGCAACTGCTTGAATGCATGGGTTGGGGTGGACATGATTGGGGATGTAGACTCAAAACAACCACACCAATGCAACTAACAACAATTTGGAAATAGGTCTTGATCAATGACACATGTTAAAACCAGTGGAAATGTGCATCGGCCATGGGTAGGGGGAGTGCAGGGGGGGGGGGTGAAGGGGAAAGTAGGAGCATGAATCATGTAACTATGTTAAAAATGAACATTAATAAATGTTTTTTAAAAAGTCTATATAAAACCCAGGAGAGCTCATGACTGAATCCTTCTCTTGGACATCTCACAATGTTTCTGATTGGAAAATAACCTCTGAGGAGACAGATTTATAGACCTTAACTCCTCCCTTATTACTTCATCATAAGAGGCATGTATCCTTGCTGGGACCTGGAAGATGCCAACACATTTTGTCATGTGGCCAGACCATTGTATTTTAAATGAGTTCAACAGAGCTGCTCAATCCACCCTTACATATATTTTGAGATAAAAGATCTCTTAACTCCAGATTAACTATAACCAGGATACTGCTGGAACTTGCATATATGATTGTTGAGGAACATCTTAGTAATTTTTGAAAAATTATGTAGAAATCGAAGAGTACTGTAAGATGAGATTTGATAGGATTACTTAACTGGATATCCTTGACAAGCTAGAAGGATATGAGCTACATGAGTTTATATTTAAGTAGACTAGACTTGGAAATAATTAAACAACCAGAACAAAAGGTAAGTGATCAGGGATCAATGTCAATTGAAGGATGATTATTAATGAAATCTTTATATCCTAAGTATTTGTTTTTGTTTCTGTTCAGCCTACAAATTAGTGACTAGGATGAAGACATTTATGGAAAGTTTATCTAACTTTTATAGCTGGGTCCCAATTAATATGAATTATGAATCTCAAGAAGTGGTCACATCATTCAAATTCATACTTCATATTTCTATCAAACTGGAGCCAATAACCATAAATATACACACATTATAATCTTATATACTATGAATTTGAATATATGCTGCCACTTTATGGTGATCATTATTCACAGGAATTTAACTCATTTTTGTATATGACATGATAATAACTAGCATTTATATAGTCCTTTAGTGTTTGCAAAAATTTTTACATATTTGATACTCACAAAAACCCTGTTAGGCAGGTGCTATCCTATTCTAATCTCTATTTCACAGAAGAGAAAATTGATGCTAAATGAGCTGTCCAGGGCCACACAGTTAGTATATGTATGAGACAAGATTCAAGCCTGACTCCAAACCTAATTCTCTATCTGCTGTGCCATTTAAGAAGTATAGCTGTGGGCAGCTGGGTAGCTCAGTGGATTGAGAGCCAGGCCTAGAGACAGGAGGCCCTAGGTTCAAACCCAGCCTCAGCCACTTCCCAGCTGTGTGACCCTGGGCAAGTCACTTGACCCCCATTGCCCACCCTTACCCCTCTTCCACCTATGAGACAATACACCGAAATTAAGGGTTCATTAAAAAAAAAAGTATAGCTGATAAACTTCATGATAAAATGATCTGTATCTCAAAAGATCCCAGTAAATAATTAAAATAGGCCAAAATAAAATTGATAATATTTGATAGGGATAAAAGCAAAGGTATAATTTAGATTAAAATAAAAATAAGCTGGACAATACAGGATAAGAAAAGCATGATTCATTAATACATACCCACAAATGTGCACAAGATCTGGGATTATTTAATGGACTGCAAGCTTAAAATGATTCAAAATGTGATACGTAAGTCAGACAAGTTATTGTGATCTCTCAGGCTTTGGTAATATAAGTCTAAGTCCAGATCGAGGGCTGGATTATTATACAATCATTTGTTTTGGTCAGATCACATCTCTGCAATATTGTGTTTTGTTTTGAGCACTTTGTTTTAGAAAGGGCATTGATGAAATATAACATATCCAGCAGAAAGTGACCAGGATTAGTCAGTGACTGAATATAAATGAATGCATATAAAGATTTATTGAGGAAATAAAATTTTAATATGAAAAAGGAAAGACATAGGCAGTATATGAAAATTGTGATCACTTATTTGAGACACTGTATAATTTATATAATATATGACATGTATTATATAATAATATAATATTATTGTTGGTTTGCTTGATCCTAGAAGAAATAACTAGAAATAATGGGTGAAATTTGCATGGGTAGATTTTCCCACAAAATAAAGAAAAACCTTCTAGCAATAGATTTGTCCAGAGGTGCAATGGGCTGCCAATGGAGGAATCTTCTCTTTTAGTTTTCAAGAAGACAAATTATTAGGGATTCTTTAGGGGAAATTCCTGTTCAAGGATGGGCTAGATTAGATGACTCATAAATCATGACTCTAAACTTCTATGATTCTATGATCCTCTCAAACATGAGCCTGGGATTACTTTCTCAACATAATGAGGCATCAGATTGAGACTCCAGTAGAGTATATGTAGATGGCATTGTATTCTGTAGGGTATAATTAATAATGCCTTTCACTGAGGCTTTGTAGCTTTGGAAAAACCACTTTCCTAAATGCACTCTCACTTGATTCTTACAACACTGTGAGATAGGCAGTGGTTAACTCTATTTTATAGATTAGGAAACTAAGTCTCAAGAGAATTTCAATGATTTCCTCAAGATCATTCAGTTGTTAGATGACAACAGTAGATATAGGACTTAAGTTTTTGGATTATGCTTGCTTTACAACTGTATCAAAATCTTAGAGCTTTTGAAAAAAAGAGTGTTATGTGAATTTGACCTCCGTCTCCTCTCATAGCAACAGGTGATAGAGAAGATCTTTTATATGCATTGTCCAATTTGAACTAATTGTGGGTTATTTTTCCAAACTAATATGAACTTTTTATTTAGAAAAGTAGATTTATATTAGGCAGTGCTTATAGCTGCTATTACTGATGATGGTTGTGATGGTTATTGACACTAATACAGACAAAGATAATTCTACATTCTGGTACATTCTACATTCTTGGAGAAAAGCCAGTTGAATTCAAGGCTTGGGGCCTTTAAGTCACGAATTCTTAACATAATTTGTTCCATGGAACCCTTTGGCAGTCTGGTGTAGAGTATAGATTCCTTCTTCAAATAATGTTTTTAAATAACTAAATAAAATGTTAAATTTCATTAAGAGGAAAGTAAAAACCATGAGGTATTTTCCCCCTTCCAGTTTCATAGATCTGCTATCTGTCCATTGAGAGAATGTAAATTAAGAAACTGCAGACTAAGGCATAGGTGACAAACGTATAGCCTGAGGCTTACATGTAGCCCATAACACTGTCATAATTAAATTAAGAAGTAATTGGGAAATATTTAACAATATAAATAAAAATACAATAAAATTTACGTAATGTTAATATGTGATTTTTTAAGTTACTCTGTGTCCAAAAGGATCCTTCGTTACTATTCAGTGACTCCCTTTTTGCATTTGAGTTTGATACCAGTGGTCTAAGGTATAAGCACTTCTATTCATGGATAAGGGAGAATTTTAGCTTAGAAATAGAGATCATGAGATTGAAATAGTTTGAAGAACTAGGATGTCTAGGATTTTGGAGTGCTTTGAGATGAGGAAGAAGACTGTGAGTTAGGTACTAAACTTTCTTAGGAAAAGAAAGCATTTTAGAATTCCATAGATGATTGCAACAAGGATTAAAATTTAAGGGACAAGTGAGTGCTAAGTGATGCTGGCAGAAGATAGGACTGAATATGGGAGCGGAAAGCAAGGAGTATGTCAACTTCTGGTCTTGTATGTAAAGGGGTGTTAGATAAGAGGCAGTTAGCTTTGGACAGGATGCCAAGAGACAAGGTGTCCTCAAAAGAAACTGGGTTTTAATGAGGAAAATGTTTAGAATATGGGAGGAAGAGCTCTAAGATGAAGAGGATTTTGTTAACTAAAGAGAACAGTTCCCAGGGGGCACAGTGGGAAGGCAGGAAGTGTGTGTGATGAGGCTAAGCTGATAGGGATGGTGGCTGTCAGCTTCATTTGTCTTCACTGCTAATCCTTGCCCCTTTTTGGTCCTGAACTGATTTGTCACAAGGGGTTTCAGGTGAGAAAAACAGTGACTTTGAGACTCTATAGGAATAAGATCCTGAGGTCCAGGCAAGGGAATAGAAACTCCGTGAAAAAATTACTCCTCCTCCTTTCCCATGCTAGTACCTGGGACAGAGCCCTGACTGCTAGTTGCTAGTGGTTTCTCTGGACATGGAGCATTACTACTTTACATAAATTATTACTTGACATCATCTTCACGACAACTGTATCAAATTGGAAAGGCAGCTATTGCTCTCATTGACAATTGAGAAAACTAGAGCTCAGGAGGTCTCACTGTTTGTTGGATATTCACAGACCTAGAACTGCAAAGGACTTCGCTTTGAGGTCAAAACCCAATCCTTCATTTTACTGATAAAAAACAAAACAAAGCAAAACAAAACAAAACAAAACAAAACTGAGATTAAATGACATGCTCAAGGTCACAAAGGAAGTAAAGAGTCAGAAGTTGGATATCAACCCCAGTGCTCTGAATTCAAAGGCTCTTCATTTGATAGGGCCTGAAAGATTTTAGAAAGTGTTTTTTCCTTCCCTGAAACATAAGGATAATAGCTCGTATTTTTATAATGTTTTATGCTTTTGAGAACAGCCTTTAAATGTTATGCAAATCTGGAAGGTAAGTATTATTACCATTTTGCAGATGAGAAATCAGAGTTTTAGTGGCTTGCTAAAGAGCAACAAATTATTAGGTGTGTCTGAGGCAAGATTTGAATCCAAGTCCTACTTTCCAGTGCTATACTCTATTCAGTATGTCATTCAGTGTCTTTTCAGGTATAGAAGAGGGTATATAAATCCTTCACTTCTTCTCTACCTCCCCTGCCCCTTCTATCTAAAAAAATTCCCTAAAAGCTCACTTTGTTGGAAAAGGGCTAGAAATTTTTCTTGAGATTACTTTCTCCCCTAATTTCACACTTCGACATCCAGGCTCAGCTGGGCCCAGACAGTTCAGAGATGCATGAAAATGAAAAATAATGAAGATTTAAAAGAAAACCCAGTTTAGGTTTTGGACAGGAGTGAGGCTCATTTCTCATTTCACACACACTGATTTGTTCAGCCTGATAAATGAATGACTGCTAAGACTTGGCCAAGTAAATGAAGAATAGTCTTAGGAGACTGTGGAATAGTGAAGCGCACATTGGTCTTCGAATTAGCACTTTGGTTCAAATCCCAGCTCTTATTCTTAGTAGTTGTGTTATCCTGGCCAAGTCTCTGAGATGTATTTCCATTTTCTCTAAATTTGTGATGGTAACCCTTCTAGCTTCTAATACTAATATTGTTGTGAAGGAAATGTTTTGCACTAAGGCTAATTATTATTCATTGTGGCATATAGGAGAAAAAATTGAGTCTGAAGATAGGATAACTGAGTTTGAATCCTTCTAATTTGACATTTGCAAGTTATTTATGTTTTTGGCCTTTTTTTTCCCAATTATAAAATAATGTTTTACGTAGGGAGAGAGGTTTGACTTGATGATGTCTACTAGTTGCTTCTAAATTTGAATTCTATAATCCTTTATTCCTGGCCTTATGACTCTGAACAATCTATATTACCTCTCTGTGTTTTAGTTTTTTTTCCCCCATTAATAAAGTGGGAAGCTATGAGGCACAGCAGATAGGGTACCATGCCTGGAGTTGGAAAGACTCAACTTTTTGAGTTCAAATCTGGCCCCAGATATGTATTAGCTGTGTGATCCTGAGCAAATCATTTAACTCTTTTTGCCTCAGTTTATTTTTTGTAAAATGAACTGAAAAAGGAAAGGGAAAAAACTTTCTAGAATATTTGTCAAGAAAACTCTAAAAAGGGTTCACAAAGAGTCAGACACAACTGAAATGAGTGAACAAAAATAATATTATTGAAGAACTCCCATGAGTATGAATTAAAAGAATCCTGAAAATATAGAGTGAAAAGTACCACCAGTCTCCACCCATTAAGCAATCTGCTTCTTCATCCTGATGGAATACTCACATTTCCTTCAAGTACTGACACCATTTTCTTATTCCAAGACCAAATAGAAAGAGGCAGATAAAAAGCAGACTTGCCACAATCACGGGCCAGGACATTCCACCTTCGGGCTTATTAGGCACCGTACCTGAGAAAGACATACAGATACATCAATTTCAAAGTTCAACATAACTCAAAAGATTTTCCAATAGGAAAACAGAAAAGAAAATGTTTTCTTTGGCAAGCCTTCTATTTTTTTTTTCATTAGGACAAAGAAGTTTTAGTCCATTTGATTCTAGTCAAGAAACATTAAAGCATGAGAGAGTTGTACTAGACACTGGAGTGGATATAAAGGCATATAAGGTACAAAAACTGCCCTCAAAGATTTTATCATAGGGGAGATGAGCTGTATATAACTATACTATAATACTTAAAGGAGTTGTTATTTCATCAGGTCATGTACTCCATTCAACCAAGTCAGATCAAGATGCCTTTCTGCCTCTCTGTAGACAGTCTTCAAGGGTGGCTGTAGCTAGGAGTGTTGAGATATTCAAATTAGATAATAGATGTTGATCAATGCACATGTGTAGTCTATATGCTTGCCTTCTCAAGGAGGAAGGGAGTAAGAGAGAAAAGGGGACTCAAAATTTAAAAGAAAAACCCTAATATTAAAATGTTTGGTTTATATATAATTGAAGAACAAATCAAATAAAAATTAAATGTAAAAAAAAAGAAACTGAATAAGAGGTTCTTTCTCTAGTACCATTTAAAAATATTTAACCAAGTAAATAAAAGTACAATAGAACATTGATAATGTTAATAAAAATAAAGTCAGTTAACAAATAAACAATTATTAAGTGTCCACTATGTCAGGCATTATGCTAAGTGCTGAGGATGCAAAATAAGGCAAAAGCCAATTCCTGCTCTTAAGGAGCTCACAGTATAATGGGAGAGACAATGTACAAAAGTAAACAGAAAAGTGGTGGGCAGGGAAAAGAAGATATGGCTGACCTGAGCTATTCCTTAAATAGAAATTCTGGGAGGAGAGGTCTCCAAACAGAGGGAGGGACTTCTGGGACCAAGGGTACCAAGAAGGTATGAGAACTAGGGATGAAGCCACATTGCAAGATGAAGAAGTTTCTGGGGCATGGTGAAGTCCAGAGGAAAGCATCTTGCAAATCTTAAAGCTCTATGTAAGTGCCAATTGTCATCATCATCATTACTTATTAGCTTCCACTCTAGTGATAAATTCATTAAGTTCTTGCTAAGAAGTGTGCCAGCAAATGTCTAACAACTTAGGCCCTCCAGGAAAAAGAGTATATGCACAACATTTTTAAGTTTAATCTACATTATTAATATTTCCTTAAGTTTAGCCATTCATCAAAGAAATAAACAAGCTTTGATTTGTAGTAATTGCTTATTTCTTGAGGTGTCAATGCTCACACTGAAAATTTAACAATCAGCTCTCAAGTCAATTAGTGCTGACTTGAATCTACCCTTAGCTATTGCTGAAAAATTCATTGCTTTTCAGTAAATCTGATGTGCCTCTCAGGACTAAGCTAAGCTATTCCTCAGACAAGAGTTATACATATTCCATGTCAGGCCTTTGCAGACTAGAACAGGAGATCTACCTCCTAGAATCCCTAGCTTGTTTCAAAGCACAGCTCAGGTTCTGGATCCTTCAGAAGTTACTGAATCTCTCAGTAACTGCTGCTCTCCACCTCTTGAAGAGACATTCTGATTATCTGCACAATAGCTACAGAAAGAACAATAATAAAACAACAAAATAAAATTTAAAAAAATGCAATATCTTACAATAATGGCCAACTGTGGCATTAGTAAAGAACTCAGGAAGTGTATCTCATTCCTACTTTGCAAAGTTGGAAGACTGTGATATTATAATAGTACATATACTGTCAAGACACAGTTGACGTTTTGATTGACTTTTTCTTTTTCTTTTCTCCTTTAAAAATCTTTGTTATAGGGCAGCTGGGTAGCTCAGTGGATTGAGAGCCAGGCCTAGAGACGAGAGGTCCTAGGTTCAAATCTGGCTTCAGACACTTCCCAGCTGTGTGACCCTGGGCAAGTCACTTGACCCCCATTGGCTACCCTTACCAATCTTCCACCTATAAGTCAATACACAGAAGTTAAGGGTTTAAAATTTAAAAAAAATCTTTGTTATAAAGGGTAGTTTCATGTATAGGAAAGTGGATCCTTACTTGGATATATACATATATATTTATATATGTGTGTGTGTGTTTATGTTTACATTTGTCTATATATACTGGTGATTCCAAAAGTGGGTGCTACCGCCCCCTGGTGCGTGCTGCAGTGATCCAGGAGGGCAGTGATGGCCACAGGTGCATTTATCTTTCCTATTAATTGCTATTAAAATTTTTTAAAAATTAATTTCCAGGTGGCTAAGTAATATTTTTTTCTGGAAAGGGAGCAGTAGGCCAAAAATTTTGGGAACCACTGATATATACATACACATGTGTGTAGATTTATATATGCATGTATATATACTTGGACATATATTTGTATATAAAATATAATGTATAATTGGAAATAAAGTAGTATAAAATGAAAAAAATTAAGTTAGATTTTTTGTAAAAAGAAATCACTTTGAATAACTTCGTGAGTCCTTTCACTTAATATATATATATACATATATATATATTTAAAATGTGCAGTTTATAATTATTCTAAGCCCTGGAAGACTACATCTTCCAGGACTCCCTGCTACAACTTCCCCTGACACCTCCCACTTCCTTTGTGAGAGGTGCTGGAGAAAGTATAAAAGAGAGAATTTTGACGCCTTTTCACTCTCTCTACCCAGGACCCTATAGAGCTCTCTCATTCTCTTGAGCCCTGAGGCTCTCAGATCCTGGGCTCTCTCTGATTCTGAACTCTCTCCATCCATCCTTCCTCCTCTTACCTTCCTCCCTTCACCATCACTATATATATATAATGCTTAGTTTCCACAGATCAATCTCCAATACAAAGTCGACTACTTCAGGGTAGAGAATGTTTGTTTTTTGATTCCCTACTCTTTATACAATATCTGTCATGTGATAAGCTTTCCATAAATGTTTATTGAATTGAATTAATTACAGATTAATAGGAGTGGGGTTGTGAGTTTTGAGACAAGATAGATGACTTAAAAATAAGACAATTTTATGGAAGATAGGGAGATTTCATGTAAGAGTGGCATTTAAACTGGATCTTGAAAGCTAGGAAGATTTAAAAAATCAGTGGTAGGAGTAAGACTTTTGGGGAATAATGAAACGGCCAAATATGACCAAGTAATGGCAGATGGAAGAAGATAAGGTGGCTTGGAGAAGAGCGTGCAGTATAATTTTGCCTTCAGATAGAAGCCTTGGAAGAGAGATGTGAAATGGAGGTGGAAGAGAAGTTAGAGACTGAGGTTGGAAGACTTTGAAGATGTTGTATTAAAGAATGCTAATTAAGGATGAGACTTGGCCAAAATTAATGACCTAGATGTTGAGGGAAGGGTCATGTGCATTTGGAAACTTGAAAAGTTCCATAGAAACCCTATAGATTATGAGGGGAAATGAGATCTATTTGACTACAGAGTCTTACTGTTCTTGCAGTTAAGATTTTTACCCCCAATCAACTCTTAATCATCTAGGATTTCATTACTTCAGGTAAGGATGATCTAAATCAGTAGTTTTTAACCATTTTTATGTCATGGTCATCTGTTATAGGGAGGGCAAACCTACTTTCTCAATATAAAATATTTAAATGTTATATCAAATTATTCCTCTCTCAGGGAGAGGAAGGGGAGGGAGGTAGAGAGAAAATGTGGAACTCGAAATGTTAGAAAATGAATGTGAGAAACTGTTTTTATAAGTAATTGAGAAAAATAAAATATTACTTAATAATAATATAAAATATTTAAATGGAAAAATAAAATATATCATGATTACAAAGGAAATCAATTCTGTATGTTGAAAAGCTGTTGGGAGGCAGCTGGGTAGCTCAGTAGATTGAGAGTCAGGCCTATAGAGAGGTCCTAGGTTCAAATCTGGCCTCAGACACTTCCTAGCTGTGTGACCCTGGGTAAGTCACTTGACCCCCATTGCTTACCCTTACCACTCTTCTACCACTCTTCCACCTATAAGTCAATACACAGAAGTTAAGGGTTTAAAAAAGAAAGAAAAGAAAAGCTGTTATCAAAATCCACAAAAATTTCACAAAGCCCAGATTAAGGACCCTTGATTTCTAAGGGAACTAGAGATTCCCCTCCTACTTTAATTATTTTATCTATTTTCACAAAGAGGAAGGAAAAGAAAAAAAACTTAAAAACAATTATTTTTGCTTCTTGCTCTGACCTGAGAATCAACATATTTTCCTGTCGAGCACAGTATCTGGCATGTGTCAGACAAGAGACAGAGGAGGTCTTTGGTTTTCATTTATCCATGCTCCCCATGAATATATTTTTAAAAGAAAACTCTTAAATAACTGTTGCAATAATAGAGGGCAGTATATTGTTACATTATGATTCCTGACCCCACAAGACTATGGACACAGGATAGAATACTGCCTATTTCTGGAAATACATATATAAAATCCCCTTTATAAAATAAAGGGAATTATTTAGAATTAGAGACTTTTAAAACTATAAGAATATGTACACCCTGTGACCTAACATCTTGGTTTATATCCCTAAGAGATGAAAGGTAGGAGAAATGACACACTTGCCTAAAAATATTTGTAACAGCTCTTTTCTTTCTGGTGGCAAAGAATTAGAAATTGAGGGAGTGTCCATCAAATAGGGAATGGCTAAACAAGTGGTATGTGCTTGTAATGGAATGCTATTTTGCCATAAGAAATGATGAATAGGACAATCGCAAAAAAACCTGGAAAGATGAAAAAATGAAAAGTAAAGTAAGCAGAACCAGGAGAACTTGTACACAGCATCAGCAATAAAGTATGATGATCAACTGTGAATGATTGAACTATTATTAGCAATGCAAGGATCCAGGACAACTCTAAGGGACTCATGACCAAAAAGGCATCCACCACCACAGAAGGAACTGATGGAGTCTGAATGCCCATTGAAGCAAACCATTTTTCATTTCATTTCCTTCATATTTTTAATTGTATAAATGATAGCTATTTTCTTTCACAGCATAATGAAAATGGAAATACATACTGTATGATGATATATGCACAGTTATATTATCTGCCATCTCATGGAGGGGAAATCTCCAAGATAACATGGATTGCAAAATTTCAGAAAATAATTATTAAAAATTCTATTGACATGTAATTGGGGAATTTTAAAAAAAGCTATAACTAGCATTAAACATCAACTAGCTTAGTTACATAATTTTAGAAGTGAGGAACTTGAAAACCTGAAAGAAAAAAAATTCACCAAAGTCTCACAGCCACTTACTAACTAGGCATTAGAGAAGATGATGAATGTTTGTAATTTCTAGTAAATTTATATTAAGTAACTGACATAATAACACAAAAATGAGACAAAAAGGGAAAAGAAGTCAATCAAAATAACTTTCCAGTTATTTCAGCTAGATTATATGTTCTATGAAGATAGAAAGTGGGGCCATGTAGTTCTTTCATAATGCCCACAATGTTTTATCAAGGCTGAAAAAAAGAAAAAAAGTCTGAATAATTAAATATTGAATAAATAAAATTTTAAAAAATAGTTCCCCAACTCTTCTCTTTAGGCTTTGTATGGCTGGCTAATTGATATTACTGAAAGCTTTATGGTTACATCAGTTAGGAGAAAAGGACAAACTAATGATCACCATTACTGGAAGAACACTAGCCCTTTTCAAACTCTGCAAGCCCAGTCTAAATAGTTGAGTCAGGAGTTAACAGGGGTGGGAATATTATCCTTGTCCTATTGTCACCTTTGGAATTATCCTTGCTTCTTCTCTCTCCCTCAGATCTCATATCCAATAAGTTGGCCAGTCTTGTTGGTCTTCCTTTTATGTATTTTGCATCTATTCTTTCCAATCTCACAGAATATACTCTATAGTTCAGGATTTTATTACCTCTTGCCTAGACTACTGTAACAGCTTCCTATGTGGTCTCCTTGACATCAGTCTCTCTCTTTTACAAGCTACTAAATTCATATTCTTAAAACATCTTCCTACTTAAAATCTTTAATAACACCTATAATAATTTGAGGAAAAAAATACAAATATTTCTGCCTATTATTTAACCTCCCACCAACCTCCTAATCTGTCTTAAATTTACCTTCCAATATTATTCACATTATTAACCTTCCCACACTCTTCATTCTGCTCAAACTGGCTTGCTATCTGTTTCTGTACCTTATAATACATCTTCTGCCTCCAGACCTTTGAACAGATGGTCCCCATGTCTAGAATGTATGCCTTCCTTACACTTGGCTTCCTATAAAGGTTCTCATCATCTCTTGCATAGTCTCTTACAGTGGTTCCCAGACTTTTTTGGCCTACCGCCCCCTTTCCAGAAAAAAAATATTACTTAGCCCCCTGGAAATTAATTTTTTTAAAATTTTAATAGCAATTAATAGGAAAGATAAATGCACCTGTGGCCATCGCCGCCTCTCTGGATCGCTGCAGCACCCACCAGGGGGTGGTGGCACCCACTTTGGGAATCACTCGTCTATTATAATCACTTCTTTTGGCTTTCCTATTAATAAGTTCTCCTCAGGGCTTCCACTGGGAGGAGGGGCTGAAAGTTTTCAACTTTCATTCTTCTCTCACATAGGATTTAGGACTTCATTGCCAGCCCCTGGTAAGCACCTTCATTCCATGCCCCCTTTCAAATCCATTTTGCATACTTTTTGGCATCATTCACTTGTTTGTCAGTCATGACCACTTCTCCATGACCCTGTTTGGGATTTTCTTGGCAAAAATACTGGAGTGGCTTGCCATTTATTTCTTCAGCTCATTGTACGTATGAATAAACTGAGGAAAACAGAGTTAAATGACTTGCTCAGGGTCATGGAGCTAGTAAATATCTGAGGTTGATTTAGAATTGAGCACATTTGCTAGATAACTAATTTAGCTAATAATATTTGAGCTTAGGAATATGAATCTTTCTGACTGTAAGCCCAGCACTTTATTTACTGTGCTGCCTGTATTTTGTATGTTTACTCCCTGCATTAGGAAGGGAAGGGGAACCATCTTTCTTTTTATTTGTATTTGAATGCCTAGCATTTACTATGGTCTTTAGCACCTATTAAGCACTAAATAAATGTTTGCTGTCTTTCTTTGATTCAAATCTCTTCCCTCTTCATTACATCTTCTACACTGCTGCCAAAAAGATATTCCTTAAGCCTAGATATGACCAAGTCAGTCCTTTGCTCAAGAAACTACAATGGTTCTCTATTACTTGTACATACTCTTCTATTTGTTATTAAAAGACCTGAATAACTTGGCTCTAACCTTCCTTCTCAAGGATATTGTACAACATTCCCCTTCACATACTCTATGATCCAGTCAAACTAGTTGTCTTTCTGGCCTTCAGACATGATATTCCATCTCATGTCTCTGTGTTTTGCACTGGTTGGCCCTCATGCTTAGAATGCACTCCCGCTCACCTCTGTCTCTTAATTTCTTCTAAGTTAAAATTAAGCATTCCTTTTTATGTGAGGTTCCTCATCCGTATGGCAGCTAGTACAGTATCTCACTCAAAATGCCTTGTTTTGATTTTGAATATATTTTGTATGTACTTTGTATTTGAACAAAATGTCTTCCTTGAAGGCATAAGAGACAATGTAATATAGGAGATAGAGTGCTAGACTTGGAGTAAAAAAAAACATGGCTTCGAAACTCACTTCAGATACTCACTACCTGGATACCTCTGGGCAAATCATTTAATCTTTATAAAATGAGGAGGTTGCATTCTGGTGTCTAAGTTCTGTTCTAGCTCTAAAAACTTATGATAGCTTCAAGTCCTTTAGAAGGAAGAGTTCCTTCCTTCCTTCCTTCCTTCCTTCCTTCCTTCCTTCCTTCCTTCCTTCCTTTCCT
>NC_058132.1:356350296-356433248 GCF_016433145.1 Gracilinanus agilis
CTCTCTCTCTCTCTCTCTCTCTCTCTCTCTCTCTCTCTCTCTCTCTCTGTCTCTCTGTCTCTCTCTCTCTGTCTCTCTCTGTCTCTCTCTCTCTGTCTGTCTCTCCCTCTCTCTCTCTCTTTGTCTCTCCCAGCTTTTCCTCTCTCTCCCACTCCAGAACTATTTTGTGTATTGTTTGTTATAAGATAACCTATGAACTATGCTAGCAACTGCCTAGAATGAAAAGTGTGAGCTGACTAGTATTTTGGTCAAGGCTGACAATCTCTCAATTCCAAGGGGGAGAAAAGATGAACAGGAAGATTCTAAACAATAGAGACATTGTGCCTAATGAGTCTTCATCAGAATTTTGACAACTTTAAGGGATTCTTGTGGAAGCACCATCCATCCCTTTGTGATGCCTGATAAAAAGCTTCTATGTCATTCTTCTCTAAAACAAAAAGGAGGTCAGATTTAAGCAATGGTTAGGCTCATTAAAACATCAAGCCTTTAGAAATCACAGCATAAGTTCAATAAAGATCACCAAAGTAGGCAAATTCTTTTTTTTTTTTATTTACTCCTTTTAAAGAGTTGAAATTTGTTTTCCATACCCACAATTGGGGGAAACATTATTTAAGTTTGGTTTCAAAATAGTTCTGGGGAAATTCAAGGTTTAGCATGACTCTGATTCTTTACTATATGTAATTTGGAGTATTTAATTTTCTTCTCCTGAAATCATGAATTATGTTCATTCATAAGCATCCTCACCACTGGCACTGCCACCATCAAAAATATATTCAAGTGTTTATGTGTGTATTGCTTCTAATTATATCACCAGGAGCTTTTTGCTACTTTCAACTATGGTCACATTGAATGAACCATTCCTCCCATTGTCCAGTCCTTGGAAAATACTCACCATTCAATGTTGTGCTTGCTTTTGAAGGAGTTGAATTGTAGGTCAAAGTGGATGCCCACAAATCTGCTAAAGGGAAAATAGTTCAAGAGACTCAGTGTAGAGAATGTCTTTTCTAGGAAAAAAAAGTTTGTTAGTTAAGTTTTCATCAGTTGAGAAAAAAGTTTCTTATCTAAGTTTATTTTCTTTACCTGTGATAGACCTGAACAGGAAGTATATTAATAGAGAGCTACAAATGACACATTTTGGTGTAGTAGAGAGAGCACTGGCCTTGGAGTCAAGAACCCCTGTTTCACATCCTGATACTGAAATTTCTCTGTGTGACTTTGGTCAGTTCATTTAATCCCTCTGATCTTCCACTTTTGAATCTATAAAATGGTGATAATAACAGTTGTATTGCTTAGCTTATTACATTGTTGCCCAGGATTGATTAGTTGCTATACCACTGATTTTATTTCTTCAAACTCTACCATGTCTATTGCCCAAACTTTGCCTCTCCACTCACACCAAGCATACAGTAAATACTTAATAAATGTTTACTGCATGAACGAATGTGCTGGTAATCTAGAAAGGTCTAATGAAAACAATTTTAAAGAAGTCATCTAGAATAGGAAAATAGCAGGGAAAAGCACAGAACAAGATGTAGAATAGAGAGAAGGATTCCTTCAGACACTTCAAAAAGAGTGTTTGGAAAACTTGGGGACTGATTCCATAGATGAGCTGACATACAAAGAGAGAAAGAAAATCAAAGCTGGTGTGGAAGGGTGAATGTAATAACAGAGCATGATCAGGATCATAGCATTAAGTTAGACCTGGAAGTAAACTCAAAGGCTATCTAGATAACTTCTAAACTCTTCATTTTACAGATGAGGAAATGAAAGTTCAGTGAAGTTAGTTGCATAGTTAAGTGTCAGAGACAGGATTTGAACTAAGATTTTTTTACTCCAGAGTTAGTACTCTTCAGCTAAAAGAAGACCCTCATTCACTAAAGTGGGGGGAAATGTTCACTTTTATTTAGGAGACAGACATATACGTGGAGTTAAGGAACTGCTCATACCACTGATTTTAGTTCTTCAAATTCTGTTATGTGAACTAGACTTTAATTTCAGCAGTTATGGAATCATAGGCTGTTAGAGCTAGAAAAGATGTTAGAGCTCAATTGTTAAAGCATGGTCCCCAGTGGAGTTGTTAACTGTTGGGTAAATCTTTGAGAGATATTAGTAATAGAACCACCCCTGACAGGATATCATGAAACTCAGCAGAGCATATGGCTTTTAGAATTCATCTTTCAACATCTATAAACTCATTGGGCATACTGCCTATATTTGGAAAGGAATATACTACCATGGTTCAGGAATAGATATTGCCCTGAAAATTGTTGCTTAGTTGTTTTTTAGGATTGTCCAGTCCTTCGTGACCCCATTTGAGGTTTTCTTGGTAAGGATACTGGAGTGGTTTGTCATTTCCCTCTCCAACTCATTTTACAGATGACAACATTGAGGCAAACATGATTAAATGATTTGCCCAGGATCACATGACCAGTGTATTAAGACACATTTGCACTCAGGAAGATGAATCTTCCAGATTCTAGGCCTTGCACTCTATCCACTGCACCACTTAGCTGCCCACTCTAAAAAGTAAAGTTCATTAAAATCATTATCTATGTATCTACGTATCTATGTATCTGTCTGTCTCTCTGTCCATCTCTCTCTCTCGGTGTCTCTGTCTCTCCTCTTTCTCTGTCTTTCCTTTCTCCCTGTGTCTTTCTCTCTCTGTGTGCTAAGGATATAGATAATGGTTTGATTTTACCCACATATACACATTAAAAATAGTTGAAAGACAATGGCCCTATCTATGGTTTAAGATTGTTTGTTTGTTTTGTAAATCTTTGTCTTTCCTACCTTCCTATCCATTCATTTGCATGGGAGATCAAAATGTATTAGGTTTCAGAAATTGAGGTGGCCCAGAATCAAGAAAGCCCTTGATAGTTTTCCAAAAAAGAAACCTCTAAATAGACACTAATGAAAGGCAATTTAGTGATCTGAAATTAATCAGGGAGTCACAAGGTATTTCTAACCTTAAGTCAGAGTGTGAGTCCTCTGATAAAGAAACCGCCCTCAGAAACCAGGAAGATGAGATAAAAACAAAATGGACAAGCCTAATGGTAGTGGTTAACCAGAGATGCCACTCTCATGGACATCCTCAAGAGTTCAAATAGAAAAGGGTTAGGCTCCAGATGACAAGGACTCCTAGATAATTCTGTTTGTGTGCAACATTGGGTTGATAATTGCAAGTCCCAGAATACTACAGCACCTACTCATGTGATTCAGAAATACTCTAACGAGATTAGACTATCAGTCCTTTTACAAAAACAAAGCAAAACAAAACAAAAAGAACTGATGAAAAAAGTATTTTGCCTATATTATAACAAGTAATTGGATAGATAGTTGCCAATCAGTATATATGTTGAGAACAGGTACCGCAGATGGCTAATGACTTGGACTCAGAATTTAATAGGAGAGAGTGTGCATTTGATTATGTTGTATTTTCAAAGAACTGAAGCCTCTCTCTGGCATGTATACACAATTTTTATACTAATATTATTCTGGCAGTAATATTTGGATGAGATTCATGGAATAGCAGGATCTTGAAGGAATGAAAATTTCAAGTTACCTAAAGGATAATAAAGAGCTTTATCATGGGTGTGACCTGTCTTTAATATGTTACTGAAGAGAATTGATATGATGTTACATAAGATACATATAAATGTATGAAAAGGTGTTGAGTAAGGAATATGAATGGAAAGCTTAAGTGATACACTGGTATACACAAGATGTTACAAAACTCATATAGGAAGGTCCCCAGTATATTATATATCTCCTCTATGGAGGATTTTTAGGAAAAGATGGACAAGAATTAAGTAGAATGAGAAAGCATGTATAACTGTTACTACTCTGGGTAGTACAGACATATCTGAGACTGTAATTTCATTAAAGAATAAACATGTATTTTATGGATGTATATAATATGTATATATGGGAAAATTATATGATATATAAGCAATATTCAGCTTTTATACAAACTGGATTTGTGGGAGAAATGTATTTTTCTGATTGAAATGGCAGATATAACATTGGGTTTTGAGTAGCTACGTTCATTAGTCAAAGTGATTTAAGTCATTAATTATCCAATTAACATGTATAAAGTACTTTAAGTTTTATAAAGAACTTTATATATATATGTACCTATATATATATACATATATTATCACATTTGACTTTCACAATAACCCTTTAAAGTATGTGTTTTTATTATGCCCATTTTGCAGATGATGAAATTGAGACTGAGCAAAATTAACTGACTTGCCAATATCACTTACGTCACATTTATTGTACTTGTGTTAATGCATTCTTTACATGTCTTTCTCTTCTCCCTGTTGCATACCAGTTAGACAGTAAGCTTTATGAGAACAAAAATCTGTCATATTCATCTTCTTATTCCTAACACCTAAAAAAATATTTACATCTTATAGACACAATATTTCTTTGAGAATGAAATTGATTTTAGCTAAAAGAGTTGGAATCCTCAGAAGAAATGGAGGCCAGTGTGGAGAGTTCCTAACTAGGATTGAGTTCAGCTTCAATTCAGAACTAGAAACTGGGCCACTGATGGGAAATAATTGCCTCTTCACAAGACAAAGATTATTGAGGGGAAGAATAATTTTATTTCACCTGAAGGAGAGCAGAAGTTTGTAACCAAGAAGTGGGAGAAACTTTTTGGAGAATCTTAGGGAGAAATGTATGCTCTAGGTTTAAGACAGACATGGTCAAGACACAAGATTTCTTTTACTTTTACCTTCATTTTATTATTATTATTTTTACCAGACCTATGATTTCATGGGTGTAGAGAGTTCCAGATGGGGAGATTCTTCTGCCAAAGCAGATCAGAACATATTTTGCCACTCATAGTCTTAGAGAGTTGCCTCAGACACTGAGAGGTTTAGTATGACATACCACCAGTCACGCAGCCAATATGTGTCAGAGGCAAGATTTGAAGCCATATCTCTTTCTGCCCTAAGGCCAACTTTCCATATACTATGCCAAGCTGATCTTTTCTTTTTCAGAAGAGAAAATGAAAAGTCAAGGTGCGTGGTGTAGGCACCAACATTATCCCCTATAGGCTGTTTTTTGGGGAAGATTATAGCAATGTCTTGTTCACTACTGTACAACTCTTGAGATCAGAAGGTATGAGTTCTAGTCCTGACTCAGTCATTTATTAATTATGAAATGATGGGTATGTGGCTTAAATTCTCTCTCCCATATTTTTCTCATTTCTAAAATGTGGATAATAATACTTACATTACCTTCTTCGTAGAGTGATTGTGAGGAAAATGCTTTGAATGCCTTCAAGTGCTTTAAATATGAATTATTAATAAACACGAATACTAAATATTACATGCAGCATGCTGGTTAGCACATAAAAAATGATCCTTAAGCATTATTATTGAGTTTGTTTCACTAGAAATCTATTTGCTCGCATTCTCTTTCCTGCTGCTTCACATTTCATAAACCTATCGAAATAAACATACTATGAGGGAAAAAATCCAATTACCAATGCCTGTCATGAATCTTGCCAAATGTGTCATCTAATATCAGATGCCACATTACAGTCCTATCTAACTAGTAGAACATGTTTCAAAAACAGTTTGGGAGGGAGCAATCAATATTAGCTTGTTGGATCCTAATTTGTTTTTGTGAACTATTACAAATAGCTCAGCTTGTGGCAGGGAATTTTTCCTCAAAACTCGATGGAAAAAAAAAAAAAGATGGCTATGAGTTAGAAAGCTGTAGACTTTCCTATTCTTGCCTAAGTAAAGCCCTGGGAATATTGCCTGCATTGCCAATGAAACTTATTTGTCTCCAAAGTCATTTAGTGGAAGCTATCATAGCAGCAACAAATTTATTTACAATGGTGAGATCGGTTTTTCTGAGCCTGAATTAATAATAGCTCATAATAATCATTCACATTTATGTAGCAATTTATAGATTATGGGATGTTGCCTCACAAAGGGTATTTTGTACTTAATGAATTTGAGGGTCATAGAAGTGAAGGGACTTGTTCTGTGTCACAAACTAACAAGTGACCAAGCCAGGACTGGCATCTAAGTCACCTCATTTCAAATCCATTCCCCTTCTACTTAGCAGTCCACTAAATTCAGTTTTGGGGTGAGAGAAGAGAGAAAAGGGGAGGGTTCATAGCTTTTTTTTTATTGAGAAGATCTTGAAAATGCCAAGAGCTATTATAGTGATTTTCAAAGTACTTTCAAATGGAATCCCTCAGCCTTTAGGAAAGAATCATAAAATTATAGACTTTCAGATTATGAAAAAGATCTTAGAGCAAGAAATAAGCTGGTCTGGCCATTGTTGCTGATGCATTTCCTCCATTTGCCCAAGGCCATGATGGTAAACCTAGAGAAGCAAATGGCAAACCACTCCAATATCTACCAAGAAATTCTCAAATAGAGTCACAAAGTGCTAGATACAACAGAAATGATTGAACACTAAAAACTGATGGTAAACAAATCATGGTTGGTGTCCTGACTAGAGCGGTGAGGCAAGGGCTTTGTTCTTAGCACTGAATTAAATCGGCTACTGACCATGCTTAGTACCTGTTGTCGGAGAGGGGGGGGGGAGGGGGGGGCCGGAACAATGAAACTTAACTCCTATTGTAGTTAGTAAGAATAATGAGTTAACTCAGTTGTCCAGTGATGATGAGCTCCTCCCCCATCCTGTTCTCTACCTTTTCTCGAATTCAACTACGGGAACATCTAGCATCAAAGAATCATAGATAAGGAATGGGAAGGGCTTTTAGGGGTCATCCAATCCAACCCCTCATTGTTAAAGTTTAGGAAATAAAAGATCACATGGCTGAAGACGCTTGCCCAAGGTCACATAATTACTAAGTTTCTGAGGGGGAATTCAAATTGAGGTCTTCCCAGTTCTGAGTCTACTATAGCCTGATGCTTCTCAAGCATACCATTTGCCCTGGGAGGTTTGTGGAATTTTCAAAAGATGCAGAATTCCCATTTATGCCTCTGAGACTGGGAGAGCAATCAAAGTCTGCATCTGGGGCATTTGCAACTCTCCCTTATCTTGTGGTCCATTTTCTGCCTTCTTTCCACAGGACTTCTTCACTGGCTCAGGCATTGACTTAAATCACTATGAGGCAGCATATTCAACCTTTGCACATAAAGACCATTCACCTTTTGTTCATCTAGGTCAGTGATGGGCAAACTTTCTAAAGAGGGGGCCAAAGGAAAGGAAATGCTCATCTGTCAGTCTGTTTCTAAGGCAACTCTTTTGAAGTTTGTATTTGTCAGATTAGGAATAATGTCGGGAGGCTGGTGTTGTGAGGATTATTTAGGTATTAGTTTATATATAGTTAATGTGGACCTAGCAGAAAGGGCTGGAGAATTCCACATGGAATGGGGAAGCAGGAAGTGGCTGGCACTCTCTGAGAAGGACTCCATGGTGGGAGTTACAGGCAGTAACTGATTCCCTGGGAGACCTCAGAGCTAGTGGAGTTGCACCCTGATTCCCTGGGATCCTGGAGTGTGGTGAAGGCTAGAAGCAAAGGACATCTATCCTGCACAACAGCACTGAGTAGGGAGTGATCTGCTAACTGGTGAACAGCTGGCAGGCTCCTCTCCTTACTGGGCTGCTTTGGACCATCAGTTCTGGAGGAGTTGGTTCCTGGCATCCTGAAAACATCTCTGGACTCTACTGTGAGAATTCCCACTCCTCCAATTCTGTTATTCTCTGGGCCCTGCCTGGCTTAGGTCTTAGTTTAGTGTAGTCAAGTCCTTCCCCTATCACTGTGGTTTGCCCTTAGCTTGTAAGTGTAGAATCCAAAGTCCCATCCTTTATCTTGTAGTCCCTGATTAAAATCTGTTATAAACTTTTACCTGTTGCCTTCTGGTTCCATAGACCCTTGTCTAGGTGGGCTGAGTGACTGTTGGGCCTAACTGCCATTCCTGTTGACAGTTAGCTCCTTGGCAGTAAAACCTGGTCTTCCTGTCCTGTTTGGTCCTGTCCATCTGACATTCCTGTCTCTCTCACCTCAGTGTGAAGCCACAAATAATAATAGTTAACATCCCTCCAATCATCCATTATACTGGATAGAACATTTCAGGGGGCCACATCTGGCCTGGGGCCATAGTTTTCCCATCACTGATCTAGGTTTTGAAAAAAGGTCCAGGAGATACCAGTAAGCTCTACCACAGTTACTCACATCCATGGACACCCACATATTACTTCTTCCCTTCCTCACACAACCCTTGGGAGTGTTACATGATTTCCTTTCATTTCCTATTTTAGTTTGCTTAGAGCAGTGATGGTAAACCTTTTAGAGACTGTATGCCATGGCCCATCCCTTTCCCCGAGAGCTGGGCATACCAGCCACCCCTTTACCCCACACAGAGGAGGGAGGAAGCACTCCCATTAGACTGCTGGTTGGAGGGGTGGGTGAAGTATAAGGGAGAGAAGGGGGTTTGGGGTTGAATATATTAAAAGGTCAGTTGCCAGGGGATTGAACAATTATTAATCCCCAATTTGAGAGTAACCTCAAGTTAAAATGACTTTTATGGAAATTTATTTACAAATGAGAAAAGGAAGACGAAATAAGGAAATAAGAATCTAACATAGTAGGTAATTTGCTCCAGTCCCCTAGTTAATCCAGATATATCTAATTAACCCTCAGCTGAGGGAAATCTGGCCTTGATCCCAAGGCTGGAAACTCAGAGGGCCAGAGGCCCAGAGGCAAATGAAGCAAAAGCTTCAGTCACAGAGTCTCTCTGAAAGGGAAGTTCCTTAAGAGAAGTTCAGGAAGATTCAGTCATAACACTCACCACGTGGAAGTCCAGTCATGAACCAGAAGAGCTCCTTCAGGTCCCTTCACAAACCAGAAGAGAGAGCCCAGCTGACTGAAGTCTCTTTTTAAAGGGGTTTCTTTTGCATTACTTCCTGTGGCCTCCTCTTAGTTTACATGACAATCACAACAGATGCTTTTCTTAGGACTGCCCATGAGGCAGTCAGTATGATTTTTCACTTACTCTAGCACCCTTGGATCACAGACCATCCAAAATGGAGATGTTTTCAACTTCGGTGATTAAATCTAAAGATAGGCAGTGTAGATTTAATCTAATTATCACAGAAGTGAGGAATGTCCTCAGTACATATGAAGAAGGGGAGTGGAGTAGCTCAAGCACTCTGTTTCCCTCCATCCCTGCCACTTGTGAGCCACCCACCTTACCTGCTGTGTGCTCCCATTGGGCTGCTCTGCAGAGGGGAGGGTGATGGGAGAAATTGTCAGCAGGCACAGTAGGGGGGGGTGGGAAAGGAGCAGCTCTGCCCAAATCCCTCTACCTTTCTAGTAACAAACTTGAGGAAGGGGGGCAATGTTGCTGCCCACAAAGCATGCTCTGTGTGCCATCTTTGGCACACGTGCCATAAGTTCACCATCACTGGCCTCGAGTGTAGGTCAACTTTGAGCAAATTAATGACCTTAAAAGGATCCATCATTGTACTTACTTGGTTTTATTTCCTTCTTGCTATGGTCTGGGTAGCTTTGTGTAATTGTACTGGAATTGAACTGGTCAGCTGAAAGTCCAAAAACAAAAAGAAACAAATAAACCATCACCACAACAAAAATCAGTTCCCTACGTTTATAATATAAAGTCTTCCTGCTCTAGCTTTTCATCCCAGGCCACTGATTCTTAAGAAATAAGAGTTGTTGCTTTGAGCCACTGAGTGAATGAAATCACAAATGAATAGTCAGAATCAATAGCAAGTGAATATGATGATGATGAATACAAAATCACATACTTTGGTGGGTTTTTTTTGTATCTACATAAAAACTCTATCATTATCTGAAGATTTTAATGATTTTAGAAAGAAATGATATCAATCTTTTGTAAAGATGCCTTATACTTAAGCAATAGATATCCCTGGGTAGGAACAGTTGCAAACAGGTGGCTTTGAATATATAGATTAAAGTTTTAATGCTAGATCTGATTTGCTATAGGATGAAGGGAAAAATGTTTCTACTCTTGGCTCTTGTCATCAACCCAGACCCTGGAAGTATTGTGAGGACTAATAAAAAAAAAATAACAGCAAAATACTTAGGCAGATAGAAAATACTACAGGACAATAGATGCCTTTAAAAAAATGTTAGTGTTTATATCAGCATAGAGCGCATCAGATTACAAATTGGCCACAGCCCCAACTTGAAACCCAAGAACCATCAACAGTCAATGAAGAGTACTATTTAAATGGGCTTTTTGCCCAGACCTCAACACTGGTTTTCTTTGTAGAACTGGTGAGTGTGTTAAATATTCAGAGCCAAGTAATGAGCTTTGGTTATACTAACTATGGGAAGTAGAGTCTATATTTAATAGTGCAGAACTCGTCTCTACCAGGGTTGGTGAAACTGTATAGAGAAACTCTGTTTTCAAACAAAATTCCCAAACTATTATATCTCTTTATAATCATATTTGTCATTATTTCTATATAGACTCAAGGAATACAGGGTGCATAATATCATAGACAGGAACTTGGAAATCAAATAGGCAAATATTTTCATTTTTCAGATGAGAAAACTGAGGCCTAGTGAGGTAATGTGACTTTCACAGAGTCATATAGCTAGTTAGTGATGGAACTGGCCCTAGAACCTAATTTATAATCCAGGCTTTCCTTCCTCTGTTCTAATTCTCACTAGGTAGATTGCGATTCTGAATTCATGATCCATCATTTCACAGCTAGGTGAGAAGGCCCAGGCTATGGTCACTGAAAGCCTTGTAAGTGATCCTTGTAAGTGAGAGAAGGCGAAATGCAAAGAAAATGCAAAGAACTCAATAGGCAAGAGAGTTAGACATATGATGCAAACGGAGGAAATAATTTATTGACGCTGCTGCGAGTCCTACCTTGGAACCCATGAATGATCCTCCTCTTCTTGCCAAGACTTTGCTGGCTAGGAGGATGGGGGTGGAGAGTCTTTTGAATATAATATAGTATAAAATTGACAGAAGTCTACTTTGATTCAACCATATGAAAAATTACCTTTTGGGAACCAAGATAGTTCTAGAATCAAAGTAGACCAGGGAAAATTTACTTCACATCTATGCTGGTTATATACACAAGGTGATACTGTCTTAATCTTGCTATCTCAGATTTGCAGTACAACTATTTCAAAGAGAACGATGTCATTCTGATAACTATGCACCTGATTGATCTGTTAGGTGTTATTGTTGCCCAGAAGTTTCTATCATAAGGAGAAAATGACTTTGAAAGACTTGAGGTTTCTGATCAATGCACTGACTAATCAGACCTTCTAAAGACTGTTCCCATCCCTTGGCAAAGAGGTCATGCAGTAGAGATGCAGATAGAGATATGCATTTTCTGATGTGGCCCATGCTTATTAATTTGTTATTCAGAGGATGTATGAATAATATATTATTTATTTGTTATAGTCACACACCCAAAAAAGATAAAGACAAACAAAACAAAAATATATTTTTTAATATTTGGAAGAGAGCAGAAGGAAATACAGTAGGGAACACAGATAAGCCAGGGAAATTTTTTTAAACCATGAGTTAAATTTAATATACATTTAAAACTGTATCAAAGAAGTTAATATTTTCACATATAATCCTTTTTTCATTTTTATTAAAACATTCATTTGCTTATATTTGTAAAATTCATTAAAAACATTAAAAAAGTAGAGACCACAGAGAATTCTCAACTACCTAAAGGATAGAAAAGAGATGATTTTTAAAAAGATTAGACAGATAGATAGATATATAGAGGTTCTCTAGACAATCTGGTTTTGTACTAATTAGGCTAATTAATAATAGCAATGATGTATTTATTTTTTTTAAATGCTTCTGTCTTGGAACTGATATTAAATATCAGTTCCAAGGCAGAAGAGTGGGAAGGGGCTAGGTAACTCTATTTAACTGTCTTGCCTAGAGACACACAGCTAGGAAGTGTCTGAGGTCATTTTTGGACCCATGACCTCTAGGCCCGGCTTTCTATCCACTGAGCCACCTCAGTGCCCCTTTGATGCATTTATTTAGCTTCCAAATAATACTGGCAAGTGTTTTTGTTTATTTGATGTTAAAATTTGGGGGAACCTTTATTTAAAAATCATTTCACCAAGGAAACATGAAGGATTTCACTGAATTAATCTTTTGTTCTAAATAAAATATAGTAGATTAAATTTCAGGGATAAAAAACAGTTAAAGAAAGAAGTAAGGAACTTAATTAGGACTTTGAGAACCAGAAGGGATCTTATAAATCATGTAATTCAATTCTCTTACTTTTCAGATGAGAAAATAGTCCCAAAAGGGTTGTGCTTCACATATTTAAGCAGTGGTAGAGTTGAATCTAGAACAAAGGGCTTCTAAGTCCCATTACAATGTTCTTTGTATTTCTAAGTTCAGAAGAAAACTAATAAAACCATCTAAATTAAAACAGAAAATCCAAAAGACTAGACAGACAATGGAATGATGAAAAATGTGCTTAATAGGGGGTGTCAGGAGACCAAAGGTCTTCCTGTGTTCTGTTCCCTGTGTGACCTAAACAGGACACTTCACTTCTCTGGGATCCAATGTTCTCTTTTGTAAAATGTAGGGGTTGTTCCAAGGCTCAATTTCTATGTGAAAGAAAGAAAAAAAAAGAATAAAGTACCCCTCCATCAATCAACATTTATTGTTTGCTAAGTTGTAGGTTCTTGGGATACAAAGACCAAAATGAAACAGTCCCTGACTTCAATGAGTTTTTAGTTTACTGGGAGATACATGTACACAGAAAAGTAAATAGAGAATATCAATGTGATGAGGGCTGTCTCCCACATATAGCATAGGGTTTTATTGTCTTGACTCAAAGAGATACAAGACACATATAAATATATTTAAAAAGCATTTGCTGCTGAATGGTGGGGGAATAAACAAAAGAGACCAGTTATGTCTTCAGCTCTGAAATCATCTCCTAGAACCTAATAGTGCTAGTGAACCTTTTAGAGATTGCATGTCCAAACTACGACTTTGAGCTACCCGTGAGCCCCCTGCCTTATCCCAGACAGTGGAGGGAGGAAGTGCTCACATTGGGCTACAGGGTGGAGGGGTGAGGCATGTGAAAATTGTCCTCAGGCATGGTAGAGAGGGGAAACAGAGCAACCCTCTCAAGGCATGCTGAGGATACACGTGCCTTGCTTTTACCAACACAGACTAGAACAACTAGGTAATACTTGGGGGCATCCTACTGTATTATCTATGATTTACAAACACACAGGGCACAGATGAGTTGGGTCGCATTAAAAATTTCAATTGTATTGCTAGAAAAGTGGCACATCAGTATCTCATTGCTAATGACTCTCTTCTACTGTTTACTATTAACTAAAGATTGTAGATCACTGAATGGAAAGCTGTGAACCTAGAGCACCCACACTCACAAAGGGATTTCCTGAGAAATTAGATCCACTTCTTGAGGAACTAAAAGATTCTCAGCATTTTCAAAGAGAGTATTTAAGTTGCATTTCTGTATGTTGACTGGAAAGATAAAAAGTTCTAAATCCTGTTTCTCAGTCTCAAAACCCCCCATCTTGTAGAAAGCTGAATCTTTTATAGTGAGGCAGGAAGATGCATAGTACAGAAAGCCTATGTTTCTCCAAGAATTTCTAGGCTAATTTCATTCAGTGTCAGGACTAGATACGGTAGGTGTTTGTTTAGAGTGCAAGACTTTGGATACTTTAAAAATATTACTTAAAAATAAATGTTTATTTTTTAAGCAGAAAATCATACTCTCTATGGCAAGGAGATATTTATTTTATAAACAGTTAAGCCAGTGTTTTATAGAATGCTCAAAACTTTTGATGGAGAATAACGGAGAGATACAATCTTTTGGCATGAGACAGTGGGGACAATGCAATTTTCAAGCTTTTAGTAGTCTGTGAAAAATCTTTGTCCTGGTCTAGACAGGTGTACTCTTTGAGCCACTAAATAAATGAGAATACAAATGAATAGTCAGAAGCAATACTAAGGTGATGATGATAATGATGATGATGATGATGATGATGATGATGATGATGATGATGATGACGGTGAATAGAAAATTATAATCATAGCCTTTTGCATTTACATATAGAACACTACCTTTGTCAGCGAATTTAGAGAAGATTACTAGCAGCTGTGTATAAATATATCATATGTATCAAGTAATAGACTTTTTTTTCCACCTAGCTAAATTTTACCCAAGGCTTCTCACAATGATCAATGCCTTAGTGATTTTTCATCTCCTCTGATTCTACCTGGAGGTGCTAGAAACCTGAGATACAACACAGGTAATGGGATTAGGAATTTAACTTTTAGTAACATTTGATTATCCCAGTTTTCTGCTCCACACATTAGAATATAGGGTGGTAAAAAATTAGGGCAGGGGGATATAGTTATATAGTGTTCCTTGGTTATACATTTTGATCTATAAACAGTGAAGTCCACTACTTCTGTGTCTTGCTTATTCAAATTCAGTTTTAAATCTCATGAAGCAGGAGCACCTATTTGAAGCAGGATATCTCAGTACATGGCAAATCCTCTATCAAATCTGATACCAGAAATTGATTTTTCTTATTTCTGTAAGTTCCTCTAGTAAGTAATGGTATCTCCTCTTGTAAGAATAGACTTGCGACTTCGTTTTATTCTGTTTCAGTCTATCAGGATTAAAAACATAACATATTCAATGCACTTAATAAATACTTGTGTGTTGATTGACTAAACTCCAGTTTTGGAAATTTTGAACCACTTTTCTGCCTTGTCTTCAGGCATGTACCTTCTATTTCTTTCCAAATGCTTTTTATGTGATATCTTCCTTCATTATAATGTAAGTTCCTTGAGGATAGGGATGCCTTTCTTAGTGCTTCTTTTTCTCTTTCCAAATTTAAATCTCTGTGTGTTTGTCTCTCTCAGTGTGTCTATCTCTCTGTCTCTTCTTTCTCTGTCTCTTCCTCCCTCCCTGCTCTCTTCTCTCTCTTTTCCATCCCCCCCTCTTCTCTCTGTCTCTGTCTCTGTCTCTCTCACTCTTTTACTGAGGAAACAAGGATAAAAAGGAGAAGCAAACAGAAAAAAAGAGAGAATTCTTGCCTTTGAGGAGCTTATATTCTACTGAGGGATATAGATATACATACATATATTCATACACACACATATATGAAGTATGTATATGAATCATATTATACACACATAATATAAGGTAAATTGAGAATGGAAAGTGCAAACAACTGGGCGATGAAGAGAATGTTACATGAAAAATGAGAGACTTTTAATTCTGAGAGGTGGTACCCTGATTCCAAGGCGGGAACACATGCCAGGAATGGTAGCTGTCTTTTTCACAGTCTCAGAGATGGGAGATGGAATACTGAGTTGAGGAAAGAGAAGAATTAGTGGGTAGCTAGGAGGTTCAGTAGACTGAGAGGCAGACCTAGAAATGGGAGGTCCTGGATAGTCAATAAAGAGATAGTAGTGTAGCATTTAAGTTGATAAACCACTACAAGCAGGAGAGTTCATGGGCAGAAGTAGTGGTTAGGGGAAACACATTCATTTTCCACCAAATTATTTTTACAAGCCTTAGATAACCTCAGCATCACATATTATATTCTGTACTTCAATTCTGACAAAAAACAAAAACAAACCAAAACTATAATACTCTTTAGTATTCTAGTTTTGTTTTGTTTTAAATAGAGGTAGATAATGAGGCAGTGTGATACAGTGAGAAAAATATTGGAACTGGAGTTAGAGGACCTTGGTTCAAAGCAATTTATCTTAATTCTCTTGGCCTTACTTTTCTCACTTGTAAAACTGGCAGATAGGTGATAACAGTGGATAGAATGTCAAGAAGACTCATCTTCCTGAGGTCAAATCCTGCCTCAGGCATTGGTTGTGTAAAGACCCTGGGCAAATCACTTAACTCTGTTTATCTCAGTTTCCTCAACTGTAAAATGAGCTGGAGAAGGAAATGGCAAACACTCCAAGATCTTTGCCAAGAAAACTCCAAATGGGTTCACAAAAAGTCAGACATGACTGAAAAATGACTGAAGAAAATGAGCATGAGGTGATATGGAGGGCGGACTAGATGGCCTCTAGGGTCCCTTCTAGTTTGAAATCTGTAATCCAATGAATTTATCCCTGAATGCTCAGGTTCAAGGCTTTGAAAAGATAGTATTTCCTGGGCATCTTGAAAAGTTTATCATGTATAAAATGCAGAGAATATGTCATGTGGTACTTGAATCTCAAGAGATGAATTTATATAAGACGAACGCTATTTAATGGCATTAATGCAGTAAAAAATATAACTTTTGCTGAAATAATAATAAACAAAATTGCTAATACTTACATAGTACCTTAAATTTTACAAAATGATTTTTAAAACTTATAGGCCTGGGGGCAGCTGGATGGCTCAGTAGATAGAGATCTAGGCCTGGAGATGGGAGGTCCTGGATTCAAATATGTCCTCAGACACTTACTGGATGAACCTAGGCAAATCACTTAAATGCCCTTAGCTCGTTAGCCCTTACAACTTATTCTGTTGTGGAACCAATAGATATTATTGATTCTAAGATGAAAGATAAGGGTTTAAAAAACTATAAGAGTCAGTACGAGAACATTCTTTTTTTATATTTTATTTGGAAAGAAGGGGAAGTAGCTAGGTGATAACAGTGCATAGAATGAGAAAAAAACCTGAATTTAAAATCAGTCTCTGACCCTTATTAGCTGTGTGATCCTTTGAAAATCACAGCCTCTGCCAGCCTCAGTTTCTTCATTTATAAAATGGGGAAAATAATAGCACATATCTCATAAGGATATTGTAAGGATCTAATGAAGTATCATATATAAAGCATTTTGCAAATTTTTGTTAGTAAATGTTAATAATTATTATTAGAAAAAAATTTTATTGTTAAAGAAACTGAGATTGAGAGAGATTACATGCCCAGTCATAGTCAGTAAGTGTCAGACTTCAGATTTGAACTCAGGTCATTCTCACTCTAGATCTAAGTCTAATCTACTGCACCATCTAGCTGTCTCATCTCTACTCCCCCCCACCCCCCAAAATAAAATCATTTAAGAATGATATTGTTGAAGCAAGAAACTGGTCCTATAAAAATGTTATAAATGGAAGTTTTGTTACTGGGTAGCCTGAATTCAAATAGTGAAAGCTTCAACCTCAATCTTTACAAAGATCTGAGACTATGACCATCCTAGGTTGTGGGGATAGTTGATATTATACAATAAAGCAGTTAGGCTGACCTAGACTTAGTTTGGATCCTGTTAGCATTAGAAGAGGACTTGAGGTTTGTAGATGACTTCCAGGAAAATGGAATGGGGTTGGAGGAATTGCTTCAAGGACTAGGAGTAAAGAATCCAGCCCCATTCTAGAAGAGGAATGTGAAAAAAAGAAACACTTTCCTTTCCAGGAAATCTCTCATTTAAACTCTGTGATCTAGTTAGAAATGAAATTTTCAGGTGACTGAAAATTTTTTCTCAAAACTAACCAACTACCAACCTCACACCAAAAACCAAAACAAAATAAAACCTCACAATCTCCACACCTCAAACACTCACATAAACCTATTGCCAACAACTCATAGCATCATGGATTTAAAGCTAGAGAGGGTTGTAAATGCTCCAAATCCAACTCTTCATTTGACAAATGAGGAAATCTCATATATCACATAACAGTGATTTGTTCAAGTTCACAAGTGTTATTGTTGATGGTCAGTCATTTTCAATCATGTCTGACTCTTTGTGACTCTATTTGGAGTTTTCTTGGCAAAGATACTGGAGTGGTTTTCTACTTCCTTCTCCAGCTCAATTTACAGATCAGGAAACAGAGGCAAACAGAGGTAAGTAACTTGCCCATGGTCACACAACTAGTAAGTATCTAAGGTGGGATTTGGACTCAAGGAGAGGAGTTATCCTGACTCCAGGTCAGGGACTCTATGTATCCACTGTACCACCTAACTACCCTCAAAGTCACATAGTTAATACATATCTGAGGTAAGCTTTGAACCCAGGTCTTCTTGACTCCAATTACAGTGTGCCATTCATCATCGTCATTTAGAAGCCAAATCCTCCTGTTTCCCTTATTTCAAGAGACTGAAGGATCAAGTCAACCATAGAATCATATAATATCAGAATTATAAGGGACTTTTGGGATGATCTTTTCCCTGAACATGAACAGAAATCCTTTTTAAAAAATAATATTCCAGAGAAGAGGTTATCTGATTTCTGATTGAAGACTTCCAATGACAGGGAATTTTTTTTTAACTAAAAAGGCAACCCATTTTTCTTTCAGACAGTTTAATCCCTTTCCTCTTCAATTACTCCAAATTTTGTTTTCTGAGATCAAGCAAAGCAAATGCAGTTTATCCTTCATGAGATAGTCCTTCAAATAACTGAAGCCAGCTATTTTGCCCATTCACTAATTCCTCTCCTTCCCCATCTTCTTTTCCATTTCCTTTAATTAAAATACATGCGGCATGATTTCCAGGTCCCTCATAATCATGGTCAGTTTCTTCTCCAATAAAGATTCTTAAGTTGGGGTCTGTGAATTTTTTATATCTGTAACTAGATCTAGATAACCTTATTTCAACAAAACTGGTTTCCTTTGACATACTCTGCATTTTATTTTATACATTTAATTTGTTTTTGACTTTCTTTTATTTTTCTCAATTACATGTAGAAATAATTTTTACAATTTTTTCTGGCACTTTGCAATTCAAATTCTCTCTTTCCATCCCTTCTCTCCTCTTTTTCAAGTTGGCAAATGGTCTGTTATAGGTTGTATCAGTGCTTTCATGCAATACATATTTCCACATTTTTCATTTCATGACAAAAGACATATCAACATCACACATAAAACAAAAAACTCATGAAAGAAATAAAGTGGAGTACATGCTTTTATTTGCAGTCAGATTCTGACAGTGACTTCTTTGGCTTTGGAAAGCATTTTTTCTCATGACTCCTTTGGGGTTATTTTGGGACCTTGTTTTGTGGATATTAGTTTAGTCCTCCAGAGTTGATCATTATATAGCATTTCTATCGCTGTATATACTGTTCACCTGGTTCTACCTGTTTGCATCAGTTCATACAAGTCTTTCCAGGTTTTTTTCTGAACTTATGCTCTCATTTCTTATGGATCAATAATATTCCATTATTATTATAAAACATAATTTGTTTACCCATTCTCTAATTGATAAACACTCCTTTAATTTCCAGTTATTCACCACTACAAAAAGAGCTGCTAAAATTTTTCACACAAGTAGGTCCTTTCCCCACATGTCTGATCTCTTTGAGATACAGACTCAATGGTGTTGCTGGGTCAGAGGTTATATACAGTTTTATGGCCCTTTGGTTAGGGTTCCAGATAGCTCTCTACAATGGTTGTACCCACTATTTTATGCACTTAAAACATTCTGAGAAGGGGCCCAACGGTCTCACCAGATTTCCAAAGAGTTCCATGACAGAATAAAAGGTTAACTACTGTTCTAGATATACCCCAATTTGTTAATGATCTCATTAAAATTACACAGGTTTGATCTTGTGACTACTTCACTCAAGAAATTATAGTGGCTTTTTCTTTTGCCTCTAGCACAAAACACAAATTTTTTGGTTTGACTTTTAGAACTTTTCATGCTCTGGTTCTATCTTAACTTTCTAGACTATTTTTTTAAATACTTACCTTCTGTCTTGAAGTCAGTACTGTTTTGGCTCCAAGGCAAAAAAAGTGGTAAGGGCTAGGCAATGGGGATTAAGTGACTTGCCCAAGGTTACATAGCTAGCAAGTGTCTGAGACCAGATTTAAACCTAGGACCTCCTGTCTCTAGGCCTGGCTCTCAATCCACTGAGCCACCTAGATCCCCCCAACTTTCTAGACTACTTGTACATTACTCTCTACGCACTCCATATTCTAGTTAAAATAAAATGAACTACTTGTTTTTCTCTATATGGGAAATTCTGTTTCCCATCTCCACACCTTTGCTCAGGCTATCTTTCATAAATGGAATGTATTCTCTCTTCATCTCTACCTTATAGATTCCCTGTTGTTGTTCAGTCAATTCAGTCATGTTCAACTCTTCATGATCTCATTTGGGAGTTTCCTGGCAAAGATACAAGAGTGGTTTGCTATTTCCTTCTCCAGCTCATTTTACAGACGAGAAAATTGGGACAAAGTTAAATGACTTTCCCATTGTCACACAGCTAGCCTCTGACCTCCATCAAAGCTGAACTTAAAGTCTAATTCCTACTGTTATTCATACTCTTTCCCTGGTAAATTACTTTTTATTTAATTTTCTATGTACATGATATTCTTCCTCAACAGAAGGTGCATTTCTTGAAAACAGACTGCTTCTTTTTTTAATCTTTCAATTCCCAGCACCCAGCATAGAGCCTTGAGATTATTACTATTGTTGTTATTATCATTTTTGTGCATGGGGGTAGGTTCTGGAACCTGTGATGTCACTAGTACAGAAATTCTAATAAAGAACTGCCTTCCATATGTTGTTTGACAGCATTTCTGTAAGTCATAAGATTAGAAAGCTTCCAGGGGCACAGAGATGCCATACAACTTGCATAGAGTCCCACCAACAGTGTGTATCATAAGAGGAATTTGAACACAAATCTTAAATCTGAGGCCACCCCTTAATCCACTAAACCATATGCTATAAAATTTAAATTCCCCATTGGAATGTTCACTCATTGAGGGTAGAGTAGGGACTTTTGGGGGATTTTTTTGCATTTCTTTTTATCTTTAGAAATTAACATAGGGGGGCAGCTGGGTAGCTCAGTGGAGTGAGAGTCAGGCCTAGAGACAGGAGGTCCTAGGTTCAAACCCGGCCTCAGCCACTTCCCAGCTGTGTGACCCTGGGCAAGTCACTTGACCCCCATTGCCCACCCTTACCACTCTTCCACCTATGAGACAATACACCGAAGTACAAGGGTTAAAAAAAAAAGAAATTAACATAGTGCCTAGAAAATTGTTGAGTGTTTAAAGAAATACTTGTTGACTGGTCTGACTGCTTCTTTGTAGGTCTTAGGTGGCTAGATGGAACAGTAGGAAGAATACTGGACTCAGAGTTAGGAAAACCCGAGTTTGAATCCATAATGAATGCACTTAGACCAAACAAACTAATTAGATATAGACTAAAAGCATACAGCTTATTAGCTATGTCACCCTTGACTAAATCACTTCATTTCTCAGCCTCAGTTTCCTCATCTGTAAAATGGGGATGAATGATAGCACCTTCCTCACAGGGATATTATGCAGATTAAATGAGAAAACATCTGCAAAGAACTTTGTAAGCCTTACAGCACTATATCAATGCTAGTTATAGTTATTAATTATTTATTGAATTGAGTCAAATACTTTCGATGTGTTCTGTTGAGGGCAAAGTTCAATGAGAATAGGATTTCCATTGTTCTGAGCACTGCACTTTTGTTAATGCAGAGCCAATTCAAATGAACTTTCTTTATTACCAACTCACAGTTTTGATTCATTTTGAGCTTATAGTCCACTAAGAGTCTCAAGTTTTTTATCACAGAAACTATCATCTAGTTATGTCTCCCCCTTCCTATGTTTATGCAATTGATTCATTGGACCAAGGGAAAGGTGACTTTGAACTTGCAGAAATTGGGCTAAAAATAATAAAAAAAAAGTCAGTATAATTTTTCTTGTTTTCTTTTCCTTGGTGACCTAAAAGCATTTATAAGGAACCAGACAATTCTTTGCTGTGAAAACAGGTACTTTTGCTAAGGGCAATACTCTAATTGGTGAGCTGTTTATATATGAAGTATTCTCCTCCCTCTGTGATATTCAGTTAATTAAAGTGGAAAAAGTAAAGTCTAAAATTGAACAGCTTGACTGAGCTTGTCTTTGGGATTTACTGAAGGATTGATTTTATGATGGTTACCCTCACTAGAGGGTAGTACTCGTTTATCATGTATTAGCTTATTGTTGGGTTAATTTTATGTAAGCTATGCTTCTATACGCCTAGACATTAAATAGATTTTCTTATTGATTATTTTTCCAGAGTGGACACTTCCTTCAAAAAAAGAAAAAAATTCAGAGATTTATAAAACTGGGTATACTTTTAAATGAGGCAATACCACTGTTAGATTTGTTTCCCAAAGAGATCAGAGTAAAAAGAAAATAATCTATATGTTCTAAAATATTTATAGCAATTTTCTTTGTGGCAGCATAGACTAAAAATTGAAGGGATGTCCATCAACTAGGAAATGACTAAAGAAGTTGTGGCATATGATTGTGATAGAATACTATTGTGCCATAAGAAATGATGAGCAAGCTATTTTTTTTAATTTGGAAAGAACTGCATGAAACTATGAAAAGCAAAATGAGTGGAACCAAGAGAATATTATATATAGCTACAGAAATAGCATTTGAAGAATAACTTATGAATATCCACATCTAGAGAAAGAATTGATAAATAGAAACACTAAAGACATACTTTATATATACATAGAGCTTTTTTAAAATGATAACTTCTATAGTGGAGGGAGGAGAGAGATGAAGATACTTGGAAATTTTAATGTAGCCTAAAACCAAATTAATTAATGAAAAGAAAAAAAAGGAAAAAAATGGGACAAGGGGATTCTGGACCTATTATTTCATGACCAATATAGATAGCTAACATATTAGCAACTAGGTGGTCCAGTGGATTGAGTTCTGGACCTGGAGTTGGGAAGACCTGACTTTAAATCTAGCTTTATTTATTTACTAGCTGTGTGGCCTTGGGAAGTCACTTAACTTCTTTCTGACTTATCTATAAAATGGGGATAATTCTAGCACCTACTCCTGCTGTTGTTGTGGGGATCATATGCTTAAGATATTGCTTGGCACATGGTAAGCACTATATAAGTGCTAGCTATTATTATCATTTAACACCCGTGATTTGTTATTCTTATCTTAGAGTTTCCTGGTGGTACTAAGAAATTTAATTATTTGTTCATGGTCACAAAGTTAATATGGATCAGAAGTAGAACTTCAACCCATGGGAGTGAGAGAAGAAGTACCTGTTTTGGAGGAGATAACAATTAGGTCAGTTTTTCTGGAACATAAAGCTCACAAAAAGAAATAATGTGAAATAAGACTGTAAATGTTGTAGTCATATTTTAAATGTTAAGACAAGGACTTCATTTGCTTGTTATTCCTAAAGTAAATAGAGAACCACTAAATGTTATTTAGCAAGGAGAATATCATATTCACATTTTTGTTTCGAGATTATTCTGTCAATAATTTAGAAGATAAAATGTGGAAGAGGGAGATTGAAATTCAATTCAGAATCTAGATAAACAGTCCAGGAGGGTAGCTGATAAGTCCCAAATATGGTGGTGTTGTATAATTGGAGGGAAAGGGATGAATATCAGAGAAGTTGGATATGGTGAGTGAGGGCGATGCTAAAATGGTGAAAATGGGTAGCTTAAAGTTAGGTGGTACTTTCAAAAGAAACGGGAAATATAAAGGAGATGTATGGTTAAGGTGAAAGATAATAAGTTTCTATTTGGGGTGTATTGAGCTTGGGATGCCTACAAGACATCTAGATAGATATATGCAGTGTAATTTGTAGTTGGTGATGTGTTAATGGAACTTAGGAGAGAGTTTAAGGCTGGACATATAATGCTAGGAATTATTTACATAGATATGATCATTGAAACTATGGGAACTGATGTTACAATTAACAGAGGATACAAAAAGAGAAAAGAGCAAATATGAAGGAAAACCACACACATGCCCACAGCCTTAGGGTCATTAGTGGTTGAGGACTAGGCTATGTATGATGATATAACCAGACATATTGAAAAGGCACAGTCAGGAAGTAAACCAGGAGCAAGCAGTGTGATATAAACTATGAGAAAGATAGTAGTAGGAAGAGAGATCATCAAAAAATGTAAAATGCTACAAAGAGGTCAAGAAGGTAAGAAATAAGAAAAGGTCATTGTATTTAACAACCCAGACATCAGTGGTAAACTTGATAAAAATGGCTTCAGTTGAATGGTGAGGTCTGTTGCTAGATTGCAAGGGGTAGAGAAGGGAGGAGAGGAAGAAGATATTGTGAATGGAGATCTCTTTTATTCTGATAGTTGTATTAAAAAAAAGAGGAAAAATACAGGACTAGGACTTGAAGCAATGGTACAGTCAAGTAAAGGTTTTCAGAGGATGGACGACCTGGCCACATCTGTAGACAGCATGAAAGAAATCAAGAGATAGAGAGATATTGAGGATTAGTGATAAAGGAACCAAGGGAAGACATAAGTTCCTAGAGGAGTCAGAAGAACATAGGATCATGGGTACAAGTAGGATCCTTGATAGGAAGAAAAACAAACTCTTATTCAGAGATTGGAGAAAAGGAAGATATGAAGGGGTTCAATATTGAGGGGCTTTGAGGTGTGGGAAGGAAGGAACAGGAAGCTCATGATAGCCTCTACTTTGTAAAATAGGTAGCAAGCTACTCTTCTAAGATAGAAGAGGGAAAGGGGTGGTGCCAGAATTAGAAGAGAAGAAAGGATCTTGAAGAATTGCTGTAGGAATAATTGCCAGTTAGGGAAGAATAAAAGGATTGCCACATTGCAGTAAAGTTCCATTAGAAATCAGTTAACAGGTGGATCCAATTGCCATAGTTGTATGATTGTATGGTGGCATTGAGCAGTAGGGGGCAATTAGGTGAATCAGTGGATAGAATGGCAGGTCTGGAATCAAGAAGACTCATCTTCCTGAGTTCAAATCTGACCTCAGACACTTATTAGTTGTGTGATTCTGGGCAAGTTAAGTTCACTTAATCCCATTTGCCTCAGTATCCTTATTTGTAAAATGAGCTTGAAAAGGAAATGGCAAATCATTCCAGTATCTTTGCCAAGAAAATCCCAAATGGGGTCACAATAGAGTGGGACTTGATAGAAAGGAGGGAATAACAACATTCAGTAGTCTGGATATTGTGAAGAAGGTAGATAATGTAGGTAGTCCAGGGCCAGAGTTTTATAAAACATTAATGAGAATAGGACAAGGGGTTGGGAAGAATTAAAGTATAGAGGACAGTGAAGTTGAAATAGTTAACTAGATCTATGTTGTGAATGGACAGTGTGCTGGGCCTGGAATCAGAAAGATCTGATTTCATATCATGCCTCAGACTTATCCTAGCTGTGAGATCTTGGACAAATGACTTAACCCTTACCAGCCTCAGCTTCCTCATCTGTTATATGAGAATAATAATAGCACTTTACCTTTCAAAGTCATTATGAGAGTAAAACATTTAAAATCACTTTGCAAATCTTAAAGCATGATATTTTGATGCCAGCTATTTGATTTGAAAGTCCAGATTGGTAGTGAACAAAAATGAATGCTTGAGGATAGCATGGGTGATGGCTTGGAAGAGCACCGAGAAGAAGAGGGAATGTAGGTCAGAGTCAGGAGGAAGAATAGATTTAGGAGGAAAGAGACTAGAAGAGGGATGATGGACTTAGAGAAGAGAGAGGAACATTTCCTCCCAACTCTCCACTTTTTCCTTCCCTCTACATTTTTTTCAGCTTCCCTCATATTCTATGATATGGCTCTCACAGGATTGAGTTCATAGAGCCTCTTGGCTTTTTTTCTGACCAATCTCAGAGCTTCCTTCTAGTTTCACTGCCATTTGACTATTGGATCATTTGAGGAGCGTCAGACCCTCTTATATTTAGCCTAAACTTTTGACATTGAAAAAAGTACCATTACCTCAATTGAATATCTTATTTAACTGATTACAAATTAAGCAAGACTTCATTGTATTTCTAAGTAAAATTGAAAACAAATGTCGCCTTATTTCTTTCAATGGGGACATTTTAACATGACCATTCACTATGTGTTTCTACAGTATCTCTAATTTTAGTTACCCAGGTTTCTTGACAAATGTGCCATTCCATTTTATTGGGTCTTTCTGGGGCACAGAAAGCCATTAGAATAGCCGTGACATTAACTGGGGTATAGTACTTCAAAAAAAAATAGACCATTGACTTCTTTTTAAAAACACTGTAGAAGCAGCCTCATTAATCCCAATTGTCCTAAGATTGATACTGACCTTCAGCCTCCATGGAAAGGAGCTATGTGGTGTGAATGCTTAATTCCTGCTCCATGCTCTACATTCAAATGTGAGATGCTATCTAATGTGGTACGGGGAAGGAATGTGGGATTCAGAGCCAGAGGAATTTGGATTTGAAGTTCTGCCATTCACTTGAATAAATCATTTCCCCACTTTAGACCTCATTTTCTTCATCTGTAAAAGGACGAGAGTGAACTGAGGTCCCATTCTAGCTTGATTTTAAGAAATGGGATAGATATAATTAATAAATGGTTGAAGAGGACATATGCATCTAGTTGAGGAATTTTTAGAACTCTTCTAGGGAAAACAATAGTAAATAGTATAGGGCTTCAAGCATAGTGTTAAAGATCTTACAAATTCATTTGAAAAATAGATACCTGTTTGTCCCCATCTTTAGAGGAAGGTCTTATGCAAAAGGGAACATTTCATAAATTCTTAATCAACAAATATTCATGATATACCAGTCGTTGAGTTTAGTTATGCAATATACAGAAATTAAAGGAAAGATAAAAATTATTGGCACCACATAAAGATAGTTCTTGATTTATTTAAGTGAACCAGTTTACAAAACTCTATGTAAAGCAATTTTTAAGTAATATTAATTTGCCACTGACATAGAGAGGGAAATAGGAAGGGGGCCTGAATGTCCACAGAGGGAGGAGGCTGATACAGGATCCAAGGACACTTGGGACAGGGGCGCTGGGACAGGGAAGTGAGAGCAAGAAGAAAAACATGTAGGGTGGGGCCAGCCACATGAGGACCTGGCTAGAACAGTGGAAGAATTTGGGGCCAGACATGGAGTCTGGACACAGACACAACAGAAAAGCTAATAAGTGTCTGAGACCAGATTTGAACCTAGGACTTTCCATCTCTAGGCCCTGCACTCTCTGTACTGACCCACCTAGCTGCCCCCTTATGGTGTTGCTTTTTATTTTTAAACAGTAATATAATACCTTAACTACATCCCAAGTTCTGAGGATGAAATGGAAAAGCATTTGTGAAAGCATACTTTACTATAAAATGCAGGATGCTGTTTAATCATATCTGACTCTTCATAAACCCATTTTGGGAGGTTTTCTTGGCAAACATACTGGTGGGCTTTGCCATTTCCTTCTCTAGCACATTTTACAGATGAGGAAACTGAGGCAACAGAGTTAAGTGACTTGCCAAGAATTATAGAGCTAGTAAGTGAATGAGGCCAGTTTTGAACTTGTGAACATGAGCTTCCTGCCTGTCACTCTATCCACTGAAAGTCCAATATAAATGTAAGCTATTATTATTATTACAATGGTTTTAAATTTTTTGAATTGTACATTTATCTACTTAATCAGCTTCTAATCTTCTTGAGGACCCAACCACATCCTCTGCCTTTCATTATAATAATTATTAGTATTAATAGTTCATATTTATATAGCACTTCAAGATCTGTGAAGTGATTTTATGTGCCCTGTGACATTTTGTGCTCGTAGCAACCCTATTAAGTGGATGTTACTATAATGCCCATTTTATAGATGAGACCAGGAGAGGTTAAATGATATATCCAGGGTCCTATAGCTAGTAAATTTCTAGTAATATATTAAATATGAAATAGTAAATATAGGAAGGATTTGAACCCAGATGTTCCTGACTGTTAGTCTAGCACTCTGTTCACTATACTATTTCCTGATGATGATGATGATGATGATGATGATGATGATAACTACAATGCCTAGAATAGAATAAGGAATATAGTATAGGACTCCATAAAGACATATATCTTTTAGTTCAGCCAGCTACCCTGTGTGGTTTTCATAGCATATAGGCATTTTAATGTTTTCCCCTTATTTTAAAAGCTTTATTTCCATTACTTTCTGCATTTTGACAAATCTTTCTCCAGAGAGAGAGAGAGAGCAAACAAAGGCTAGATATTTGTGCCTTGACATAGCTATGTCTAAATTATAGTGCATTGGTCCTCTGATCCCAGAAGAGAAGCAGGGGCCTTTGAAGGCAATGATTGACTATGGTGTTTTCTATGCTGTGGTCTTTTGCTCAAAGAATTTTCAAGGATGGAGCTTATTTGCTTTTTGATTCAATAACGACACTTTAGACTGCGGGGTTAAATAGAGCATTTTAAAATTCCTTCTGGGGTTAAGTGAGGAGGCTAACATATATATATACATATATGTATATATATATAATTAGCCACTGAATTAATGTAGGTTTTAACAATAAAAATAACACTGAAGAAGTTTTCATAAGCATCTTCTTGGCATCTTGACAATAGGGTATAACTTCTAAAATTTAAGAAATATTGTTTCAGAGTTTTGCTCCAATGACAATGTCCTTGGATTCAATGTGGTAGAAGACATCTTGTTATCATGAAGCTCTTCCAAAATTTCAAGAAGGTGCCATGATACAACAACTTCTCTTTTAGAATAGATCAAGGAGCAAAGACTTAAAATCATTTAATGAAGGAAGAGCTGGAAGGGACCTTAAGATCATCTAACCCATTGCATACAACTCTTGAATTTCATAGATGAGCAACTGAAGCCTTTGGAGATGAAATGATATTCTAATGAGTTAGTGGTTTGCCCTACCAGGACCCATTCTCACATATTTAGTAACTTTATCTGTTTTAAAAATAAAAACCCTTACCTTCTCTCTTCGAATTGATAAAGTATTGCTTCCAAGGCAGAAGAACAATAAGGGCTAGGTGATAGGATTTCAGTGAGACTTGCTCAGGGTCACATAGCTAGGAAGTGTCTGAGGTCAGATTTGAACCCAGAGAGAGAGAAGGAGAGGGAGAGAGAGACAGGCAGAGAGAGAGAGACAGACAAGGACAGAGACCTATAAAGAGAGAGAGAGAGAGAGAGAGGGAGAGAGAGAGAGAGAGAGAGAGAGAGAGCCACAGTGGGTCCTAGACCCACAGTGGGATAGTAAGTGCTTTGAAAGCAATGGCAGTGTATTTGTAATACATCATAGCACCTTGTATGCTTGGTCCCTGATCCAACACTTAGTACCATGCTTGGCACGTGACAGGCTTTTAATAAATCTTTGTCACCTGACTATTGACTGGTCAGTGCTCAGTAACTGTTCGCTTCAGAGGCATTTAGAAGACTCAGATACAAGAAGTTAATTCATAGTCCTTTGTTTCATTAATGCCATTTGCTTCCCCTTTCTATCTATATGATGCTTTATTGCTTATTAATTCCCACATGCCATTTTCTTCATTTATTTCCTTTGCATTTATTTTTTGTTGGTAACTCTTATTTTTACATCATAAAACTGATGACGAAACTAAAACATTCTGAATATATCCTCCCCTCTTCAAGACCAGAGGGGCTAAAACACTTTGAATGGCTTTCTATATGTATAGAATCCAAACTCTTTACCCTCACATCTGAATCTCTTCATACTCTAGCCCTAAACTACTTTTTCCCTCCTAATCTCACATTTCTCCCCACATGAGCTTCTCTGCTTTGTTTTTTTTTGTTTGTTTGTTTTTTATATTTTTAAACCCTTAACTTCTGTGCATTAGTTCCTTGGTGGAAGAGTGGTAAGTGTAGGCAATGGGGGTCAAGTGACTTGCCCAGGGTCACACAGCTGGGAAGTGTCTGAGGCCAGATTTGAACCTAGGACCTCCCGTCTCTAGGCCTGGCTCTCAATCCACTGAGATACCCAGCTGCCCCCACTTCTCTGCTTTGAAGAGACTAGCAAATTCACCATTCTTCCTTCTCTCCTACCCCTCAGATATTATTCTTTTTGCTTTAGATAGCCCTGTCGACTCTTTCCATTTGTCCAAATTCTATCTAGCTTTCAAAGATGAGATCAGACCTCTATATTAAGGCTTTCATGACCAAGAAAAGCACTTCTCATGCATACTCCACCTTGTGTCATTACTTATGTTGGTGCTTTGTCTATTGTTAACTGCACGTTTAGGCTTTATTCACCATTTCCCCCCTCAATGAATTTTTCATTTTCTCCTCTGGGCTTACTGTCTGAACCTCTCATTTGGCACTGATCACATACTGTCTTCTGATATCACTTATGTTTGTCCTGTGTATTGTTTTCTGCATGTTTTATTTCCCCAACTAGATTGTAAAGTTTTGAGGGTAGAGACCATATGGTTGGCTGTGTCTAGCATAGCACAACGTACATTATTTTGTCGCTTAATAAATATTACAGAGATAGAAAGGAGGCAGAAGGTAGAAGGGAATCTTGTCATTCTTTGAGATATTGCCTAGACAAAGAGTTAGCAGGCAAAAAAAAAAACAAATCTCAAATTAAATCTAAGTAACCAGAGAAGGACAAAGTTAAAAACTGAATGGATGTGTTGACAGACATTTCTGAACTTGCCAGCATATAATGATGAGATTGTCACTAAGACAAAGGAAAAAGGACAAAAAGATGGACTCTGGTCCCTTAGTTCTGACGTTGCTGCTTATTGTTTCCCTCAAATTAATAGGTTTAATTAAAGTAGGAATGAAAATAACTTTTTTTTGTTTTGCCTCAAACACATTAGTTTTTTCAGGATTATAAAGGAAGCAAAAAGAGAATTTTGATAAGCTTTATAATTCATTTGCACTAAGGAAAAATGCCTAAAAGTATCTGTTACCTTTTCACTGCTTATTCAGACTTAGCTCCTTCCTAGAGGCCTTTGATGGAACTGAAACCATACTGCCTGAATAGAAATACTATCAAAATTAATTTAAACTAGATCAATTTGAATAGGATTTACCAATTAATCAATAGTACCTCTGATTCATTCATAGACCATTGTCATAAAGAGTTTTTTGTGGGAAAAAAGCCATGAGGATCCATAATTATTGGCTTCTCTATTACTTATTTTAATCACAATAGTACCACCCATCCTTTTTCCTTAATCTTTTGGACTCTCTCCTCTTTTAAGTTAGCTTGAAAATTCATCATCGACACTTTAAAAATTATGCTATCTTTACTAAAGATTTCTTTTATTTGAACTTGGTTTGGCCCAGCTACTCTTCTAACAGGTTATCTCTCATGTGAATGATAATACCAAATGAGAGTGCCTAATGGATGTAACCATGGTGATAATTTTGTTTAATCTGATTGTCACCATCCAATGAAATATTAAAAATGGAAAATTTTGTTCCCCAGAGCTGTTCTCTGCTGTCATGGAGGATTAATAGGATCTTTAGATGATATTCTGCTAACTGCATCAAGCTTCAGATTACCAAAAAACACCTCCAGTAAAATCTACAATCTCCTAAAAAAACAACAACTGGGTCTACCAATAGATGAAGGTAAATTTGTATGGTTCTTTTTGGATACAGAATACCTATTATCTAGACCAGTGATGGGCACACTATGGCCCTCAGGCCAGATGTGGCCCCCTGAAATGTTCTATCTGGCCTTGTGACATTATTCCTAATCTGGCAAATACAATGAGTAGGATACAATACAATGAAACTTCGAAAGAGTTGCCTTAGAAGCAGACTGATAAATGAGCATTTCCTTTCCTTTGGCCCCCTCTTTAAAAAGTTTGCCCATCACTGATCTAGACAATCTAGTTAGATGGATGTCCCATTGAATTAATCTGACAGTTCACACAGCTTGGATAAGTGCTATATATGTGTATTAAAAAATTAGCCTCAAACTGAGGAGTAAGACATTTAGGAAGTCATTTTGGAAGATATGGAGTATTCTTAACCATCCTAAACTGATCTCTTATGAAAAAAGTCCTTTGAATCCCAATAGTCTATCATAATATTATAGCCTATGAATAGCACAGTGCCATAACCTATGTAGAATTCACTACTGCTATTGACTTAACAATAGATATAGGTAGATTTTTGCCAATATTGACTTGTGTGAGAAAAGTGATATAAAATATCTCATCTAGAAGGTAATTGATTGAAAAAAAGAGGTCAGTCATGAATTGAAACCCAAGACAGAAGTCCTGACAAAAGTCAAAGTGACTGGTAATGTCCCAGTATGCAGTGGATAGTCACAGCATCTTCAATGTTTGACCAAGCTCTAAGATCTCCCCAGGGCTTGCTTCAGCCACTTAGCCCTCAGAATAAATTGTTCTTTGCCCATTCCACCCTCTAATTTACCATGGGCTTGAGGCTCGCCAATAACCCTCAACCTGGTTTAGTGCCCTTGCTGAAAAAGTTTTACCAGAGTGTGGCTATTGTGCTTGTTATAGTTTCTTGGAACCACAGGTGAGTGTTGGATGAAAAGTAGACACAAAAGGTAGATGAGCAGCCCTGAAAAGGGCTCAGCAAGCCTTCACACCAGAGATCCTAGTCCTCCCAAACAACCTGTACACTCTGATTCACTAAATATTATTTCTTTCCTATTAACTTTTAATCCTTATGTATTATTTTCTCAGTGAATATTACAACTACCATCGAGTAAGATTCAGCAGACATTTTTTTCACATTAAAAAGCGATCCCCATAGCCACAGGATAAGAGATTTAGAACTTGAAGAGAATTTAGAAATCATCATATCCACTCGCCTCATTCTACATAGGAAGAAACTGAGGTCCAGATAAGTTAAGTGACTTACTCAAGGTCCCATAGTTGGCATTCAAAAACATTGAGAGCTAGGTTGCTAGAGGAAGGACTCTAAGGAGAATTTAGTGAATACCATGGACTAAAATCACAGAGGATAAGAAGGTAAGGCGGTTTTAATTGTTGTCAATGAAAGGTTCATCTATATTACAAGATCACAGATACACTGAAGGGGGTTAGGAGAAGGAACTCATGTAGGAACAATCCTCAGGAGTCTTATTTCCAATAAGTGCTTTCCTATCTCAGTGGAAAGTGAATGTTCTCTTTGGAGTTTTCTAAAAGACATGAAATCTAGGATCATAGGTTATATGGCAGGAAATGACTTTAGAGTTCTCTGAATTCAACTCTTTTATGATGAGGTAACTTCTGGTCTCAGGTAACAGAATCTGAATTCAAACCAAGGCCTTCTGACTGAGTCTGGTCTTCTTTCCATTAAACCACATTGCCTAAGTAAGCTGCTTAAAAATAATATTTTCAAGGTCATGCTAAATACTTATTGTTTTTTTTCTCAGTGACTAGATTGTATTTTAGTGTTAAATGAGGTAGTTTGGAGGTTGTTGATTTTTTTTTTTATTTTTAAAGAAGACCAACGACACCACACAGTGATGTTTTGACTTGTGCATGAACTGGATTTAAGTGAGGCAGACTTTGTGTCAAAGTTGTTAGCCTCACTCTCTCTTCCAGTCCTTGAAGTCCAGTGGAAAGATAAAAGGCGGGACTGGTGATGGCTCAGGATGCAGTGGATGGCCTTGACTTCATTGATTTCTGAATAAACTCTAAGCACTCTATAGCTCCTGCTTTAGCTTCCTTCATGCTTGTTGAAATAAATTATTCTCATCCACCCATTCTGCCTAGGGAAATTTTCACATGCATGGAGTAGATATGTTCCTACTCCACTGATGAGTCTGAAGTCTATTGGTTACATTCAACCTGACTTAGTCTGTCTACTGAGATGGTTTTGCCAGGATGTGCCAGCTTCTTGAAACCACAGGTAAGAGTTGGGTGAGAGATACCCCAAAGGTAGATGAGTGGCCCTGAAAAGGGCTCAGCAAGACCTCACACCAGAAGTGCTAATCCTCCCTGAACACCACATGCACCTCTTCAGAAGTTAGAATAACTTTCTAAGGCTACAATAACAATGTTTAGTAAATTCAATTTTCTTTAATATGGTTGGCCAAAAAATGGACTAATCATCTTAAATTGGTCAAATGGCTAAATGCAATATTAACACTTGTAAATAACTCAGGAAAACTTTGTGAAGGAGGGCAGAACAGAACAAATTAGGAAATGCTCTGTAAGACTTAATGTGCTATATAAATTTGGGATAGGGACTGGACCTGTGACTTTATTGGTATGGAAAACTCCCAGTGAGAAAACTCCTTCTAAAGAGATCAGCACATTTTCTGCAACTTAAAGATTTAGAATATGAGCTCCTTGAGAGCAGGGGACAGTCTTTTGTCTATCTTTGTATTATTAGCACTTAAGGGGTATTAAGCCCATGAAGTAGTCGTTTATTAGGTGTCTAATAAATATTACATTGGCACAGAGTAGGCATTTTGATACTTACTAACCAACTGACCTAGGGAGTTGCCTAGAACAGTGAGAAGTTAAATGACTTGCCTAACATCACATTGCCAGTTTGATTCAGAGGCGGTATTTGGTCCCAGGTTTTCTTAAGCTAGCTCTCTATGCATCATTTCAAATTTGAAATTTGAAAATATTGGTTTTATTATTTTTATTTACCTCAAATTGAGGAAACTTCAGTGTAGTCCTCTAATATTCTATAAACTGCTCCCATTCCAGTTAAATAATAATTAATAGCTTTCTTTTAAAGAAAAATAATATGGAAGAAGCTTCTTTACCTGCTGTGTCTGTGCTGCTGAGAAAAGGTGTAGTGATGGAGATATCAGATGCTGTGATATTGGATGGATGTGTTGGAGTATTCCTGTAACCTGCAATGGAAACAACAATTGGAGCACTTATATTTCTATTAATATAGTAAAGAAAGAATATTTGTGGTGCTATGGAAAGAAAGCACTGGACTTCATTTATTTATTTGTTTATTTAACTGCATGCTCATTTATTTATTTATTTGTTTGTTCGTTCGTTCGTTTGTTTGTTTGTTCATTATTTATTTATTTTTTTAAAGCCTTACCTTCCATCTTGGAGTCAATACTGTGTATTGGCTCCAAGGCAGAAGAGTGGTAGGGGCTAATCAAAGGGGGTTAAGTGACTTGCCCAGGGTCATGCAGCTAGGAAGTGTCTGAGGCCAGAGCATTGGACTTTAAATGGGAAATCTTAAGTCTAAGTCATAGCTCTGCCACTTACTAGTTCTAGAGAAATTCTTTAACTTTTCTAAGTCTCAATTTACTCATCTATGAAATAAGGATAATAAGATTTGCACTATTCAACTCACAGGGGGTTTGTAAAAAAAAAGTACTTTGTGAACTCTAATGATTTATATGTATGAATTATTATTACCCATTCATAGGACAGGGCAACCAGGTAGTGCAATGGAAAGAGTTTGGGGGCTTAGAGTCAGGAGAACTTGAGTTCAAATCCAGCCTCAAATATATGCTGGCAGTGTGACTTTGAATGAGTCACCTAACTCAACTTCAGTTTTCTAAACTAAAAAATGATCTGGAGAAAGAAATGGTATACTACTCTAGTATTTTTCCTAAGAAAACACCAAACGGGGTCACAAAGAGTCAGACAGGACTGTAACAACCGAATAATAACATTTATAATATCCACTGTATGGATCAGATGAGATAATGTATGAAAAATGCTTTGTAATGCTTAATTGGTGACATTCTCTTGTAGTTCCCAATCCTGGGGAAGCTGAGGTTGCTAGATAGCTTAAACTTGTGGATTTCTGAGTTGTAGTACACTAAGCTGATCAGATGTCCTCGTGAAGGCTGGCACCAATGTGGTAAGCTCCTGGGAGCAGGGGGTGCCTCGAGGATGCCTAAGAAGGAATCAACCAGTCCATGTTGGAAATGGAACAGGTCAGAGGTTAGGTATTTATGAGGAATGGGACTGGACCCTTGAAAGGTCTTCTGCACTTTGAGATAGTTGAAATAGGAAATAGGTTGACATAGGAAAACCCAGCTGCTTTGTTTGGCCTCACAGTTCAAGTTAAAGCAGAGACTTGAGTCTGGGAATATATAAGACATGAGTACTTCAGAAATTATGTGGAGTATCAAGCAGTCAAAAGAACTCAAAAAATATGTAGACACCCCACACCTACACCTCTATCTCCTCCCCATCCCTCCATTTTCTGTAATAATAGGCAGAAGTTGGTCCTCCTGGATGCAAGAAAGTCATCCAGTGAGGGGTGTGGGGATTGTGTCAGAAGTTGAGGTTTAAGTAGGATAGTAATCCTGTATACTTTAAAAATGGGTTTGGCATAGAACAAGGAATCAGTGCCAGATGAGGGAGGGGACATTCCTAATTAGACCCAGGTCTTCTTGACTCCAAATCCAATATTTTTTTCACTATAATCTCTAGTTGTAAAGGGGGAAAAAAGATAGATCCTTGCAGTGTTGAAATGCTATCATTGTTACTGGTAGGATCCAGAAGACTTTCCTTTGAAAGTTTTTTTAAAAACAAAGTAACAATGTACATATGCTTATAGATACGTTTATTACTGTTTACTGATGTCCCTCACCTCTTAATTTGAGTATCAATGCTTTGTTATATTTATTAGTGTTCTCCTCATTTTGTGCTATTGGCTACTCAGCCTTTCAAGCCCATTCTTACTACAGTGTAAACACTGATCCCTGGTCTTACTAAGAAAAATAAGTGTAGAAGAACCACTGAAAATTCATCTCCCATACTGTTAGAAATTTAAAATGCTTTACATACACATACTTGTATTTGGAACTGGCACAGTATTATATTAACATCTATTTATGTGTATATGTAATAATACATTTATACATATAATCTTGATAATAGTATATTTTTAATATGGTTAAATAATAAATAGTAGCTCTTTCTTTTAGAGAAAATAGATGTGGAAGTCTTCCTACCTGCTGTTGTGCCTGTGCTGCTGAGGGAAGATGTAAAGGCAGAGAAGGTAGATTCTGTGAAACTGGATGAATCTGTTGGAGTATTCACATAACCTATAATAAGAACAGCAAATATACATATATGTCATTATATATATATATATATATTTACTTCTTACTTCTCCATCTTCTAACCAGCAACTTTCTTCCTGGGCATGCACTTTGCCCCTCACCCCATCACCTACTTTCCATCTCCTCTTTCTACTTGTTAGAATGTAAGCTCCTTGGAGGTAAGAACTATCACTTTTGCTTATATTTATATTTATTTTCTTGGCATAGGTATATATATATGTATACATATATAAAGATATTTTTATATTCTCCAATATTTGACCCAGTGCCTGGCATATAGAGTGCATTTTTTATAAATGTACCTGTCAGATCTATGGTAAAGAAAAGAATTTAAGACCAAGCAAGAAATAGAAAATATCACAAAATATAAAATGAATAATTTTGATTACATTAAAATAAAAAGGATTTGTACAAACAAAACCAATGCATCCAAAATTAAAAGGGAAGCAACAAATTTGGGAAAAATCTTTAAAGCAAAAACCTCTGACAAAGGTCTAATTTCTCAAATATATAAGGAACTAAATCAATTGTACAAAAAAAATCAAGCCATTCCCCAATTGATAAATGGGCAAGGGACATGAATAGGCAGTTTTCATATAAAGAAAACAAAACTATCAATAAGCACAAGAAAAAAGTGTTCTAAATCTCTTATAATTAGAGAAATGCAAATCAAAACAACTCTGAGGTATGTAATGCAAGGTGGCTAACAGAAACTTTTTGCTTCTATAATTTCTAACGGTCACAAAAAGTCAGTTAAACATCTTAGAATCTTCAGAAAGTCAGTTAGAATTTGAAGCTATAAATAGAGGTGAAGTTCCAACGAATGGGGCTTTTGCCTTCTGGCTTTCGCTGTGGCTGGAGGCTTTTGCTTTGGCTTAACCTGTTGGCTTTGGCCTAATTGCTTCAGCCCTGGCCTGTGCTTATTTTGTCTTGGGGAAATTTGGACCTATCTCATTTCTCTGGACCTCTACCTCATCTCCCATCTCCATCCCTCCCCTTCCCTGAATTTCCTTTTGGGTCCTGGTGGAAGGGAGGGCTTGGTGATTAGACATTGTGGGTTTAGTTTCTATAAGCTAGTAGAGCATCCTCAAATAAGTTACCCCTAGTTTTAATGATTTGATAAAGACTTTACTTAAAAGGCAGTTAAATCTTCCTGACTGGGAGATTAAACCTCTCCGTGTCCCATCCCCCACCATCACCCTCTCCCTACCCGCAGTTAGAAAACCCTGAACTCCTCTCCCCTTCTGACTGACCCTGGAATTAATAAATCCCCTTGTTACCTATTCAAACCCTCTGGTGAATCATTGTGTCGAAAATTAAAACAAGGACTCAAGGGGAAGGAATCATTTTCTTTTATTTCTTGAAAGAATTGGGGGCATCCATCTTGGCAGGAAGTACCTCCCTGAGACTTCCTCCAGCTGGCAGTTTGACTGGCAGGGAGGGGCCCTCTCGACTCCTCCCTTAAGAGACTGGAGAAACTAACAAGAGAACCTCTCCAGCCAAATGTAAACATTTCTTACTGACCCTAATTTCCTCCCTGTATCCTCTGTCTCAAGCCTCTGAGAATAAACCTGTTTGAACTGCCCTCTCCTACATACCCCATTTCCTTTACCTCCTATGTACCTTCCCATACCTTCATTCCTCCTCTAAACACCTTGTAATCACCTATATCCTCTTTATCCTTCCTCACACCCAAAGTGTGTTCATAGACCCACTCAGATTACCTTATTTACTTTTTGATAACAGGTACCACCTCCCACCTAGCAGATTGGCTAATATGGCAACAAAGGAAAGTAATGAATGCTGGAGGGGATGTGGCAAAATTGGGACACTAATGCATTGCTGGTGGAGTTGTGAATTGATCTGACCATTATGGAAGGCAATTTGGAATTATGCCCAAAGGGCTTAAATGACTGCTTGCCCTTTGATCCAGCCATACCACTGCTGGGTTTGTACCTCAAAGAGATAATAAGGAAAATATGTGTACAAAAATATTTATAACTGCACTCTTTGTGGCAGCAAAAAATTGGAAAATGAGGAGGATGCCCTTTGATTGAGAAATGACAACAAATTGTGGTATCTGTTGGTGATGGTATACTATTGTGCTCAAAGGAATAATGAACTAGAGGAAATCTATGTGAACTGGAATGACCTCCAGGAACTGATGTAGAGTGAAAGGAGCAGAACCAGGAGAACATTGTACACAGAAACTGGTACACTGTGGTAAAATCGAACATAATAGACTTCTCTACTAGCAGCAATGCAATGATACAGAACAATTCTGAAGGACTTATGAGAAAGAATGCTATTCACATCCAGAGAAAGAACTGTGGTGGTAGAAACACAGAAGAAAAATCTTTCCTTAATCACATGGTTCAATGTGGATATGATTGGGGATGTAGATTCTAAATGATCACTCTATTGCAATTATTAATAATATGGAAATAGGTCTTGATCAATGATACATATAAAACCCAGTTGAATTGTTTGTTGGCTATGGGAAGGGGGAGGGAAGAGGAAAGGGAAGGAATATGAATCATGGAATCATGGGAAAATATTCTAAATTAATTAAATTAATTTAAATTAAAAAATAAATGCACTCTGTCCCTGCCTCTCTCATTTTTTTTGTCTCTTTATCTCTCTGCCTATCTGACCGTCTCTCGTCAGTCCTACATCTTTTGAGAGTATCTCAAGGAGTATGATGTTAGGATCTTAAGTATCATGGTTCCATTATTCTTTTTAAAAAAAAACCCTTATATTCCATCTTGGAATCAATACTAAGTGTCAGTTCCAAGGCAGAAGAGCAGTAAGGACTAGACAAGTGGAGTTAAGTGACTTGCTCAGGATCAAAGAACTAGGAAGTATCTGAGGTCAGATTCCACTATTCTTCACTTAAGAAAAGGTTGCTGCAATATGTTTTGTGTTATTTTTCATTTTTTTTCTATTTGTAGTATACTTTTCATTTTCATCATTTAATGGCCTTCACTTAGTTGGAAATCTAAGAGAAATAGAAATTTAAGCGGAAAAAAATGTGAAATGATTGGCTTAATGTTATAAAGTCAGGACTCAAACAACTTCTCACATTTACATGCTACTTTATAGTTCATACAAAATTTTGGGGGGTTGTTTCATTTTATTTTGGGGGAAGATAGGTATTATAGACATCTCTATTTTATAGGTGAAGAAAGTGAGGCTCAGACAAATATAGGGACTTGTCCGAAGTCCTATACTTAAGTGAGTGGCAGAACTAGGATGGAAACTCCAGATCTTTTACTCCAAAATCAATTATAAATCTAGTACTTTTTCTACCATACCAAGAACCAAAACTTAACAAGATACCTAAAATAAAAATAACTAGAAGAGTTGTTATGTTGTTTCAGATGGGTGAGAGAGACTTTTTTGGGAAGGAAGTCCTTCTTAAAATATTTCAAAACATGGCTATGTATGTACATAAGTGGCTATGGATGAACTAAGAAGCACTCTCCTGCCATTTTCTAGAATGAAACTTATTAAGCCATTTGAGTATCCTTGGAGAAAAGAGGGGATCATCAAAGTGACTACCATCTCTATAGTAAAAAAAATATTGACATTCCTTAGCCTAATGAAAAGTGAAAAGGGCCCCTCCTTCAGTTACTTCTCTGAAACTCATCTAAAGATAAATGTGGCCTTAGCACTCATCATTTTTTGGTTGGCATATAAGTTTAGATTTGTGTCACTTCTTTTAGTTACATTGCCATCTTTATTTACACCTGGGATTTCAAAGCTGTAATGGCAAAACTTGTTAATAAGGTCATGAATCTTGCCCAAGGCATTGTAAAATTAACCTAAGCTTCATAAATCTTACATACTACTTCCTCTACATATGGGGAACTTACATGGAGGCAAACATTTTAAAGATACTGTTATAACTGATACAGAGGTGACATTTCTTTATGACTGAGATGTTTAAACACATGCATAGGTGCATGTCAGAAATTTTCAAATATGTGAAACATTATTTAAGAAAAAAACATTTTATTATTTCAGTTTGGAAGGTTATATGTAAGTTTTGATTACAATGAAGGGAATATTGTTTTGATGATTTAAGAGGAGCTATTGTGATTGTCTAAAGATGCAATATATAGGATGCTTTGGGTACCATAGTTAGTAAATGTCATAGCTTCTTGAATATATTCAGTTTCTTCTGATACCACAAGCTAAGCAGTTATGGATCTGAGTAATACTTGGAAAAGATTCCACTGTGGATGATGATGAAAATAATAACCAAGACTTATATAGCACATTAAGGTTTACAAAGCCCTTTTTTATATTAACTCATTTGGTCTTTATGGAAACCTTGTGAACTAGGTGCTATTCCAACCATGCTTAGTGCTTGGCAAAGAGCAAATACTTAATAGATACTATTCACTTATTCAGGATCATGGATTTCTAGAGTTGGGAAGGACTTAGAAATTATATATTTATAGTATCATAGATTTAGAGCTAGAAGGAACTTTACAGGTAACAACTCTCTCATTTTACAGATGAGGAAAATAAGTTTCAGAAAGGTTAAATGATATTTCTAATGTTACACAGGAGGGGCAGTGAGGTGGCAAAGTGGATAGAGCACTGGACCTAGAATCACGAAGATTCATCTTCCTGAATTCAAATTTGGACTTAGACATTTAGTCAAGTCACTGAAACCTGTTTGCCTCAGTTTCCTCTATATAAAAAGAGTTGGAGAAGGAAATAGCAAACCATTCTAATAATTTTCCCAAAAAGATCCCAAATGGTGTCATGAAGAGTTGGACAGGACTAAAATGACTGAGTAACAACACATAGGTATTAGGTGTCAGAGCTGGAAGTCAAATTCTGATCATCTGACTCCTAATAGAGCATTCTTTCTACTGCATCATGCTACCTACAGTACTGCCTTACTTCACAATGGAAGACATTTCATCCCATAGAAGACAACCTTGAAAAATAGGTGCTATTATTATCCCCATCTTATAGTTGAGGAAACAGATATTCAGAGGTTAAGTAACGTGCCCAGAGTCACAGAACCAGAAGGGTAGGGAGTATGGCAGAGTTGTATGGAACAATGTGTATGATGGGAAGAGTACTAGACAAATTCTAAAAGACATAGGCTTGATTTCTGCATCAGACATTTATTCACATTAAGCAAAACATACCTCCAAGCCTCAGTTTCCTTTTTTCTACAGTAGTTATAGTAATTGTACCTTTCACTCAGAGTTGCTGTGAAGAGCAAATTAAATCACATAGGTCATGTGTTAAATTCAAATAGAAGCCAGAGCCACTAATCCATACATAAGGATTCCTAAAGGCTATATATTGATTTAGATTTAAAAATGTAATGTTATCTGTGTTTCATTGCATTTTAATTATTTTGTTAAGTATTGAACAATTTAAATTTATTTCCTGGCATTAGAGCTTTGTGGGCTACATGTAACCAATAAATCATGTGTCTGACACTTATGATTTAAGTTTGACTCTGGATTAGTGGAAAATGTATGCATAGGCAGAATCCAAAAACCCAACCAAAAAAACAACAAAAAACCCACTTCAATTGTAACAAACATTTTTTTATTTTGAATTCCCATACTGTAAACTATAGTATGTGTAGGTTTATCTATCTCTGCATTTGTAGAGATCCCAATTCTTATCCTAAATATGGTCAATTCTTACTTGGCAAAGTTGGGGAATGAGTAATTCTGATTAGTCAAATACTTTGGTTGGTGGGGATATTTACCATATGTGCAATATAGTGGAACTCCAGTTGTCAGAAATAAGAATTCAATAAGTTATATTGAATAATAAAATTACACTAGAAGTGATTTAATTTGGGGAAATTTTGGAAAGAATTTTAAAAATGTAAGTTTTTTAAGGCCATCATGATGAATTTAAGTTATTGCTGTTTTATAGATGAATTAAAACATGAATTAATAGAGGTTTGATTAATAGAATGCTGGAAAAGAGAACTTTATTGCTTGTGATAGATTCTGTAATAGGAATAGGAGAATTATTATTCTTTATAAAAAGAGACCCTAGATAGGAAGGAGCTGGGTTTAAGAAGTGACAGGGGCAGTGTTGATTAAGCCCCCTCTAGAGGAAGCGGCAGACCCCCTTTATATGATTGCCCATATGAAGAAACCATATACTGTTTAATGTTGAAATAGATACTGACTCAATGTTAATGAAAACCTAATTAGACCTAGAACACTGTGTCAGATATCTCATGTAATCAGGCTTCCAACCAAGTCTTGGATTTTCTGTGCTTCTGCACATCTGAAAGGATGTGTGAGTTTGGACTGAAGGAGAGACTCCTGAGGCCATGTGGTTAGGATTATTTAGAAGGGAAAATGTGATGTGAGAAAAACAACTGGTGAACTATAAACTCTTCTCAGAGAGATTCTTCTGTCTTCTCTAAGTATGACTCCACAGATAATGGGACCCCCACTGAAGAGACTTGCTGAGTGGATTTCAAAGTATCTTGGGGAGAAATTGGATCCAAATTTAAGAAGAGACATGGAAAGACAAGTAAAACAAGTAGGATTTCTTTAGGGGAAGCTGGCTTCTCAACTTGGTGGCTTCACAAAAGTTGCTAGAATGGGCCTTTTTGAGTGAGATTAAGCACTATTTCTTTGTTTGAGCTGAGATAGTAACTAACTCCTAGAATTCATTGATTCCCAAAGTGGGCACCACCACCCCCTGGTGGGTGCTGCAGTGATCCAGGGAGGCAGTGATGACCACAGGTGCCATTTATCTTTCCTATTAATTGCTATTAAAATTTAAAAAAATAATTTCCAGGGAGCTAAGTAATATTTTTTCTGGAAAGGGGGCGGTAGGCCAAAAAAGTTTGGGAACCACTGGTCCTAGATGAAGAGCTCATTCATTCTTAAATATGGAACATCAGTAAGGAGAGAGATTCAAAATGAGTTTCAGGACTGGGGTTACATTTTTTTTTGGTATATTCTAATGTGTAGAACTTCTCATTTTTCTGGTTGTTGTTTTGTTTGGATAAATAGACTTTCTCACTCTTTGCTACATGTGTACATAAAATCTTTTGTGTGATCAGTTTGTAATAAGAAGGAACTAAGCTGGCAAAAGTAAGCTAAAGATTATCTTTTCCCTTTAGAGCAATCAAGGAAGTAACTGTTCCTTTAAAAATCACTCATATGACTAGAATAGAGATATTTGAAGGGCTAAGAGAGACTTAATTCTAGCCCAATATTACCCCTGGAGATTGGAGAAAAGAGCATCCAGCATTCTAAGCTCCTAGGGCTTCTCTTTGCTTCTTTTCCCTCAGAGGGTGTGCTGGTGGTTTAGACACTCCTCTTAGTTCTTCTCCTTTACCTAGAGGCAAGTGAGGTCTCAGATCATATCTATCTATCCTCTCTATAAACTGCATTTATTAGACAATCCATATGTATGTGCATATTTTACATTTAAGAAGACATTTCCATGTTCTGTAACTCACAGTGTCATAGATTTAGAACAAGAAGGAACCCTAGAGATCATCTAGGCCAGGAGTTCTGATAGAATCAAAGTATCCCAAAGGCTGCCTAATAAATAATGAGGTTGAGGACAGGAGAGAAGGAAAGAGAGAGAAACAGACAGACAGAGGAAGAGAGAGCAGAGACAGATCACAATGGCTATTCTGGAATGTGGGCCAATAGAGAGAAATGGAAACCTCATGGATTGCTCCATAGGGTCCAGCTGCAAGTATTATAGTCCTTTCTGTATGGAAACCCTCCAGTTGGGAAGAATTCTTCACAGGATTATACTTGCCAATAAATATTTGTGTTGAAGTCAAATTGAATTTTATAAAAATGAATTATGCATGATAACCTATTCTAAGTTTCATGTGTAATCTGACAGCCAGCCCCAGAGAGACATATTTTGGATGAGGGAAGAATCTCATTGCTCTTGTTAGGTAGGTAACTCACCAAAGGAAAAAGTTATTTTTCTGGATGAAATGTTCCACACTTCATTTCCAGGGACAGGAAATAGAGTCATGCACCAAATTGTCAAATTATTGGGTACAATTGGCTGGTTAGGCTTCAGCATCCTTAACATAGATGTTAGTTCATAAAAGCCTTCATCGCTTTTTCTCTTTCCAGTGATAATGTCTATGCCTAGAAGAGAACACAGAATTTGGTTAACTACAATCATTTGTTGGATATGCTATAAAACTAAAACTATCTCAAGTGTGGGGATCTTGCTTGATGTCATTAAGGAGAAGTACCAGAAGTAGTCACATCTAAAGCTGTCAGCTGCAAATAGGATAGTGGGAGAGTCTCCTCTCACCCCAGGCCATCACTCTCTTACACCATGAAAAGGCCTTCTTTAGACAGAGGGCACTGAAGCCAGTTTGCCCATGAAAGTTCCAGTCTTTCTTTTCATATACCTTTGCTACATTTCATCTGGAACTAAAGGTTGCTGGCAATAGAGGAGATGTATGCCTGTGATTTTTTAGCTGCAACTGCAGACCCCAAAGCTGAGTGATGGCTGAAGGCAAAGCATAGCAAATTGGGACAATTTTCATTCATAAGATTTGCTTAAAGCCTTGGTTCTTAGCCTGAGGACCACAGAAGTCCTAAGAAGTCCAGGGAGAGATTTCATGGGGACTGGAAATTTAAATATATTTATATAGATAGATAGCTATATTTTTATGTAATTAGACTATTTTGTAGCCTTACATAATTAGATTATTTTGTAGCTTTGTAGATTTATTTTATGCTTTTAAAAACATTATTCTGAGATGTGGTGTATAGCCTTTATTAGAGTGCCAAAGGGCCCATCTCTCCCTCCTCCCTCACATGCACACACACACACACACACACACACACACACACACACGCACACACAGAGGTTAAGAACTCAAAGCCATTATAAGCCATGAAAACATCTTTTTTTCATTGCAGAATCTAGGGAAACTCGTTGCTATGGTTGAATTTTTATTTTTATTTTATGAATGTTGACTATACAATTAATAGTGATAGAGGAACGCTTCAAGAAACATTCATAGTAATTTATAGAATTATATATAAAAAATAAAAAGGATCTTAGAGGTTAAGTTGAATCTCTCATTCTTACAAATGATAAAACTGAAGCCTAGAAAGGTTAAGTGATTTGCCCAGGGTTACATAGCTAGTAAGTGCCTGAGAGTTTGAATTTGGATTCTAGGTCTTTCTGATTACCAGATAGAGTATGCTACTAATTATACCATGGTGCCTGGGCTTTTTTCCTCCTAAAGTTTACATATCTATATCTATATCTATATATCTATATATCTATATATCCATATATCTATATCNATAATTCCATACACTAGGACTTATGGGACACCATTTACAGAACATTCCCAACTTACAGATGCATCCAAAAGTTGATTTAAAGTTGGAATTGCTTTTAAGTTTGAGAATTTGTTGTGCATTTTTATGAACTCCTTTTCCTCCCAACAATCTCGATGGAATATCAAGCAATCTATGGATTATTCCCTTCATTTTACAGAGGAAGAAATTGAGGTAAAAGACAACTTAGATCACACAGTCAAGGTTGGGTCCAAGTATTTTAGTAACCCTTTTCGTTATTCCATATTCTCCCTTCATGAGAGCATTTTTAACCCATGTTCGCTCAATCTTTCTGCAAGCATTTATTAAGTGCCTACTATGGGAAAGCACCATTCTAGGTAATAGGAATATGATTATGTGAAACATATATATATATATATATATATATATTACTTTGCATATATTAGTTTGCAGGTCATCTCTCTCATTAGATTGTAAGTCCCTTGAGGGTAGGGACTGTCTTTTGCCTCTTTGTATCCCTAGCTCTTAGCACAGGGTCTGGCACATAGTGGGCATTGTTTATGGATTGACTAATTATTTTGAATACTGGATTCTAAAAACAGTTAAGTGATATAGTGAATAGTGCATTGGACATAGAATTAGGAAGTCCTGAATTAAAATTTGGTCTCAGACATTTACCAACTGTGTGATCCTGGGCAAGTCACTTTACTGCTATCTGCCTTAATTTCCTCAACTTTAAAATTGGAATAACAATAACACCTACCTCTCAGGGTTGTTGTGGGATTTACATGACATGTTCAATGAGGTTCAAATGCAATAATATTTGTGGGGGCAGCTAAGTAGCAGAGTGGATAGAACTCCAAGGCCTGGAATCAGGAGGTCCTGGGTTTAAATCTGGCCTCAGATACTTCCTAGCTGTGTGATTTTGGACAAGTGACTTCATTCCAGTTGCCTAGCCTTTACCACTCTTCTTCCATGGGATAGTTACTTATCAATTCTAAGACAGAAGATTAGGGCTTTTAAAAAAAGAATTGATACTAAGGCAGAGGGTAAGGGTTAAAAGAAGGAAAGAAAGGATATCGTAAAATGCTTAGCACATTGCCTAGTACATAATAGGTGCTTAGCTAATATTTGTTTCTCTCATAAAGAATTAAATTAATATAAAATTTTAAAAAATAAAATATGAAAATAAATATGTAATGAAATTAAAAATAAGTCAGGGCAAGTCACTAAACCCTGTGTGCCTAGCCCTTAACTCTCTTCTGTCTTAGAAGTGATACTAAGACAGAAAGTAAAAATTATGTATGTATATATTCTTCAGGAAATAGAGAGTCCAAAAGTTTTAGTTCAGTTTTACTCTAAAACTTCATTGTTTTAAATAACCTGCATTGTTTGAATTGTTATTAAAACTTATAATGATACTAAGGCTTTGGGGTCACATTGTATATGACTGGAAAAGAAAGTGGGGCACTCGGGGAGGGAGATTTAAGGACTGGAGCTATGATAAGGCTTCCAGAGCCTTATCATAGGACCTGACAAGACTCACACAGGATAAGGTATGAACAAGTACATTCCACCCTTCTGTACAGTGCACCCATATCAGTGAAATGAGAACTACTCTCTTTATTGTCTATAAATAGTAGATTTTCAAATCCTTGGCACATATTGCCTTATTTAATCTTCATGAAAACATTATAAAGGAGGGGTGATTTCCACCCCTCTTTTTCCCTTAGATGAGGAAGCTGTTTCAAAGAGGTTGTGACCATCCCAAAGTAATATATAGATAGCAAATACCTGAGACTGGATTTAAACTCAAAATTTTCATGACTGTAATTCTAGTTCTCTATTTTATCTACTGAAGTAAAAGATGGCCAGCTGGCCTCTTACACCTACTAGCCTTATGTCCTGCACTTCACCCTGTTGGCCTCAATTCCTTTTCTGTAAAATGAGCCAGAGAAGGAAATGGCAAAACGCCTCCAATATTTTGGCCAAGAAAACTTCAACTGAGAACATGAAGAGTTAGAGACAGCTGAAATCACTGAGGCTTAGCCTAATTGGGACCCATCACACAGTGTTGGGAAACAGTGGAAGATAAGGTTGGATGGAGAAAATGGGAGATTATGGGGTCTTGAAAGCCAAAAGGAGGAGTTTGTACTTTATCCCTGCAAATAGGGATTTACAAATTATTTTTTAAAAATGTCAACTGGGAAATGACATAAAGAAATACATATTTTAGATCTATATGAATAGAGAGATTTGGTCAAATTTCATATCATTATTAATGAAAGATTGAAATTGTAAGTGTTAAGTAGGCTTGTCTTCAATCTATAGAGAGTGTTTGTCATTAGTAATTTAAAGTCTTCCTAAGTTTTAGCCATATATTTGTCAGAAAAATCACTTTTAAAATTTGTGTTTCAGTCTTTTTTTGTTATTCATTCATTTTAGTTGTGTCCAATTCTTCATAACTTCCTTTGGGATTTTCTTGGCAAGAATACTGGAGTGGTTTGCAATTTGCTTCTCTATCTCATTTTATAGATGAAGAAACTGAGGCAAAGGGGTTAAATGACTTGCTCAAGGTCATCCAGCTAATAAGTATCTGAGGCCAATTTTGAACTCATGAAGATGAGTCTTCCTGACACTTGACCCAATGCTCTATCCCCTGTTCTCTTTAGTTGCCTTAGTTTTTCAGCCCAGTGACTTTCAAATTATGGACATATGATTTTCATTTTCATTTAAAATTATTTCCCTCAAAATATGCTTTCTACTATGATAATTTCCATTTCCTCCCCTTGGTTTATATGTCTCTTTTTTAGAAAAATTGTCTCTTCTTTGTAAATTTCCATATTTCCATGTTTAGGGACATATTTCCCACCTGTGTAACTCTGAGATTAGATTAGTTATATGTCAGTATCCTCTTCAAATAGTTATATAAGAGAGAAAGAATTTAGCTCTAGGTCTATTTCCTCTTCCATTTCCCTACTGAGGTATGTTGAGTATTGATTCATTTCTTTTCATTTAAATTTCTGTTGCTGAGGAAAAGAGGAGGATCTTGCTTCCTTCTCATTCACTTTGATTTCCACCCATATACACTTTTAATGTCTTTCTTCATCACAAAATCATAATACTCCAGTGGCAGAAAATACAGAAGTATGTACTTGGAGCACCTTTCCTTGCAATTTTATTGTGTGACCCGTGTTTCCCTTCCCCACTACTCAATTGCAAGAACTCAAGAGACCTCAAGACAACTGGTCCAGCCTTCTCCTTCCACAAAATAAGAACTAATTTCTATAGTTTTAGTGATTTGCTCATGGTCACACAGGTAAAGAGTAAAAATGGGATTTGAACATATATCCTCTGACTTCCAATCGAATACACGTTTCACAGTGTCATGGTCCCTCTCCAATTAAATACCTTGACTACATAAACAGTGTTCTAGTTGTTGTTGTTTTTATTCCCCCAACCCTCAGTGCCTAGCACAGTGAATAATTGAATTGAAGTACTTCTACATCTATTAAGATCACTCTTTTTCTCTAGCTAAAGCATACACAGGGGCAAGTAAGTGGTATAGTAGATAATGTGTTGGGCCTGAGTGAGGAAGACTCATTTTCCTGAGTTCAAATCTGACCTCAGATACTTCCTAACTATGTGACCCTAAGGCAAGTCATTTAACCTTCTTTGTCTCAGTTTTTTTTGGCTATAAAATGAGCTAGAGAAGGAAATGGCAAACCACCACATTATCTTTGACAAGAAAAACCCCAGGTCTTACCAAATAAGACAAGACTGAAACATGATTGAACAACAACAAAAAAGGGTTGTTGGGAAGAGGTAAATGCTTTCTTGCTTATTTTATTTCCTTGAGAGTTAAGCAAATGCAATAACAAAAGTTATTCTACAATAGCCGAGGGGCAAGAAAACCTGGCAGTTGTTTTCTAGGTTGTGCCTTCTCAAATTTAATAGTCTGTAATACCCATTGGATGTGCCTTTTGCTGGCTGTTATAAGGCTAGGACATCAGGAAGGAAATGAAGGCACTTAGCTTGTTATAGGTAGGTATTCAGGCTTATCCTACCCAGATTGCCTCAGCCTTGGTTAATTCAATCAAAAAAATAAGAAAAGAAAACAAAACTACCAGTATCAAAAATATAAAGGGCAAACTCACAACCAACAAAGGGGAAATTAAAGAAATTATAGAGTTATTTTGCCCAATTATATGCCAATAAATCTGACAATATAAGTGAAATAGATGAATATTTAAAAATATAAATTGCCATTAATAGAAGAGGAAATAGAATATTTAAGCAACCTCATCTCAGAAAAAGAAGTTGAACAAGTCATCAGTGAATTCCATAAGATAAAAATCACAGTACCAGATGGAATCACAAATGAATTCTACCAAACATTTAAAGGACAATTAATTCCAATACCATATAAACTATTTGGAAAAATAGCTGAGGAAGAAACTATGAAATGCCTTTTATGACACAAATATGGTCTTGATATCAAAACCAGGAAGAGAAAAATAGAGAAAGAAAACTATAAATCAATTTCCCTAATGAATATTGATATAAAAATTCAAATGAAATAGTAGCAGGGAGATTACAGCAATATATTCAGGGATCATACATTATGACCCGGTGAGTTTTATACCAGGAATGCAAGGATGGTTCATTATTAGGAAAACCATCAATATAATTGACCTTATCAGTAACAAAAACTAACAGAAATGATATCATTATTTCAATAGGTACATAAAAAGATTTTGAAAAATTCAATACCCATTCCTATTAAAAATGATCAGCAAACATAATCTGTGATGGGGATAAAATAGAAGTCTTCCAAAGATCAGGGATGAAGTAAGAATGCCCATTGTAACCACTATCATTCAATATAATACTAGAAATATAAGCTATGGCAATAAGAAAAGAAGAAATTGAAGAAATTAGAAAAGGAAACAAGGAACTAAAGCTACTATTCTTTGCAGATGATATGATGGTATACTTAGAGAATCAACCAAAAAACTAAACTAGACAATTAAAAACTTAAACAAAGTTGTAGGATATAATATAATACCCATGTAAACCATCAGCATTTCTCTATACTACCTAATAAAGTTTAACAGTAAGAGATAAGAGAAATCCCATTTGAAATAACTGGAGACAATATAAAATACTTGGTAGTCCACTTGCTAAGACAAATCCAGGAACTGTATGATTACAACTACAAAACACTTTTCATACAACTAAAGTCAGATCAAGGCAATTGGAGGAAAAATTATTTGCTCATGGACAGGCCATGCAATTATAATAAAATGACAATTCTACCAAATTAATATACCTATTAAGTGCTATACCAATTATACTACCCAAAAATAATTTCATAAAGCTAGAAAAATAATAATAAAATTCATCTGGAAGAACAAAAGACCAAAAATATTAAGGCAATTAATGAAAAAAAATGAAAGAACATGGCTTAGCTGTACTGGACCTCAAACAGCACTATAAGGTGGTGACCATCAAAACAATCTGGTACTGGCTATGAAATACAGTAGTGGATCAGTGGACTAGTTTCAGCACTCAACACACAGTAGTAAATGACCATAGTAACCTAGTGTTTGACAAATCCAGATTACTTCAACCTGGAATTAAGTTTGGAAGGCAGAGGGAGAGAGATAGAAGACTTAAAAACATAGAGGAGATCCATTAGAAACCCTTTTAGTAAGCTTCGAGGATACTAACTCCAAGAATTACTAACATCCCATATATCTAGTTTGGAAAGATTTCTTTTTCTTAAAGAGTAGTCCAGACATTTAAAACATGCTAAACTTAAAATAAAGCAATAACAACAATGACAATAACAGCAGCAATACAAATGCACAATTACTCTTGTGACAAAGGAATTCATTTGTTAACATTTTAATTACATGAGGCCTTTGAATGGTTTCTATCTTTGCAGAATAGCTTCACACCTCTATTTGAATCATCATTTTAGGCTGGCAGAGTAGATTGAATCTGGGCTATCTTAGAATCAGTCAGATGTGGATTCAAGTCCTGTCCCTGAATCATACTAGCTGGCCCTTCTCAGTGTCTTGGGCACTAAGATTTCATGCTGAAAATGAACTGTTTGTCTCCATCCTCAATGAGGGGAATTTCCTTACCAGGAGTTCTCTACACCAATGCTATCAAGTTGAGATGAAAATAAATAAATAAATGAAAATTTAAAATCTTAAAATACAGAGGAACAGGAGAGCAGCTTGATGAGGACTGTAACTTTGTTGCTGCATAAGATACATGAGAGTTATCTATTCTATGAACTTTCCAATACATTTAAGTTATTTGATGTTATTTTGGAAGGCATGGGAATGGGGAGTTATGCTTGTATTCTGTGTAGTGTAATAGAAGTGAGTGATCAAAGAGGTTCTTTTCTTTAGCTCTCACTTTTTTATCTTACAGAAATAACTGAAGAATATTAGAAGTTGGGAGTTGAGGAGGCAGTGTTATTAGACTCTGTGTCTTAATATCAAGTAACAGATACCTACTAGAAGAGAAGGGCATGCAATCAGCTCCATTGGGTTTATTTGTTTTGTGAAATATGTTCTAGTTTTTGCAGAATACACTTTCAGCTAGGCAAATGTGTATTTGAAGACCCATATTTTACAAAATGATCATTTTTAAAAATTCTACTCTACTTCCTGGGATTACCTGAAAATCAAATGAGATGACTTTCATGAAAGCACCCTAAAAACTTTTAAGTCTGAGGAAGCTAAGTGGCTCAGTGGATTGAGAACCAGGCCTGGAGATAGAAGTTCTGGGGTTCAAATCTGGCTTTAGCTATTTCCTAAATGTATGACCCTCATCAAGTCACTTAACCACCTTCCCTCTACCCCCAAACACACACTCTTACCACTTTTCTGCCTTAGAACCAATACACAGTTTTGATTCTAAGATGGAAGGTAAAGGTTTAAAAATAATTTAAAAAAATTTTCATCTTCTAATAATTTAAGTTGCTAGAATAATGGCATAGATATTCATGACCTTATACTATGGGATAGGGAACTTGGAGTCAGGAAGTGCTGGGATCAAATCCTGTTTTTGGTACTTGGCATCTGTATGTCCATTAGACTATAAGCTCCTTGAAGGCAGGCTTTTAAAAATAATTATAATATAAAAGTAGACTTGATAGGGAACTTGGAGTCAGAAAGTACTGGAATCAAATCCTGTTTTTTGTTCTTAGCATTTGTATATCCGTTAGGCTGTAAGCTTCTGAAGGCAGGACTCTAGCACTTAGCATAGAGACTGGCGCATAATAGGTTCTTAATATTGACTTATTGGATTGGATTTATTGGATTACCAATTATGTGGCTTTGAACTTCTCACTTAACATTAATTTGCCTCAGTTTCCTCATCTATGAAATAATGGCTTTTCAGTTTCCTTCCAGCTTTAAATCTATGATTGTATTATTTTTCTACAATCATGAACAAATTTCTTATTTGTACTCCTGGTTCTAATTTAGAAGGAAATATGGAGACCAGTGGCAAAAATGATTTAGGGTAATTCACTGAATAGCCTGGCCCACACTTGAGTTCAGTTAAGAGTTAAGACTCACTATGGTTCAATTTATGCAAAGATTTGAAAGTTTGTAAAGCATTTTCCCAACAAAGTTTTGAGGAAAGTAGTAAAGTAAGGAAAAAAGACTGAAGTCGGGGCTTCTATATGGCATCATGGATAAAATTTAAGGCTTGGAGTCAAGAATATTCTTCTTTGTAAATGTGAGTCTGCTTCAGACACTTACTACCTATGTAACCCTGGGCAAATCACCTAACCCTATTGGGCTCAGTTTCCTCATTTGTAAAATGAGCTGGAGAAGGATGCAGCAAACCACCCAGTATCTTTGTCAAAAAAAATCCCAAATTAGTCATAAAGAGTTAGACACTGCTGGGGGCAGGTGGGTAGCTCAGTGGATTGAGAACCAGGCCTAGAGACAGGAGGTCCTGGATTCAAATCTGGCCTCAGACACTCCCCAGCTGTATGACCCTGGGCAAGTCACTTGAGCCCCCATTGCCTACCCTCACCACTCTTCGGCCTTGGGGCCAGCTCCAAGACAGAAGGCAAGGGTTTAAAAATAAGATAAAATAAAATAAAACAAAATAAAATAAAAAAACTCTCTCGACTTCAAGAGATTTAAAAAAAAAGAGTTAGACACTACTGAACAACAACATAAGGAGTGGATTCATTGTTTTACTGGCATAAGGAAATCCCAGATGAGAAGATTCCCTCTATCAATGCAAGTCAGCATCTCCTCAGAAAGTTACAATCTTAGACATTTTTAGAGCCAGGAAGTCTGAGGCCAGATTTGAACCCAGAACTGCCCATATCTAGATCTAGTTCTCAATCACTGAGCCACCTTGCTTCCTGAGGTCCTTACACTACAACATAATCCTCCCCTTCATTTCAGGTATTTATTAATAGTATTCCCTCATCGCCCTCTTAAAATGATTTCTAGCTTTCAGGTCTATTCTGAAAACTGTTTACCATGACACAAATGTCTAGGAAAAAGAAATAAAGGGATAGGTGTGGGAGGGATTTGTTCTTTATAGGGATTTGGAGTTGTAAAAGGTCATTAGTGAGGGAATGGAAGGGATATCTGAAGCTATCTAGTTTAACCCTTTCATTTTATAGATAAGGAAGTTGAGGACCAGAAAGTTCTAAGAGCCAGGGAATTCTCCAGTGTACCATGCCATCTTGGAGATTATCTTGGGTCAATCCTTATCCTCTCTTCCCACCTGATTTTATATAGAATGAAAGCAGATCTCAGAGCCCTCAAAATAACTTTCCTAAGGCTATCTAATAAGAGGAGAGGTAGGATTTGAAATCAAGTCTTTTCACTATATCATCTTGCTTCTTGAGACATACTAAATTAAAAAAAAACACAAAACTTCTATTTTGTGAATGACATAATCAGGAGAGTGAGAAAGTACTTCCTGCAACCTACTGATTCTGAGACTGAGAAATAATGGGAAGGAAGCAGTTAGTGAGACAAGATTTTCAATTGGATTTAAGGGGGAGATATCACCAAACCTGAGAGTTGGGCATGCTGCTACTAATAAATTGGATTCCTTTGCAAGGATAAGAGGAAAGGATAGAAGGGCATCCTCATTAAAAGAAGAAATCAGTCAGTGATTCAGAATGAGAGAGAGAGAGAGAGAGAGAGAGAGAGAGAGAGAGAGAGAGAGAGAGAGAGAGAGAGAGAGAGAGAGAGAGAGACAAAGATAAGCACTATGTAAGATAGACAGATAAAACCAGAGTTTGGTAAATGAGTACATGGGACATGGTGTAGCCTTCCATACTGTTCAGACCTACAAAGTTTCATTTGTCTATTTTTCAACATAATAACTGTCCAAGAAAGGGAGTAAAGTGAGAATACATCTTTATGTCTTTGTCTATTTTTAAAACACATATTTTGTTGTTTAGTCATTTCTATCATGTCTGATTCTTTTTTACTCCATTTGGGAATTTTCTTGACAAAGATAATAATGTGGTTTGTCATTTCCTTCTCCAGCTCATTTTACGGACGAAAAAACTGAGACAAACAGGGTTAAGTGGTTCACCCATGCATGGCCACTACTTAAAATGTCTGAGGCTGATTTGAACTCATGAAGATGAGTCTTTCTGACTCCAGGCTTAATTGTGTATTACTCATAGTGCATGAGATTTATGTACTTTATGGACACATTCATTTGGACATAGTAGATATGGGGATAGGAATGGGGATTGGACCTGTGATTTTTATTGAGATGGGGAACTTCTAGGTAAGGAAACTTTCTCTACTACTACAGATTGGCATCTTCTCAGCAACTTAGCCTTAGAACAGTGATGGGCAAACTTTTTAAAGAGGGGGCCAAAGGAAAGGAAATGCTCATCTGTCAGTCTGTTTTTAAGGCAATTCTTTCGAAGTTTTCATTGTATTGTATTCTGCTCATTGTATTCGCCATATTAGGAATAATGTCACACAGCTGGATAGAACATTTCAGGAGCCACATCTGGCCCGCGGTCTGTAGTTTGCCCATCACTGCTTTAGAAAATTGCTACATGACACTACAAATACTTCCCAACAAACATGTAAACAATGCCTTTCTAAAGTAATTTCCCAAAAAGTTTAGTAAAACTACCTAAAAGAACAATGCTTGTTGACAGAAAAGAAGAACATGCACTTTAACTCTATCTATTTTCCCCCCACAGGACATATGTAAAGAACCTCCTATATGAATAGAGCCAGCTTCCTGCCTTGATAAGACTTCCAGCCAGAAAGAATTCTTACAAGCTACTGTTACTACTACTATAGAAATCATAAATTTACATGGGAAAATAAAATGGGTGAAGGTGAATGCTGGTTTGGACATGTCTAGGTCTTGAGATTCTAGTGTTAACAAAGACAAAGTCAATCTCATCTTTAACTTTGTGTGTAATATTAAGATTCTTGCTGTTGTGGCCTCACTGGAGAGGAAAATGGAGACTTGATGGCTTGTTGATTTTGAAAATTGTCCTACTAGCTGGATTTATCGGTGCACTGGATCCTCTCAGATACTTCTATGGGGAAAAATTTCATCCTTCTATGTTCCTGAATCTACTACTGGAAGGCCAGTAAATCTTTGAGCACAGAGGCAAAATTTCTGCTTCCTTAAAGTAAAAAAGATCAGGAGTAGTCAGAGTTTGGAGGCAATTTGTACGAATAACACCCAGCTCAGAAATCATGTTTTAGAAGATATAAGACAAGAAAAGCAACGGAAAGAAAAATTGATATTGGCTTAAAATTCACCTCGCTCTATTTAGAAAACATAGTGATGATTTGTGGACAGGGGGATGCAGAACCCCCTAGAGTTTATTGGTAGGTACCAGAAAGGCTCCCATTAGCGACAGGACCACATTAATTTTGCCCTGTTTGGTTTTATTGGTTTGGCCAATAAAATATATGAGGAAAGACCGCATATAACATTGTACTTGAAACTATGGTTTTACCCCAGCCCCAAATCAGACCCTCTAATGAAGAAGAAAGGAAGACTAGATCAAGCAGATGTCTCCTTATTTTTCATTCACATTAAAATCCCCAAAATTATTGGATTTATTCAGGGTACCAATTGTTGATCACAAATAACTACTTCTAAGATTTAAATATTTAGTCTTTGCACTATCCTGAAGTTTCCTATTCAAGTCCAGTAAGCTTCCTAGAGCACTTGTGAAGCAAAGAGTTGGTTGAAGGGAAGAATAAAGGAGGAAGAAAAGAAAGAAGAGCATCCTGGGATGAAGGGAGAGGAGGATGTGAAGATGAAGGAGGAAGTGAAGAGCAATGAGAATGGAGGACTCCTTGGTTCCCTCACTTGTACTGTGCCCACCAAAGAAATATTTTCATCTGGCCCTTGTCCCCACTGGCCACTACTACAACTAATATGCCACTTTTGCCTTTATGAATGCCATGTCAGTCATGACCATAGGGTCATGTTCAGACTTTCTTGATTTCCTTTTAGGAGTCATGGTGTTCCTCCCTATCTGATAAACCTTTTTCTCACTGTCCCACATGTGCTGACTTTGATATCCTTGCTTGTTTCATTCACCTATCTTTTCCTGTTACAAACCTATTCTGCAATAGTGAAAATGCCTTATTTGGTAGATTGTAAGACAACTCTATGGAAGAACCTAAAAAGGATGTGTAGAGAAGAGCTGAGAAAGTTTGGAGCCTTGTTAGAAGTTTTATAACTGGATCACTACAGAAGAATCCACTGGTTTCCATTTGTCTCTTATCAATTCAAAATAAATGTAACAGGAAGAAAAAACAGGAAATAAAGCTGGTGTGAATACTATCTGAGCTAATACTTCATTCTCACCATTGAGTTTCTATTGTCTTTTGCCAAAATAACAACAGGTACCAAAGCTTAAAATTGCACTAAGACTTTTAGGACATCTTGTATAGTACTTTAAGTTTTGCAAAGTACTCTATGAATCATCTTATTTTATCCTCTCAACAACTCTGAAAGATAGATGTTATTATCAACCCTATTTACCAACAAGGAAACTGAGACTAAGGGAGGTCCAGCACTGTATCTACTGTACCACCAAAAATGAAGAGTAGAGAACTGGAAGCTATCTTTCTAAAAGAAATTGAAGACTGGGGTAAGAGTCCATGGGTCATTTGAAAACCACATCCAGCAACAGGAGATCTAGTTCACCTTTTAGAGTGACAACATAGTCTCTCTCTTTCCACCTTTTCCAATAATTGAGTGTTAATAGAATTGAAATTCAAATCCTTTAATGAAAATGTTCTTGATGGGCATAAATTTTAGCCTTTTATAGAGACTAAGGTTTTCTTTTTTCTTTTAATTTTTTAACCCTTAACTTCTGTATATCGGCTCCTAGGTGGAAGAGTGGTAAGGGTGGGCAATGGGGGTCAAGTGACTTGCCCAGGGTCACACAGCTGGGAAGTGTCTGAGGCCAGATTTGAACCTAGCACCTCCTGTCTTTAGGTCTGGCTCTCAATCCACTGAGCTACCCAGCTGCCCCCGAGACTAAGGTTTTCTAAAAGCTTTAATGTTACTTACCTCTTCCAAGATATCAGTGGAGTTGCTCTGCATATCCATAGAGATGTCTGGTTTAGCTTGAAAGAAAATATAAACATGGTTAATTACACTGAAGATCATTTCATATGACAGGTTAGGGGCCAGGTTTCAAATGAGTGTGTGTGTATATGTGTGTGTGTGTGTGTGTGTGTGTGTGTGTGTGTGTGTGTGTGTTTGTATGTGTGTACACCTTCTGTGGTCTGTCTTCTATCTCTTTACTTTCTGTCCCATCTCCTAGTGTAATCTCCTCATGCCCCTGGTTCAGATTTCCTTGATTTCCCTTTTCCCAGGTGACTCTGATGACTTTTTCTCACTGTCCTACTTGTGCTGACTTTGCTTTCTAGAGCCATTATATATCTTCCATCTTTGTTTGACTTATTCACCTACTTTTTCTTGTTACAAACCTATTTTGTAATAGTGAAAATTCCTTAGTTAGTAAAAAGAATAAAAAACAAATTCTTTGAAATCAAAGCAAAATAATAGTTTGATATTGTATCATGATTATCCAGCATCTGAGCATCAATTAATGAGAATTTAAATATTTTTAATCTAATGTATTTGCTGCCTCCACTTGAACTCTCACCCATTCAATCTAAATCCATGTCACTGACTTCTCTCTCCCTCCTGTATAAGTGCACCTCAGTTGTCTCATTACTACCCCCTTCTAGGGTGGTCAATGGAAATGCCAGTCCCTTGTGGATGAACACCTTTTAATATTGCATTTATCTATAACTTCTGCCTTCTATCTCCTTTACTTTAGCATAAACTCACTCTTTTACCTGCTACACTCTGCTACTGAGAGGTTAACTATAATGTTTAAACCCAAGTTAAGAAACACGATTTGACAAGGGATATTTATTTTGTTAAAATCTCATTAAAAGTATGTTATTTTCTTGTTCTGGAAAATCTAGAACTGAAACTTGGCCATCTTCTACTTAAGCCTTCCTCCTTTGTTATAGTGTAATGAATATCCTTAAGTTCTTGAAGGCTATATCAATGGAGATCAAATCTTGGAAAACTTTCCATAACTAGAAAGGATTAGAATATAGTCATAGTGCCCGACCTTATACCAGTCCTGAATTATTTCAACCACAGTAACTCACAAAGGTATGTTACCAGGGCATGGAGAGGGTTTCAGTCTGCAACCATGAAGGTAGTGCCCATACTACTGGAATTAAAGGATATTAAAGTTCAATGCAATGCCTAGGCTTTCCTGGGCATATCCAGTTCTAACTTGGAGACACCTTTGAGGGGCCCAGTTTCCTCACAAGGAACCTGTTACCTGTGCCTTTAAAACTGGCAAAGTTGATCCATGCACTCTCTTTTCTGTCATCTTTTGGTTGCTTTCTTTTTAGTATCTCCTATCTGCTGCACTCAGTATGGACTCCATGAACTAAACTGGTAAGAGGAGAAAGTGTTTCCTTCTCCTACTCCCTCTTTTCTAAAAGAGACATCTCTGAAAAAATGAGTGGTGGTTTCTCTTCAATACTTTGTTAGCAATTTGTTTCTCTTCAATGCTATTACTTGTTAGTAATTTCACATGCCAGAGGTGATCCTTACAGGAGTTGAGAGCTATGGCCACCTTGAAACCAGGGTTACAGTTGGGGTAGTGTGCCATGGAAGCCATAAGAAACCAGAATGCTCGGAGTTCAAGCCAAAGGGAGGGTTTGGACATGGAAGTGTGACTATTATCAATGGGAACAATGCTAAGTTATGAACTTCCCCTTCCAAGAGACTGAAGAGGAGCAAGGGAGCTTATGTTTCCTATGTGTTGGGGCAACAAATCTGTATATTTGTGATTCTATTTTTGCTAAGTAAATATTCCTTTGTAAAAGTTCCTGTGTTACAAAATTAATGTGGTTTATCACAACTGTAAAGGCTCCATCTAATTCTGAGTTCCCATACCTTCCATTCCACATGAGGAAGACCATTATTTCCACCTTCTCTTTACTTAGGGATTAGTTAGCAATTATTCTAGCCACACTTATAATACCTTATTGCATTTTATGTATTGCTTATCTCCTTCAGATCCATCTTAATCTTTGTAGATAATTTCAACTGCTGTCTGACATTTTTGTTTTTTATTTCCTGTTCACATCCCTGTTGTTCCATCCCAGACTCTTATCTGGGATAAGGATCTGGTATAGAGATTTTGGGGTGGGGGTGTAATAGATATAATGAATAGAATGAGGAAGAAAGGGAAAAAGACTCTACAGGAGAAAGAGTGGAATTAAGAGTTGAGGAGAGAGAATTGAGAGTTTTAATGGATAAAGAACTGAAACTGTGATCTAATATTAGGGGAAGAAAGTGATCTTTGGTGAAAATTCTCAGAGGTGGTATGGGAAAACTTTATGGCATTGCTTGAATGTAGCCCTTCATAGCTAAGAGACTAGGTCATTTGTTTAAAAGATCAGATTGACTCAGGAACTATAGGTTATGCTGATCAGAAACCCAGTTGGACTCAAAGCCTGAAAAAAGGAATGTAAGGAGTTTTTTCCCATTTTATATCTTGAGCAACCCACCCATGTGTCTTATCTGGAAACTGCCTCCATGTTGACCAATCAATTACTCTTTCCTTGGTCCTTTCTTTGAATCCTATATAAAATGTAAAGGCAGTTAGTTGTTACAGTTGGATAGAGCTTTAGGTTTGGTATCAGGAACATTTATCTTAATGAGTTCAAATCTAGCCTTAGACACTTATTAGCTGTGCGAATCTAGGCAAACACTTTAATCTTAGTTTAGCCTCAGTTTCTCATCAATTTAACGAGCTGGAGAAGGAAATAGCAAACCATTTCAGTATCTTTGCCAAGAAAACCTCAGATGGGTTTTATATACAGATATTACATATAATATCTCTATATATGTTTTATATAGAGAGCTTTATGTATTTTAGATATAGATATATATCTAGATATTATAGAATCAGACACGACTAAATAACAATAATATAATATGTAACTTAACAGGCACTCAGGAAAGTGGACAACCTTTTTCAGGTCTCTTGTCTGATGGATGACCTCATAAACTTCCATATTAATTATTTCATTTAAAAATTTTTGTTCTTATCTAATAGTGGCAAGACAGACAATAGGATCTTTGACAATAGCATCTAAAAGGAAGGGTGGAGAGAAGGGAGGGAGGATCCTGAGTAGTAATGATGGTAGGCAGGAGTGACCCTGAGGTCTTAACACTAGAGGGGTGAGTCTTGGGCTGAGGCTCTAGTTTAAAGATATTCCCAGTATACGTAATTACAGAATTTTAAAACTAAAAGAGTCCCTTGTAAAGATCATATAGACCAGGAATTTTAAAGTCCTTTGTGTGTCAAAGGTCTCTTAGCATTTTGGTACCTTTGTGGCTTCTCCCTCCTATTTAACGGTTCTTCCCAGAACCCCCATTTCAGGAAGGTGATTAATCTAGCAATGTATCATTCATCTCCAGATGACTGTACTCTATTCTTCTAAGGAAAATTAATATTATGTTGTATTATTTAATAACTAAAATGACTCTATAATCCATCCTTTTCCTCATTTTTCAGACAACTCAGTCTAGCTCATCAGACAGTTTCTGAAGGGTGGGATTGAATAATGTGATCTCTCCCAACCTCCAAGTGACCTGCTTATTAACTAGCTTGGGCTAGACCAGGGGTCGGCAACCTTTTTGGCCGTGAGAGCCAGAAACGCCACATTTTTTAAAATTTAATTTCGTGAGAGCCATACAGTGCTCACAGTGTGTGTTCCTATAACAGTGCGCGCTCCAGTAACAGCACCTGAAAAAAAAAATTTGACTTTATGGCTCCTGCAGAAAGAGCCATATCTGGCCCTCAAAAGAGGCAGATATGGCTCAAGAGCCATACGTTGCTGACCCTGAGCTAGACCCTCTCCAGGGGAACTACTGTCCTGTTCTTGCTTTTTCCTTATCAAATTTAGAAGTGAATTGATCTCTGAGGGGAGGCCAAAAAGGGTGGAGGGGAGAGGAGGAGGAGGACCTAATTGAAATGGTTTGGGTTTTTTTTAACCAAGATTGCTGGAAGCAGCTGAGTCTCATAAAGCACATTCCTTAAGTGACAGAGAGAGGCAAAATGGGTCATATTTGAAGGCCAGCCCACTTTCCCCTGCTTTAGACTAATCCTGTCACTTGAAGATTACTTCTGCCTCCCAAAGATGAAGGAAAAGGGAGAAGCTGAGGTTACTCTCAATCCTTCTCTACCAATTAGGATTGTCTAGCCTCTGCCAGGGAAATTCCAAATAATGTACTGCCAAGCCAATCTGAGGGAAGACACACCTAGATTTAAAAGACCCTTCAGGACTTCACTGAGTCTTTGGTTATCAAAAGGGACCACTGATCAAACTTATTGATTATTGCTAGCTTAACTAATAAATTGATCATTCTCACATTCCTGGCTTGTTGCTGAGGTGCCAATGAGATCCTTTTTCTAGAGTGGATACACACACATTACTGTTAATAAAATGATATCTTGCCCTGGAGAAGATTGCTTTGGCTTCTTTTTTTTTTACTCACTGCCCTTCCTTTACCGTGCCCTCACATCTTATGCTTTTGCCTTTCCCATACCTAAAGCTTTCATTAATGTGTTGTCTTTTGCCATTAGAATATAAATTCCTTGTGGTCAAGGAATTTTTCTTATTTTTGTTTGTGTCCCCAGCTTAGTCCAGTGCTTGGCACATAGTAAGAGCTCTGTCATAATTGAGTTGATTGATAAATCCGTGGCCCCCTTCTCAGAATAATGGTTTAAAATATGTAAAATAAAGTATATACCAGTGATTCCCAAAGTGGGCACCACCACCCCCTGGTGGGTGCTGCAGCAATCCAGGAGAGCGGTGACAGCCATAGGTGCAGTTGGGAGAGGTGAATAACTGTAAGGGGGCGGTAATAGTATGTGACAGGGGGCACTAAGTAATATTTTTTTCTGGAAAGGAGGTGGTAGGCCAAAAAAGTTTGGGAACCACAGGTATATACAATTACAAAGGAGACCAATAATACTGAAATACAATTATAAAAATAAGAAATTCAAAGATCAAAAATTTTATTTCTGATCTACTCCAATATCTTCATTTTAAAGATGGAGACAATATGGTCCAAAGATGTTAAGTGTCTTTCTTACCTCTGGTTCTTATTCCACTCCCAACCCAATACTCAGTTATACTTTTCAACTCAGTTGATAAGCTCACTTGGTTAGAAAGTGGGGCTAAAAGAGCCAAGATAATAGGTTATGCTTTGTCGTAAGCCATGATTTGAATGTCTAGTGCCATAAAAATATAAGGAGTATTTGATTATTTTACTTTGTGAAGGATTAATTTGCATGAGCAAAGCAGATATAGAGATTAACATCATAATCAAAGAGATGTGAGAGAGAAATGAATCCCTGAATATGCCTATTAACAAAAGAATGCTGGGAGAATTGAAGGATTGTAGAATAGGACCATTGAAAGGAACTGAACAGGATCAGGTTTATCAATGAGATAGACTGTCCCTGGAATAAGGCTGACTTCATTTTGAGCTCAAGGATGGATTGGATCTGTTATAGATGACTAACTACTTGTCATATTCTTGGAGGTTAGATTCTGGAGTCAGGAAACAAAGGGTTCAGTGATGTCAAAGTAAGTGCTGCAAGGGAACTGATAAACTTCTTTGTCTCTTGCTAAGCCAGAGTACACAATTGCAGGAGGCTGGCACTGTTGAAATCAGCCAAAGCAAGGTGAGTGATGAGTAAATACCAAAGACTTAGAAATGGTAAGAGTGGGTAGTTGAACAGTGTTTATTTTAATGTATTAGGTTACTGTATAGAATCAAGGTCTCCTCCAGTTTAGTATAGCTGGAGAGAATTGGACTGGCCCTGGGTCACCCTGGACTTTTGGGGATCACTGGAGTATAGATTTAGAATGGGAAGGAAGCTCAAAATTCGTTTAATCTAAAATTCTCACTTTACAGATAAGGGGACTGAGGTGAAAAGATTTGTCCAAAGACACAGAGGTAAAAACATGAACCCAGATCCTTTTTTTCCAAACAAACCAATCAATCAATTAATCAATAAACAATTATATGCCGGGCACTGTGCCAAGCACTGGGAATACAAAAGGAGGCAAAAAACTGTCTCTCTCCTCAAGGAACTTAAAATCTAATGGGGGACACCAACATGTAAACACACATATACAAAGTTCTCTAGATACAGGATGAATGGGAAACAATTGACAAAGAAAAGGCACTAGAGTTAGAAAGGGTTAAGGAAGGCTCCCTATAGAAATAGGGATTTTATTTGGGACTTAAAAGGAAGCTAAAGAAAGGTAAGCAGTAAAACAGAGGAGGGAGAGGGCTCTAGGCATAGGGGAGAGACAGAGAAAATTTCTGGACACAAGAGAGGAAGTATTTTGTTCATGAACCCCCAAGAGGCCAGTATTACTTAATCAAGAGGTGATACAGTGGGAATCTTGACAAATCACTTTCCTGGAAGAGCTTGGGTATTTATTCAGTCCATGAGGTCTGAAATTGTTCCTGCAAGGGCTACTTGGAATGAGAGACAGGAGAAGTTTCCTCATTTGTCTGGTCTCTTTCTATTTCTACATCCTGGTGCTCTAGAAAACAATGCCAGATGGCCAGGTTTGTTGTTATTGTTGTTGCTGTTTTAGACCTTGTGTTTTATTTTAGAATCAATACTGTATATTGGTTCAAAAGCAGAGAATAGTAAGAATTAAGCAATGAGGGTCAAGTGACTTGTCACATAGCTAGTCTGAGGACAGATTTGAACCCAGAATATCCCATCTCTAGGTTTGGCTCTCAATTCACTGAGCCACCTTACCACCTCTATGATTAGGTTTTCATCAGTGACAATAAAAAGGGATTTCCAATACTATTGAGAAAAAAGTCGAGTTATACATGATCCAGTGGTCACTAGCAAGTTAACAGTCAACACTGTTGCTTTTAATTTTATTCTATTTTGCTAGCTGAGTTTTTGTTGTCATTTTTGCTGTTGCCTTTCAGAACCAAAATATATCATTGATGCAAAAATCTTAAACAGAATACTAGCAAAAAGACTCCAGCAAGTGATCACAAGGGCTATTCATTATGATCAGGTGGGATTTATACCAGGAATGCAAGGATGGTTCAACGTTAGGAAAACCATTCACATAATTGACCATATCAACAAGCAAACCAACAAAAACCATATGATTATCTCAAAAGATGCTGAAAAAAATCGTTTTCGATTAGACTGTGCAGAACCAAATCTTGCCCTTCACAGTGCATGGCAGAGGTAAATGCAGAAGAATCACCTGAAAACAGCAGTGAGACTAAAAGGAGAACCAGAAAGTCTTACCAAAAACTTTAATTCTGGTAACATTCTTCAGGATTTTGCCAGATTGGATTGTAACATGGCAGGAAAACTTTCTGTCATTGTCAAGAATTTCAATTGGTGATAGATAGATTCCATGGTCTTTACGTAGGATGATTCTATTCTTTGGAAAAGTGTCATTTTGAATAAGAGTTTCTTGAATTCCATTTTCTTCCTGTTGAGAATATAAAAATAAATCAGTAAATACGCATTAATTGAGCCTGATAATTGCCAGGTACCATGCTAGATGACTGGGGATACAAATACAAAATGCAGCAGTCTTTGCTCTCCAGAAGTATCTATCATATCAAGGGATCTGATTTAAATTCATAACAGTGTTGGGGGGATGGTTATGTTAGGTAGCAAGCAGGCAGAGTTATCAGTCACTTTTATTTATTTCTCCCTTTTTTAGGGGGTCTGTGCTACCTCTCCTTTGACAATGACTTTCTTAAGCTACTCTCTTCATTCCTCTCCTCAAACAATGACTTTTCTTTCCAAGTTAGCCTAGGCAAGTTAGCTGATTGGAAGGTAGGTAGAATAGTGGGTAGAGCACCAGGGCTGGAGACAGGAATAACTGGGCTCAAATCTGGCCTTAGATACTTACTGTGTGACCTGGACAAAACTCTGTTTGCTTCAATTTCCTCATCTGCAAAATGACCCAAAGAAAGAAATAGCAAACCACTCCAGTATCTCTGCCAAGAAAATCTCAAATGGAGTCATGGAGAATTAGATACAACTAGTTGATTTCAACAACAGTGAAAAAGATAGCAGAAGCCCTGCCTCTATTATGATCTAACTAATTATAGCAGTCAATACTGCATGACTCATTGTGTAGGGGGACTCCAGTATAAGTATTCTCTCTGCCCTGAACCCCTTGGAAAAATGTTATTGTTTTATATCTATCTCTCACTACAGGAACCCCCCTAATTGCTGCTATATTTGAGCGATAATAATATACATATAGATTAGTACTATTTAGTATTCCTGCTTGTAAGAAAAAGTAAACAATTTTTATAGAAAGGTAAACAAACTTTTATGTCTTAAAGGAAGCATCTCTTTCCAAGGAGCATGCATCAGACTCAAAGACATAGTCTCACATCTTTGGAGAGCAAGGGAAAGATAGAGAGAAAGAGAGTCTGAAGGGAAGATATAAAACTCACCAGGCTCCATCTGTAAGCCAGAGGGAATTTATTAGAAGCAAAGGGTTACCCCAGATACATTCAGTGCATAATACATCCACCTAGATTCAGTCTTAAAATCTGGCAGTAATAAACATATAGGAATTACTCTCTATGGCTTTCTATATTCAAGTTCCCTTCAGTCTTTCTTCCACTGCTCCTGTCCAGATCTGGGCTTTTTCTCTTCTTCCTGCAATGCTTTAGGATGGAAGATATTAGTTTCTCAAAGATAAGCTCCAATAGTCCAAAGGTCAAGAGGTAAAACTCCCAAGTAGTTGAGAAAGAGACCATAGAAAAGCTCTGCCTCAAACCAGCAAGCATCTATCTCAATCTTTTTGTTACATAAATACATGGTCAGTAAGTTTATAAATAAGCACCTACACTGTGCCAGACATTGTGCTAAACAATGGAAATGCAAAACTAGATAAAAGTCCTAATTCTCAAGGACTTTACAATCTAATGGGAAAAACATACATGCATTATCTATCATCTATCTATGTATCTATCTATTTATTTTTCTGACTACCCATCTAATGACATATATACAGGCTATATACAGCATAAATTTGGAATAAGCAACATGGGGAAGCCATGAGAGTTGAAAGATTTCCAATAGAAGGGAGGATTTTAACAATGACACATTGAATAGTGTCAGACCTGGAATCAGGAATACTCATCTTCCTGAGTTCATATCTGGCCTCGAACACTTGACTAGCTGTGTGACCCTGGACAAGTCACTTCATCCTCTTTGCCTCAGTTTCCTCATCCATAAAATGAGCCAGAGAAGGAAATGGCAAAGTACTTCAGTATCTCTGGCAAGAAAACCCCAAATGGGGTCATGAAAAAGTCAGGCACAACTGAAATGACTGAACAACAAATAGCATGGCATGGTATGGTGTTGCGTAATGTGTTATGGTACAGTAAAATATAGCATTGTGTATATTTTTTATTAGGTTATAAATAAACCTAGAAATTCTGAATTGCTTCATTCTTTATATTTGTATCTCTAATTCCTAGCATGCTCCCTGGCACATAATTAGTGCTTGATAAATTCTTGTTAATGGACTGATTGATTGAGCACTTTATGGTTTATAAAGCACTTTCCTTATAGCAATCTAGTAGGTTGGCGGTGCAATTATTAGAATCATTTTACAGGTGAGGAAACTTAGTTTTAGTGAAGTTAAATTAAGGCCATTAACTGTAAGCTCCCTCTTCCATCTTTCTAGTCATCTGAAAACCATTTGATATCTCCTCCCTTTCCAACTTTCCCCCAGTTTCTGAAAAGAAAAAAGGTGTTTTTTTTTCTCTTTGCTGAAGCCAACCCCTAAATGTATTCTTGATCTTATCCCTCCAACAAAAAACAAAATTTTTACATCATTTTACTTGTTATGCTATTATCTTTATTTCTTCTCCCTTTTTTAGTCAAATTTCTTGAAAAAGCTATCTAAACTTGCTTCTTTAAGTAGATAAGTGATGCAGTGAATAGAGCACAGGATTAGGACTCAGGAAGACCAGAGTTCAAATCTAGCCTCAGACACTTACTAGCTGTGTGACCCTGGACAAGTTACTTAATATTTTTATGCCTCACTTTCCTTTTTTTATGTAGGTAAGTGGCAGAGTGGATAGAGCACTGGTGTATGGAATTAGGAACTCAAGTTCAAATCCATGCTGTATGATATTGGGCAGGTTATCTTATCTCAATCTGCCACAGTTTCCTCAACTGTAAAATTGGAATAATAATAGCGCCTACCTTATAGGATTTTTGTGAGAATAAAAGGAGATAATATTTATAAAGCACCACAATGCCATGTACATACTAGGTACTTAATAAATACTTGTCCTCTTCCCTTTTCTTTTCCTCTTCCTTTCACTTTCTCTCCTTTCACTTATTCCTTAATCCTTTTACAATCTGACCTCACCACTCAATTGAACCATTCTTTCTGAAGTTATCAATGATATCTTAATTTCCAAATCTGTAGGGTTTTTTTTAAAGTGTTCATCCTTCTTGGTCAATCTGGCACATATGACACAATTAACTTTTCCTCTTAGATATTCTCTCAACTCTTGGTTTCTATAACTACTCTCTCCTTGACTAGTTCTCTTGCCTTTCTGACTTTTTCCCCCCTCATATTCCATTGATGAATGATCATTCATGTCATGATTCCCAACTGTGCATGTGTCCTAGGGTTTTGTTCTAGAAATCTTTCCCCCTTCTCCTTTGATACCTCTTTCTCTTCTTCCCTTCCTCTCTTCATCCTCTTACTTTTCCTTTTCCCCTCCCCTTACCCCTTTCTTCCCTTCTCCCCTATCTCTCTCTCTCTTTTATTCTAGTTCTCATCCCATCATTTCTCATAGATTGAACTGTTATCTCTAAGTAGATGTATATTTATATATACTAAGCATAAAAATACATTTATATTCTTATATATTTATGCCCCCACATATATAGGCATATATGTAAATTTGGATATACTTATATATCTATAATCTATGTATTGATAAATCTACTTTATATATCTCTATATAACTATCTTATATACTCTATATCTATGTCTGAATCTACAAATCTATCTGTCTGTTGGTCTGCCTATCTATCTATAATTATCTATCTGTCTATCTATCTACCTATATCTATCTGTCTATTTATGTATGTATGTATCTGTCTATCTCTTTAAGTATCTATCTCTCTCAATCTCTCTTCATATCTACCTCTTATGGAATGGAGTCTGTATATCTATGTATCTATCTGTCTATGAATCTATTTATGTATCTGTCTATGTATGTATATATGTATGTATGTATGTATTGCTCCAGTCTCCCCTCTGAACTTTAGTCCTGTATCACCAATTGCCTATTGGTCATTTCTGTCATTATCTTTCCTTAAACTACCTTTCTCTTCCAAACTTCCCTATTACTGTCAAAAGCACAGGGCTATGCTGGAGCCAACTCTAACCTGGTTTAAAAGACAATCATTAAATTTTTAGGATGAGCATTTATATCTCAGAAAGACATTTGCTAGATTTCAGGGTTTCATTTATTGTTTTGCTGAACATCTAGACTTAAGAAAACGAGGGAGATACCCCAAAGAGATAATAAGGAAAAAGATTTGTACAAAAATATTTATAGCCACACTCTCTGTGGCAGCAAACAATTGGAAAATGAGAGAATGTCCTTCGATTGGGGAATGGCTGAACAAATTGTGGTATCTGTTGGTAATGAAATACTATTGTGCTCAAAGGAATAAAGAACTGGAGGAATTCCATGTGAACTGGAATGACCTCTGGGAATTGATGCAGAGTGAAAGAAACAGCTCCAGGAGAATATTGTACACAGAGACTGATATACTGTGGTAAAATCGAACATAATGGACTTCTCTACTAGTAGCAATGCAAGAATCCAGAGCAAGGCTGAAGGACTTATGAGAAAGAAAACTAGCCATATTCAGAGGAAAAACTGAGGGGGAAAAACACAGAAGAAAAACAACTGCTTGAACACATGGGTTGATGGGGATATTATTGGGGATGTAGACACTGAACAATAACTCTAGTCCAACTATCAATAATATGGAATTAGGTCTTAATCAATGATACATGTAAAACCCAGTGGAATTGTGCGTTGGCTACGGGAGGTTAGAGGGGTTTGGAGGAGAGGGAAAGAACATGAAATATGTAATGATGGGAAAATATTCAAAATTAAAAATTAAAAAATAAAATGAATTATTAAATTAAAAAAAGAAAAAAGAAAATGAGGGAGAAAAGGTAATAATGAAGATTAAATTTATAAGCATGTGAGCATACATTTTTCCCTCAGAGAGCATGGAAATCTTTCTGTTGTTGAACATTTATCTATAAATCCCTGTATTGGTCTATAAACATTGCTTTAATTCACCAGTAATAGAATTAAAGGTTAATAGACTGAAGATATCACTACACTGGACACCTAGTGACTGTAGAATAATAATAAAATAATAATAACTGGAATTTATATAACACTTTGTTGTTTACAAAGCCATTATCTCATTTGATTCTCACAATACTTTAGTAAAGGCACCACCTTCCTTCCAGCCATCCAGGCTTCTAACCTCTTCCTTACCTCATGTATCAAATCAGTTAGTTGCCAGCTCTTATGATGTCTACTTCCACAGCATCTCTCACATTCCACACTTTCTCTCTCCTCATGCAGCTTTCATTTAGAATACCTTCACCACCTTTCATTTAGATTATTGCAAGAGCTTCCTAAATGATCTTTCTCCAAATTTCACCATACCAGTTGATCCTGCCCTTTGCTGGCAAAGTGGTTTTCCTTAAATGCAAATTTAACAATGTCATTTCCCTATCCAAACAACTAAGCTCCTCTGCTTAACTTTTAAAGCCCTCCACAACCCCTTTGGAATTGACCTTTCAGGACTCAATGAAAGGGAGTGAAGTACAGTAAGGAAAGGTTTCCTCTACCTCTACACTTTCCAGGCCTCTCTCCAGAGTCCTAGGCAGCCTGGCTAAGTTTGATGTTTGACTTGGCTCTACCATCTCTTGTCAAACAGTTCAGTTCGTCCTGCTCAATGTGACAAGGAAACTTGTATTTTCCTTTCTTGGTATTCTCAGTGTTAAGCACAATGTCTGACTCATAGTAAGAGCTTATTACATGTTTGTTGACTGATAGTTAGACAACATGACTACCACTTTTAGTTCCAGACACTTCCTCTCAATCCCCAGTCCTTTTCCCTGGAGTACACAGGTCCAGGCAACTACAAAGGAAATGTGAAGGCAAGTTCTGTCCTCCAAGAAAGAGTTCCATTTATATATCCCAAAGCTGGTACTGTTTGTTATTTACATGTAATTGGTTAAAAAACCCTTAAAATATAATTTAAACAAACATAATAGAGATTATAAGAAGAATTGGGGTTGAATACTTTCCATGCAGTGGTTAGGGGGTAACTACCTTCCCCAATTTTCCCTCTTTTCTATCAGTCCCACCACCATTTTCTTATCCCTTTCCTCTCCTACTATCCTCTAGGGTTAGATAGAGATTATGTATGCTATTTCCTCACTGGCCTGATTCTGATGAAAGAAGATTCTTATATTCCCTTCCCTACCTTTCCCATTTTCCCCTCCACTGTAAAAACTTTTTCATGCCTCTTTTATGTGAGATAATTTACTCTATTCTATTTTTCCTTTCCCCCTCCTCTCAATACATTCCTTTTTCTCATGCCTTAATTTAATTTAATTTAGTTTAGTTTTATATCATCTCATTATATTCAACCCACACCCTAGCCCTCTGTGTATATTCTTTCTAACTGCCCTAATAAGGATAAAATTCTTTGGAGTTGCAAGAATCATCTTCTCATGTAGGTATGTATATATGCAATTTAACCTTATTACATTTTTATTTCACTTTCCTGTTTATCTTTTTAAGCTTTTCTTGAGTCTTGTATTTGAGAGTCAAATTTTCCATTCAGCTCTGGTCTTTTTATCAGGGATGTCTGAAAGTCCTCTATTTCAATGAATAGCCATTTTTCCCCCTGAAGGAGTATTCTCAGTTTTGCTGAGTAAGTGACTCTTGGTTGAAGACCTAGGCCTTTTGTCTTCTGGAATATCATATTCCATGCTTCCAATCCTTTAATGTAGAAGCTTCTAAATCTTGTGTTATCCTGATTGTGGTTCCATGATATTTAAAATGTTTCTCTTTGGCCATTTTCAATATTTTCTCCTTGACCTGGGAGTTCTGGAATTTTGCTATAATACTCCTGGGAGTTATCCTTTGGGATGTCTTTCAGTAGGTGATCAGTAGATTCTTTCAATTTCTACTTTGTACTCTTGTTCTGGGCTATTAGTACAATTTTCCTTGATGACTTCTTGCAAAATAAGTTTAAGCTCTTTTTTTTGATCATGGCTTTTAGGTAATCCAGAAATTCTTGGATTCTCTCCTGGATTTATTTTCCAAGTCTGTTGTTTTTCCAATGAGATATTTCACATTTTTTTCTATTTTTTTCATCCCTTTGACTTTGTTTGTATCTTGGTGTCTCACAGAGTAATCTTCTATTTTGTCTAATTTTAATTTTTTTCATTTTTATTGTCATGCAAACCACACTTGCATATTAGTTATTGTTGTAAGATATAACCACCACAAAAAACCAATACCCCCAAATAAAATCAAAGATACACTGATGTGAAAGACAATTCCAACAGTTCTTTCTCTGGAGGTGGATAGCATCCCCCATAATAAGTCTTTTGGGATTGTCCCAGGTCATTGAATTGCTGAGAGTAGCCAAGTCCAATTATAATCTTTTTGACATGATTTCCTTTAGTGAACTTTTGTGCCTCCTTTTCCATTTGACCAATTCTACTTTGTAAAGAGTATTTTACGATGAATTTTTTATACCCCTTTTTCCATATGGCCCATTCTGCCTTTTAAAAAATTCTTTTGATTCAGTACATTTTTTTATATCTTTTTCCATTTGGACAATTATTCTTTTTAAGAAGTTCTTCTCTTTTAGTTGGATTTTTGTGACTTTTTTACTTATTGGCCTATTCTGCTTTTTAAGATATTAATTTCTTCAATATATTTTTTGTGTCTAAACTATTATCTCATCTTTCACAATTTTCCAGTATTATTCTTATTTCTTTTCCTAATTTTTCCTTCTACCTTTCTTATTTGATTCTTAAAGACCGTTTTGAGGTCCTCCATTAATTCATTTTGGGCCAGAGAGAAATTCATGTTTTTATTTTGGAGGCTTTGGATGATGCTGTATTGAACTGGTTGACTTCTTTTGAGTTTGTGTTTTGGTTGTCCCTGTCACCAAAATGATTTTCTTTGTTGAGTTTCTTTTTTTGTCGTTTGCTCATTCTTCAAGGTAAATATACTCTCTCATGTTTGTTTTTGTGTCCGTAGAGCCTTGTACTGTGCCTGGTACATAGTAGGGGACTAAGAATGCTTATTGAGGGTCAGCTAGGTGGCTCATTGGATAGAGTTCCATACCTAGAGACAGGAGGTCCTTGGTTCAAATCTGGCTTCATACACTTCCTAGTTGCATGATCCTGGGAAAGTCATTTAGTCTCAGTTGCCTAGCTCTACTGCACATCTGCTTTGAAAGTGATACTTTGTGTCAATTCTAAGATAGAAGTTAAGAATTTAATTAACAAATTCTTGTTGGTTGATTAATTGATAGTGAATAGGGGATGAGAAAGAGCCTAGAGATGTAATATCTTTAGGAAAAATCCACATATTTTTTAAAAATCATTTCACTAGAATCAGATCTGTAATTTCTTTTCCTTTTTTCTTTTTAAAAATCAATCAATTAATTAGTTAATTAGGAATATTTTTTCATGGTTACGTGATTCATGTTCTTTCCCTCTCCTCTTCCCTCACTCCTTCCAGGAGCTGACAAGCATTCCTACTGGGTTATATATGTATCATTGTTCAAAATGTATTTCCATATTATTAATATTTACAAATGAGTGATTGTTTAAAGTCAAAATCCCCAATCATTCACCCATCAAACCATGTGATTGATCATATTCGTTCTTCTGTGTTTCTATTCCCACAGTTCTTTTTCTGGATGTAGATAGCGTTCTTTCTCATAAGTTCCTCTGGATTGTTCTGGATCATTGCATTGCTATTAGTAGAGAAGTCTATTACATTTGATTGTACCACAGTGTATCCATCTCTGTGTATAATGTTCTCCTGATTCTGCTCTTTTTGCTCTGCATCAATTCCTGGAGGTCTTTCCAGTTCACATGGAATTCCTCCAGTTCATTATTCCTTTCAGCACAATAGCATTCCATCACCGACAGATACCACAATTTGTTCAGCCATTCTTAATCAATGGACACCCCCCTCATTTTCCACTTTTTTCTACTACAAAGAGCATGGTCATAAATATTTTTGTATGTCTTTTTCCTTGTTATCTCTTTTGGGTCCAAACCCAGCAGTGGTATGACTGGATCAAAGGGCAGACAGTCATTTAAAGTCCTTGGGCCATAATTCCAAAGTGCCTTCCAGAATGTTTGAATCAATTCACATCTCCACCAGCAGTGGAAATGATATTCTCCATCATTTATTACTTTCCTTTACTGTCATATAGACCAATATGCTATGTGTGAGATGGTACCTCAGAGTTGTTTTGATTTGCATTTCTCTAATTATGAAAGATTTAGAACACTTTTTCATGTGCTTATTGATATTTTTTATTTTTTTTAGACCCTTAACTTCGGTGTTTTTTCTCATAGGTGGAAGAGTGGTAAGGGTGGGCAATGGGGGTCAAGTGACTTGCCCAGGGTCACACAGCTGGGAAGTGGCTGAGGCCGGGTTTGAAGCTAGGACCTCCTGTCTCTAGGCCTGACTCTCACTCTACTGAACTACCCAGCTGCCCCGCTATTTTTGATTTTTTATCTGAAAACTGCCTATGCATGTCCCTTGACCATTTATCAATTGTACAAATTATTTATACAATTGACTTAGCTTCTTATATATTTGGGAAATTAAACCTTTGTCAGAAGATTTTATTATAAAGATTTTTTTCCTCAATTTGTTGTTTCCTTTTCTAATTTTGGTTGCATTGGTTTTGTTTATACAAAACCTTTTCATTTAATGTAATCAAAATTATTTATTTTAAATTTCACAATATTCTCTATCTCTTGCTTGGTCTTAAGTTCTTTCCTTTCCCAAATATCTGACAGATATAATATTCTATGTTCACCTAAACAATTTCTTTTTAATTTATAATTTTTAGAGACTTGGCTGAAGCACTGAGAAGTTCAGAAGTGACTCACAAATTTTCTCACGACTAGTACTTCTAAGAAGTATAGTTGTCCCTTGCTCTATAACGGGTCACTCATGGCAGCTTCACTATATCTTGGGTTTTTAAAATATATATCTAATTCTGTATTATGGAGTTTTTGCTATATTGCTGGATTTTGTGAATGAATACTGTACTATAACAATGGAAATGCAGTATGCCACTACCACTTGAGCAAGTTTGCCAACTGAAATTGTACATGCACAATATTGGCTAATGGAATGAAAAGCAACCAACCACAGTGCTGTGTTCTGTATCCTGGGCATTGATTGGTTCAATGACTGTAGAATCAGTCTGTTTACACTCTCCCGCATTGTGCCTATATGTTCAGCATCTCCACTTGTCCACTTCACATTGATTGCTGCTCATAGTGTTGATCTGAGATAAGTTTTTCTGAAGTTTTTGTAAAAGTTAGAATTTATTTCAAGTCCTATGGCACTCAAATGTTCCTATGCCTTCTGTCAGTGACCCCAAGTGCCAGAGGAAGATGCTTATCATCAAAGAATAATAAAATAGATATAACACCACTATTTTGTGGATTTTCACCTATTGTGGGGGTCTCTGCAACATAACTCCTCTGATAGGTGAGGGATCACTGTATATCTTGAACCTAGATCTACTTGAATGCAAAGCTATCTCTTGGTTTTAGTTATACAAATAGAGATAATAGATAGATAGAAGATAGAATGAATTAATATTTATTAAGAACTTAACTATGTCCCAAATTCTGTGCTAAGAACTGAAGACTGGAAACACAAAGAGTAGCTGAAAGGGAGAAGAAGAAGACTGAGAGCAAAGGGTATTAGAGGATGGGGGTTGAAGAATGAGCAATAAGTAAATAAATTTTAGGGTGGGGTCATCCCCAGTAAGGCGATATATATGATTGATGACATCTTTGCTGTACATATTCCTTCAACCTGGGCAAACTGTCTCATTTTATGTAATTCTTGTTCATATCCCCTTACCCCTTCCAAATCTTCCATAAAATATCTACCCAACATGCATGGATAATAATCACTAATATTGGAACCATAATAATATTAATTTAATAGGCAATAAAATACCTCCCAAGGAAATATTTTAGAGATTGCAAGTCTTTTGAGGTAAATTAACTACTATAAAATGAAAAGCCACATTTTATTCTATGATGGGATGAAAGTAAGTTGTTTTATACATGACTCTTTCAATCCCATACCTATCAATTAGAGTCAAGGGCTTAAAAATATGAGCAGCCTTTTTTTTTTGGCATAAAGAAATACACAAATGTGCCAATGCAATGGTCCTTTTTAAAAAGAGGTTTCTTCTAGGCTATAGTACTATCTTTTTATTTTTTTCTTCTTTTTTTAGTGCAGGGGCAGACTTCTAAGATCTGGTAACAGAATCAAGGTAAGACAGATCTAAAATTTGCTTCCTCCATCCTTTCACTGTATGACCTCCAGAAAGTCATTTGATCTCTCTTTACCTCCTCCATTTATCTAAGCAGATGTCTCAGCAGGATATTGAGCTAAGGCCTAAAGTATTAGATAAAGGAGTTGACTAGTCAGTGAATTCCTGCTCATTCAAAACACTATTTACTCTCCTACTATATATAGCACAGTAAAGGGTCACTCTGTGGGGTGAAGGGGATGGGGAGGTATTATAAACAAAATGAAAATACCACCTTACTTGAGGAAACCATACTCTATGTCCATTAAGTAAGAATACTAAAAAACAATAATATAGAAATACAAATTAATATATAGAAAAGCAGGTTAGGATTTGGAAAATTGGGAAGATGGCTAGACTTACTTATATTTCTCCCTAACAACTGGGCATTTTTGCCTAATTACTCACATAATATACTCTATCTCTCACCTTCATGCCTCTGTACTGTTTGTGTCCCCAAGTCTAGGAAGCATTCCTTTCTCTCTTCATTCCTTTAGAATTTCTAGTTTTCTTTAAGACTCAGCTCAGGCAGTTGTCATTTTTTGATTCCTCCCATTTCAATTCCCTCCCTCTCAAAATTTTAGAAATATAATTTAATTTAAAATTTCTTTTCTACGTTTTCCAAAAATTACATTGAATTTATTTTAATGTATTTTTCACAAACACACACACACACACATTGTCTCCTTCCAAAGCATGTGAACTTCTAGAAGGCAGGATTTCTTTGATTTTTGTCACTGAATCTCAAGCTTCTAGTTCAGGGCTTGGTAAGTAAAAAGCACATAATAAATGCTTGTTGACTGATTGAATTTTACTACTTTTAAATCTCCATCAATGTGTAAATTTAGATCAGTTTTTCACTGAAAGAATAATGCTCACCATTAGCCAGCCAAAAGTAATTCCAGATGAAACTACTGAAGATATATTTGGAAAGCATGGGATTTCCAGGGTGTGGTTGAATAATACTTCTGCTGTATAGTTGCCTCCCCTCTCCTCTTGTGCAACTGTAGCAAAATGCAAAAAAAAAAGAAAATACTAGCAATCATGTTTTAAGCTTATAAAATTTCTTCCATCCAAAGAACATAGTCACCTTCACCAAATAGAAAACATTCATTCTCAGATCATTCCTATAAAATAGTGGAGAAACAAGGACTATCATCCCACACTTCACAAGTAAAAACTGAGATGCCAAGATTCAAGATGAATTGTAAATGCAAGATCAAAATTCATAGGCAGAAAAGAACAGAACCAAATGGATATTCAAACCAATGAAAATTATGAGTCTCAACCCTGAATTAATTTGTCTAGTCTCTGATCATTTTTGCCCAGTTACAAAAAATGTTTTATCTTTTAACCCATAATCATTTTGCACCTTTAGTTAAAAGTAGAAATAATGAATATCATATATACAGGCAAACCTCAAGAAGTAATAAACTAAAAATAAAGCTGAACTGGCCCATAGCCTTTGAGCAGTTTTTTTCTATCTAGAGATACTATTGAGGCTCTTTATTTTGAAACTGTGAGATTTCTATGACATGGAATTGTGTGGAAATCTCCTTTTCGCATTACAGAGTAAATTTAAAATATCCTTTTTCTCATTACTTCATTCATTATCTCTCCTTTTCCTTTTCCCTTAATTCATACAATTCTCTGTCTGTCTCTCTGTCTGTCTGTCTGTCTCTCCCGGTTGAGGACTTAACAACTCTGCAAATAGACATCTTTACTTTTAGATTTGAAATGTTTATATTTTGTATTACTGAGATCACAGATCAACCAAAGAATATTTTCCTGTGTAAAAGCAGAAGAACCTATCTTCATATCCCCAAATACTTGGAGAGAAGAGGATCAGCCATAGTGTGTGTGTAAGGGGTAAGAACAGAAAATATCTCTAAAGTTTTAGTAACAATCAGGAAATTAAAAAAATCCAAACACTGTAATCCAATTTATAGAATATATACATATATGTATACGTATAGACACAAGCATATATATATCATATGTATGTGTATGTATACACACATTCTCTATCTCTGTTGTTGTTGTTGTTGTTGTTGTTGTTGTTGTTGTTGTTGTTGTTGTTGTTAAATCATGAGCCTATTCGGGGTTTTCTTGGCCCTTCTGCTAAGTATAGACTGCCATGTTTTACATTAGTGCTATGAGACCAGAACATGGACTATAAACATGGATATGCCATTTGAAACACCTCTGGAAGGCAGAAGAGGCCAGAATGGATTATCAAAAACTGCCAGGTTCTGAGAGAAACCTGGACTGATCCATTAAGCACATCCTAATATTTTATAAACAGAGGAGAAGAAAAGATTCAAAAGACTTTAATAACAAACAAGAAAAGCTGATTAACATTAAAAACCTAAACACTTAACCATCTTCAACATGTATTTTTGTGTATGTTTGTATGTAAATACTTTAGAAATAATTTAACCCCCACATAAGGTTTAACTACCTAATTAGCTTGCAGACTCCTAGAAGGCAACATGTTTGTCAGTGATTAGTAACTACTGATTCGCCAAGGAGTTGGGTGAATGAGTGAATGATTCCTCTATTTTTCCCAGGGTAACCCTACATGATACATTGGATAGAGTGCTAGCCCTGGAATCAGGAGAAACTGAGTCCAAATTTGGCCTCAGACACTTATTAGATGTGTGACACTGGGCAAGTCACTTCACCCAGCTTGCCTCAATTTCCTCATCTGTAAAATGAGCTAGAGAAGGAAATGGAAAACCACTCCAGCATCTTTGCCAAGAAAACCCCAAATAAGATCAAGAAGAGTGAGGCACAACTAAATCAACAAAACAATGACAACAACAAAAGTATAGCAGTCAGAAATCACATAAGTCACAAGAATTAACGACAGGGATAATACATCTCTTGCCTGGCAATTCTGAGACTCAAATAAGGAAAAAATGGGAAAAGAAGAGGTGAAAGAAAGGGTCTCTAGAGCAGATGAGATTTTAAAAATTATCTTGTTATGTACCCTCTTTTCTTTTACAGCTGAAGAAATGGAAGTCCCTGAAATTTTGCCTGATATAGTGGAGGAAGAGAAAGGGAGGGAATCTAAAGGGAAAATGGGTAAAAAGAAAAGGCTTTTTGGAGGGAAATGAGCTAACACTAATAAGGACCTCTGGGGGCAGATAATAGGGTCATAGATTTAAAAGAAGAGTCATCTTTAATGTCATATAATTCATCCCAATTTTTCTAAAAGTTGAGGGAATGGAGGAATTGAATAGTTAAATCATTTGCCCAAAGTCACTTAGGTAGTGAGTGGCAAAGAGAGTATATGAATTTGTAATGTTTTTTACTCTAAATCCAATATACTTTCTACTCTACCACAGTGTACATTCATAGGATTCAAGTCAATTGCCAAAAACTCTCTCCCTTTACCATTATCATTGTTTTCAAGTTATGGTGATTGCTTGTCTGCCCTGTCTGTAAACAGGCAGCAGGTCCATTTCTGAAAGGATCAGATCATGACCTCCAAATGAATCCATTTAATTTGTTGTAAAGTTACAATCAGAGCAGGGTAGAATTAGTTCTGCCTCTGTGGATGTGACTACTATCTCCCTACTGGTTTGAGGAGGTTTGGGATAGCTTCCAGCTTAAGGGACTTAGGTTCAACATTGTATTTTTTTTGTCAAGAATGTACTTTCCTTAAAAGTGAACAATACTCTCCTTTTTTTTTTTAACCCATCATCTGTTGTCTCCTTTCGTCTGAACCACCATACCGCAAATCCCTTTTTGGATGGTGAATTCATTTAAGTTACTGAGGCAGAATGAAAAAATATCATGACTCATTGGCTAGGACAGCAGATTTTTTTAATGGCAAGAATGAAGACAAGATGGAAGATACTTGTGTCCGCTTTCAGAGCAACTATGTAAATCATTAACAGGAAATGAAAATAAATGAAAGAAGAATGAAATGAAAGAAGAATGGCTAATTTCTAAACTATGATTTATGAAGATAGAAGGTACCCAAGAGGTCACCTGCTTTAATATCTCTAAAGCATCCAGCATTGTAAAATTAATAATAAAACGTAATCTTATCTTGAAGACTTCTAGACAAAGAATTCACTTCCTTCCAAGGCAAGCCCATTCTATTTTTAGAAACCTGCAGTTTAAAAAATATAATTCTTCCATAAATTGCATGAAAATTGGACTGACTCCCTATAACTTACACCCAGTGATCCTAGTTCTGCTCTCTGGATCTAAGAAAAAATGTCCAGTCCCTTTTCTTCATGATAATGTTTCAAATAAATAGAAATCATATTACCCCTAGCCCTAGTCCTTGCATGACATGATTTCAAATCCTCTCACCAGCCTAGTCACTGTATATACCGTGGTTTGTTCTTTTTTAAAATGTGACCTTTAAATTGAAAATTGAGGGAATGTCTATCAGTTCAGAATGGCTAAACAAATTGTGGTCCATGTTGGTGATGGAATATTATTGTGCTATGAGAAATGACGAGATGATTTCAGAAAAGGCTGGAAAGATCTGCAGGAACTGATGCAGAGAGATAAGCAGAACTGGGAGAATATTATACACGGTAACAGCAATATTGGACAATGATTATCTGTGAAAACTTGTGCAATCTCAGCAATGCATTGATTTGGGACAATCCTGAAAGACTTAGGAGGGAGAATGTTATCCACCTCCAGAGAAAGAACTGTTGGAGTCATCTTTCACATCAGTGTATTGATGATTTTATTTGGGGGGTTTTGTTATGTATGAGTGTGATCTTACAACAATGACCAACATGGAAATGTGTTTTGCATGACAATAAAAATACTTTTAATGTGATCTTTAGAGCTCAACACAATGTGTCCTAACAAATGTAGAGTATAGTGGCACTATCTCCTGTCTTTTTTCAGATGCTATATTTCTTTTAATATAGTCTAAAATCACATTAGTTTTTGGTTGGGAAGATTTCTTTTTGCTTGCTGTATCACACATGTAACTTATATTTACAGGTCTCTTTTTATGTTCTTTTTCATTCTTTATTCTCAAAGAGGACGAATGACATCATGGGATGATGCCTTGACTTGCTTTTGAAGTGAAGTTGCATAAAACCATCAAGCCTCTGTTTCTTCTGGAGTCATTGAAGTATAGCGGCAAGACCAAATTCAGGATGACTGTTGATGGCTTGGGATTCAGTGGAGAACTTGACATCTTCCATGTTTGACTAAAATCTAGGCACTCCACAGCACCTACTTTGGCTGCCTTCATGCCCTTTAGAATAAACTGTTCTCATTTGTCCATTCTGCTGAGGGAAGTCTTCACATGTTTGGGACAGACATCCCTATAACTCATGAACGAGCTTGTCGCCTGTCTTTTACCCTCAACCTGTTTTAGTCTTCCTGCCATATGGTTTTACCAGGATGTGGTCACTGTGCATGTTTAAATCTGGCCTCAGACACCGGCTAGCTGTGTGACCCTGGGCAAGTCAATTAACACCCATTGCCAAGCCCTTACTTTTCTTCTGCCTTGAAACCAACATTTAGTATTGATTCTAAGATAGAAGATAAG
>NC_058132.1:356433587-356448066 GCF_016433145.1 Gracilinanus agilis
AAGAAAGAGCTTAGAAAGCCCTCACACTAGAGATGCTGGGTTCTCTTGGAACACCCCATACACCCCTTTCTTATGTATTACCCTCAGATAGATTTATACATAGGAGCTTCTTAAAGTCTTGTCTGTAACTAATTGGTTTTAAGAGTGAGAGAAGTATGAACTGATTCAGAGCCAGATTAATCTGTTCCAAGGCCATGGAAGTATCAAATAACTGCTGTGAAACTAAAACTATCTGAACGAGTTGCAGGACCACTATGACCCTCCAAATATCCTTTCCTTAAAAGATATGATAACACTTCCTAGAAAAAATCTTGAATTGTGATATGGAATCAGACAAGTATATTCTGTATAATTTTCAGACTGTGAAAATACTTGCATTGAAAAATAAAAATGTACAATTTCTAAAAAAATTTTTAAATGAAAGACTTTCCCTTTATCACTATTAAAATTCACCTTGTTAAAGCTTTCATTCCAGACCATACAGATCACTTTTTTAAAACCCTTACCTTCCATCTTAGAATCAATATTGTGTATTGGTTCCAAGGCAGAAGAATGGTAAGGGCTAGGCAATGGGGGTTAAGTGATTTGTCCAGGGTCACACAGCTAGGAAATATATGAGGTCAGATTTGAACTTAGAACTTTCTATCTCACAGCCTGGCTCTGAAATCACTTAGCCACCCAACTGCCCTCCATATCACTTTTGTCCTCCTGATTCTCTTATCCATGGTGTTAGTTATTTCTCCTAACTTTGTGCTCTCTTTTCATTTTGATAAGTGGAAAAGGGAACTGAGTTTGAATCCCAGCTTTGACATTTACTACCTGTGTGGCTTTGGCATTCATATTACCTTTGTGGATTTCAGTTCCTTATTTATAAGAGGAGGAACTGGATTAGATGATCTCTAAACTCCTTTCAATATCTGAATCTATCATTCTATAAATATGTCTTATGAACAAAAATAGGAGCTGAGAAATGAAAGATCATGGCAGAAGTCTCCCTCCTTATCCCACCAGATTCCAAAATCTTTCTCTGAATTCAGTGTGGAAACAGACTGGAATGTTGAGGAAGTTTGACCAATAGCAGTAGGTATACCAATCCTGTGGTCTCAGAACCATGCCAGAAGCAGCTGTGATTTAGGGAGTGGGCAACAAGGAATTGAACTATGGATTTTGCTTATAATAGTCAGCATCCTACTATCACAGTGTCTCTTGTGTTCATATCCTTTTATTGTAAAAGCATATCTTGGCATATTCCGCACATATACATTTTTTTTTTTAGCCAGGTGTCTTCTATTTTGAATGATAGTGTTTAGATTTGGAAAAGACCTTAAGTATCTTTTAATTTAACTCCATTTTACAGATGAGAAAACTCAGATCTAAAGAGTAACAAATATCATAAAGGTAATAAATAGCATAGCTAGGATTTGAACCCATCTTCTCTTGACTCCAAATCTACAGTAATTTATAGTACAGAATTATGTTTTTTAAAGCCTTTACCTTCTGTCTTAGAATCAATACTATGCATTGGTTCCAAGGCAGAAGAGTGGTAAGGGCTAGGCAATGAGGTTTAAGTAATCCAAGGTCACACAACTAGGAAGTGTCTGAGGTCAGATTTGAACCTAGGACCTCCCATCTCTAGGCCTGACTCTCAATCCACTGAGCTACTCAGCTGTCCCCAGAATTACATTTTTCTAACTTTCTGTCTCTATCTCTCTGTCTCTGTAGGGTCTCTCTGGCTCTCTCCATCTCTCTGAGTTTGTCTCTACATCATTCTTTTTTTCTGTTTATATATGTTTATTTTTGCCTGACTTTCTGTCTCTGTCTCTCTTTGTCTGTGACTCTTTCTGACTCTCTGTCTCTATATCACTGTGTCTCCATCTCTGTCTCTTTATCTTTGTCTCTGTTTCTCTGTTATTCTGCCTCTGTCTTTCTCTTTCTGTCTCTGTCTCTATCTCTGTCTGTCTCTTTTTTCTCTCTGTCTTTCCCCCAATGTGGCTTATATAATCATACTTATTCCATAGTGGAACTAGGAATCACTCACTTTGAGATGCTCTCATTGTATTACTTTAAAAATAATTGGATTTATAGTCAAGAGGTTCTAGAACTGCTTACTTGTGGGATTTCTCTATATCTCTTACCTACTACATCTGTTACTGCTTATAGCCCCAAAAGGTTAACCAATGCCTTACTTTTTTATTTTTGCAACACATGTGTGGACATATACACACATGTATATATGTATGTGCATGCATACATATGTATATGAATGTATAACCACATTTGTATATGTATACACATGGATGGATAGCTAGATAGCTAGATAGATGGACAGATAGATGGATAGATAGATGAATCGATGGATGGATGGATGGATGGATGGATGAATGGATGGGTGGATGGATGAATGGATGGGTGGATGGATGGATGGATGGATGGATGGATAAATAGATGGAAAGAGAGAGAGAAGGAGAGAGAGAATTATGGCATTTATATGAGGCTTTAAGTATCACCAAAAATTTTACATATTTTATTTCATTTGAACCTCAAAAATAAATTAAGGTAGATAGGTACCTACTACAAATATTCACCCAATTTTACATATAAGGAGATTAAGATTGCAGAGACTAATTAACTTGCTCCTGGTCACAGAACTACTTGGCATAGATATATGAATGTATGCAACCTCAAAAGAAATAATACATCTAGATAAGTAGTTTTGTATGCTTAGATCATGAAATCCCTCCCCTGCTGCCTACATAGTTTTTTAGAAAACAAAACAAAAACAGAGCATATTTGATTAACATATATTAGTTATTTACATCTTATATTATATTTACATTTACACATTATAAATATAAAGTTGGAAGGAAATTTAGCATTCATCCAGTTCAAACCCCTCATTTTACAGGGAAGAAGACTGAAGAATAAAAGATTAAGTGGCTTGCCCAGTCTTATACTATTAGTAAAATATGAGGTAAGATTCAGGCTGAAGTCTCCCTGATTCCAAAGTTGAAGCTTTATCTACTACATCAAAGCTATGCTGGAGAGGTGAGACAAAGCATTGGAACTGCCGATGTGCCACGTTCAGGGCCTTAATCCACTTTCTGTGTTGTATCAGTATTTTTTGGATGATGCTTCAACTCCTCTTTTCCTTGTCATCCTGCATAGTACCGTCTAAGAAAGAGTCTCAAAACTCCTTACTTACAGAGATTGATGAACATTCACAATTGAAAATGCTGTGAATGACCCCATAGACAAAGTTATAGGAAAATCAAGATGATGATAAGCCAAAGGACTTGTCAAATTAACAACAGGTGACAGGGAGAGTCAGTGAAAAGTTGTCTGTAGGACTTTAAGTTCAGTTAGACTTCTTGATTAAAGCTACAGATGTTCTATTCTCAAAGCATTCTTTCCCTTCCGTGATTACTTGCCAAATCAATGAAAGACCTTTCTTTGAACAAGGTCAGGCAAACAAAGCAATCAGGTTCCTGGATACCTGATTCCTATTCTTGGATTCAATTGTGAAGAGGCTGCTGTAGTGGATGGGAAGGAAAGAAACAAGCATTTACTATATGCCTACAACATGCCTGGCACTGTGCTCAGTGCTTTATGTATATTGTCTCATTTGATCCTCCCCAAATCCTGGGAGGTCAGAGCTATTTTTATCCCCATTTTTCATTTGAGAAATCTGAGATGAAGATAGAGGTTAAGTGACTTGCCCAGAGTCACACAGCTAGAAAATGATCGAGCCTATGTTTGTACTCAACTCTTCTTGATTCCAGAATCAGTATTCTATCTGCTATACCACCAAATCATATAGAACAGCTATCTTGGCATCATAGAGTCATGGTTTTGAATCCTCACAAACTTCCTGGCTTTGTGTCAAGGCATTTGACCTCATGACTTTCTTTAACTGTAAAATGGGGATAATTTCCCATATCTACTTGATAACATAGGCACCAATGAATATTGAGCAAGATAATGTATGTAAAGTGCTTTGCAAGTGTTAAAGCATTATGTACATATTGGAACTCAATATTGTAGTTGTCAAGCCTAAAAAGGAGATGATGTGACCTGTTTATCCTTCATCCTTCATCCCTGAATTATTACCTTTCTTTGTTCTTTTTTAACTTTTTCTTGTTTTTTTTTCAAGTAAGTGGCATAGTGAAAAGAGTATTAGTTCTGCAGTTAGGAGTCAGAAAGACCTGAATTAAATTCTACCTCAGACTCTTCCTAGTTGTATATCCTTGGGAAAGTCATAACTTTCTCTTTGTCTCTCTCTTTCTCTGTCTCTCTCTATTTCCAGTTTCATGGAATCAGTGTTTCATTTTTAATTCTTGAAAAAGAGGACTCCCTTTTGTTTCCATGCAAAAACAATCTACTTGCTTTAAAGTGATGACTCAACAAAAGAAGCTGCTGGTCTTACTGACATTTGCAATTTCCTGAGGTTGAGAAGACAAGTAACCTTGAGTTAAATGCAAGGCTTCTTGTTTTTTTCTTAGCATCATGGGCTTCTCAATCTGGGTCCCCAAGGTCAGAGATCATCTAGTCCAATTCCTTCCTTTTACAAATAGGCAAACTGAGGCACAAAGAGATTAAGTGATTTACCTAAAGCCACACAGGTAATATCAAAAGTAGGATTTGATCCTACTTCTTAAACCTTTGGATTGAGAAGCTTGGTGTGGCAAATCTTCTTACTATTGCTATAGAAGTCTGATTAGGGTAGCTAGGCACAGCGGATAGAGTGCTATTCCTGGAGTCAGGAAGACCCATCTTCTTGACTTGAAATATTGTTTCAGATATTGTTTTACCCAAGGCAAGCCACTTAACCTGTTTGCCTCAGTTTCCTCATCTGCAAAATCAACTGGAGAAGAAAATGAGAAGCCACTCTAGAATCTTTGCCAAGAAAACCCCAAATGGGGGTTCAGGAAAAATTGGACATGACTAGGGAAAAAATGACTGAACAACAATAACACATATAATGAGTAGAGGTAGAATTTGTACCCAGGACTTCCTAGGACTAGACCAGGTCTCTATTCACTCCCCCCACACTAATTTCTTAATTTGAAACAATACAGGAAGGTACAATCACTTCTCATACTTCATTTTGCTCTATTTCTATAGCTTACCTTCGGTCTGTACAAGGAAATTCAGCACCTTTGTACAAATGCCATCTGGAAACAAAGTAAAGCTACATTCATATTTCCCATTTGCTGCTGCAGACACGTTTCTCAAGTGCAAAGTCCATTCTGAAAGCTCTGGAGACATTTCAGTGAATGTTACTAAGGAGCTGCAGGCAACCCTAGCATTGCAATGATAGCCATGCTGAGGGTGGTAGAGAGCTATCATTTCTGTGCTATTGGTGATCTTAGACCATTGCGTCTGCACCAAAGAGGCTCTCTTCTGAGTCAGACATATCAAGTCCACATCCATGCCAGGAGAAGCATAGAAGACTTTTTTTCCATCAAATGTCACTTTGAAGAGACCTAGAAGAGAAGAATACCAGACATCAACTTCTCTGGTTGACTTTTTCTTGGTCCCCAAGAACAGTTTCTGAGATTGCTGTTCAAACTGGGGGAACTTGTCCACAGGAGGACTTTGTCATTTTTATGGTGGTAGGGAAGAATCTGGACAGTCCAGAGGATTTAGTATCAGGATAGGCTAAGCCAACTCATCCTCTTAGCTAGAAATGGGTTGGTAAAATTATTTGATGTTAAATTTAATTCAATCTGTTTGAAAATATGAATTGAACTATTCTTTTTTTAAACCCTTATGTTCTGTCTTAGAATCAATGTTGTATATTGGTTCTAAGGCAGAAGAGTGGTAAAGGCTAGGCAATGGGGGTTAAGTGACTTGCCCAGGGTCACACAGCTGGGAAGTGGCTGAAGCCAGATTTGAACCTAGGACCTCCCATCTCTATACTGGCTCTCAATCCACTGAGCTATCCAGCTGCCCCCTAACCTATTCTTGATAAGAGAATTTTAAAATTTAGGATGATCTCTTTCCTTGGTTTGATACCATGTTTCCTATTTCTAGTAAGAGTAATAGGGGGCAACTGGGTAGCTCAGTGGATTGAGAGCCAGGCCTAGAGATAAGAGGTCCTAGGTTCAAATCTGGCCTCAGCCACTTCCTAGCTGTGTGACCCTGGGCAAGTCACTTAACCCCCATTGCCTAGCCCTTACTAATCTTCTGCGTTGAAGCCAATACACAGTATTGACTCCAAGATGAAAGATAAGGGTTTTAAAAATAATAATAATAAATTTTTAAAAGTAATACCATCTGTCTAGATACTGTTTGTACCCTTCGTATCTTTCCTCCTTATCTTTTCTTCCTATATCTCTTCATTTATTTGGTGTTGTCAATTCTACTTTCACAGAGTCTGGTACATCTATTCCCTTTTCTCCAATCATATGTCTACCATCCCAGTTCAGGTCCAAATCACCCATTCTTGATCTTTTACAACAGGTATATAATTGGACTACTGGCACTTCGCCTCCCCTTACCCTAATCTACCCTCCACACAGCTGCCAATATAATCTTCTTAATGACTGACCTTGATTTCAAAGGACTGATGATGGGACATGTTACATACTTTCTTTCTGAGAAATGATGGATTTATGATACAGATTGAGATAAACTTTGGACATGGAAAAAGGAAGAATTTGTTTTGTTCCCCCACACATATTTGTTTTAAGAGTTTTTCTTTTTTATTTGGAGAGGGAAGTAATACATGTAGAAGAGAAAATAGATTTTTGTTTAATGAAAAACTTTAAAATGTTCTAAAACAGAAGCCTGATTCTGCCACTCCTCTGCTCAAGAACTTTCAATGGCTCTTGAATATCTCCAGGAAAAATATAAACATCTCCTTTTAGCATTTACATCTCTTCAAAATTTAGCTCTGTCTTGTGCTTAAAGGCTTATTATTGTACAACACACCCCTTAATGTACTCTGAGTTATAACTCATCCAGACTACTTGCTTAAACCCAATATTCTACTACCTCCATGACTTTGTAGAAGCTTTCCTCCCCTTTCCAGGAATGCATTCCATTCTTTAGCCCAATTATTAGACATCTCTGTTTTCTTCAAGGCTCATCTTAGAATTCCTTTCCTTTAGGATACCTTTCATGATTTCATTAAATTTTTTTTTCCCAAAAAAAATGTGGTTCTGGGTTAAGATGGTGTCAGAGTAAAAAGCAGCTGCTTGACCTCTCCTAACCCATGCACATAGGACTCCTAAAGAAGATATAAAAACAAATCCAGATGAACGAAGGGACCACACAACAGGGTGCAGCATTGAAGGTACGTGGGATCAGGGCATTTCCATGCTATAAGGGGGTGAAACAGCTCTCACGAAAACGTGAGCTGAGCAACCCCCTCTCCCCCCCACACACACCACCTACAGTGCCAAAGCCAGAGGAAAAGAGTTAGAGCAAATTTGGGGCACCCATTAAGTCATTGGCAGCTCACCAGGGACTGTTCCTGAGAGCAGCAAGACTTAAGACCCCTTGAGGCTAAAGAACACACAGACTTTGAACACAGACCTTGAGCGCAGGTGCGGGTGAAGGCGTGGACACAGGTGAGGGCTAAGGTGAAGATGCAGGGGCAGATCCTGAGTGTAGGCATGGACCTTGAGTGGGATCCCAGTGCAGAGGGGTGCTTGACTATGAAAGCAGAGCCCTGAGACTGTTAAAGGAGCTTCAGGCAGAAGAACAAGCAAAGGGTCCACCAGGAGGCTTGACCCTGAGAACCTCAGGAGCCTAAAGAGCACAGAAAGATCCTGGGTGTGAGCATAAAGCTGAGAGGGCGCTGGGCTAATAATAGCAAACCAGAATCAGGAACCCCAGAAGAGAAAGATCAAGAAGAAACCTTTAACACTTGACAACTTTTTCACTGAAAAAATCCAGACAACAGAGCAAATAGCAGAGGAGAACAAACAAGTAACCATTTCCAAACCTTCCCAAAACAATGAAAATGGGTCACAAGGTCGTGAAGAGTTCAAATCTGAGATGATGAGAAAATTGGAAGAGATCTGGCAAGAAAATAACAGTTTAAAACGCAGAATTTCGCAATTGGAAAGTGAGGCAAGTAAATCAAAGACCAGAAATGATCAGATTGAAAAGGAAAACCAAAAGATTGTAGCCAAAAACCAGTCTTTAAAGGCTAGAATTGGGCAATTCAAAAAAGATGCCCCCAAATCAAAAGAATTGATAAGCAAATTGGAGACCAAAATCAAACAGCTGGAAAACAGGATAGACCAAACTGAAAAGGAAAATCAAAAGATTATAGCAGAAAACCAGTCTCTAAAGACATGAATTGGGCAAGTAGAAGACAATGATCTATCAAGACAGCAAGAACAAATAAAACAAAGTCAAAAGACTGCTTAAGTAAAAGGAAACATAAAATATCTCAATGAGAAATTGACAGATCAAGAAAACAGGTCAAGAAGAGATAATTTGATAATCATTGGTCTTCCTGAAAAAGAAGAAATTAATAGAAATTTGGACTCCATACTAAAGGAAATTATTCAGCAAAATTACCCTGAAGTTCTACAAGAGGACAATATAGACATTGAAAGGATCCATAGATCGCCCTCTACACTACACCCTGAAAAGACCACCCCCAGGAATATAATAGCCAAATTCAAGACCTTCTAAGTAATAGAAAAAAATTTACAAGAAGCCAGAAAGAAACAATTCAGACATCAAGGAGCACCAGTCAGGATCACACAGGATCTGGCAGCCTCCACATTAAAAGATCTCAGGACTTGGAATATGATATTCAGAAAGGCAAGAGAACTGGGTCTACAACCAAGGATCACATACACATCAAAACTGACTATATGCTTCCAGGGGAAAGTTTGGGCATTCAACAAGATATAAGATTTCCAAGTATTTGCACAGAAAAGACCAGGACAAAATGGAAAGTTTGATATCCAACCTCAAAAATGAAGAGAAACATGAAAAGTCAACTAAGAAACAGAAGGGAAAATAAGAAAACTCGAATTTTTTATATTTGCCTCTTTAAGGGCTTCACTAAGATCTAATTATTTGTATTCCTATGTGGAGAAATGTTATGTATAATTCCCTGTAGTGAACTCGATTCAGCATGATATTATTCACTATAATAGTAATAAGTAGAATTATTCATAGGGAGAGGTTGGAATACTAAATGGTCTAAGATGATATGGGTGGGTGGGAAAGAATGGGATGAATAGGAAAGGACACCAAGAGAATCTTGAAGGAATAAGAAAAATAGGATATTCTATTACACACAAAGAGGGCATGGGAAGGGGAAGAGATGAATACTATTATAAGAAGGAGAGGAAGAGAGCATTAAGAGGTAATATTTAAACTCAGTGGAATTAACCCTGAGAGAGAAGAGTAGCTATATCCATTGGGATATAAAACTCTATCTAATCCTACTGAGAAAGTCAGAAGGGATAAACCAAGGGGAACAGGGGAGTGGGGAGGTCAAAAAGGGAGGGAAGAAGAAGGTGGAGGGAATTCATTAGGCCTGAAAAATAAAAATAGGGGAATAATAAGGGATGGGGTAGAAAGGGAAGTAAATCATGGGAGGGGACAAGGGTTATTGGCTTAAAGCAAACCACTGATTTAAAAGGAAATAGTGTAAGAAGAAGGGGTAGAACTAGGAGAGGATACCAAAATGTTGGAGAATACACAACTGATAATTATAACTCTGAATGTGAATGGGATGAACTCGCCCATAAAATGGAAGCAAATAGCAGAGTGGATCAGAAACCAAAATCCTACCATATGTTGTCTACAAGTAACACATATGAGGTGGGCGGACATACACAAGTTTAAGGTAAAGGGCTTGAGCAAAATCTTTTGGGCTTCAAATGAGGAATAAAAGGCAGAAGTGACAATCATGATTTCTGACAAAGCCAAAGTAAAAATAGATATGACTAAAAAAGACAGGGAAGGTCATTACATCCTGATTAAAGGCAGTATAGACAATGAGGAAATAACATTGCTCAATATGTATGCACCAAATGGCATTGCATCCAAATTCGTAAAGGAGAAACTGGTAGAGCTCAAGAAGGAATTAGACAGTAAAACCATACTAGTGGGAGATCTAAATATTCCTATTTCACATCTAGATAAATCAAACCAAAAAATAAATAAGAAAGAAGTAATATAGGTGAATGAAGTCCTAGAAAAATTACATTTAATAGATATGACAAGAAAAATAAATAGGGACAAAAAGGAATATACCTTCTTTTCAGCTACACATTGTACATTCACAAAGATTGACCATGTAATAGGACATAGAAACATTGCAAACAAATGCAAAAGAGCAGAAATGATTAATGTAATCTTCTCAGATCATAATGCAATAAAAATAATAATTAGTAAGGGCACCTGGACAGGCAAATCAAAAACTAATTGGAAATTATATAATACCATTCTCCAAAACCAATTTGTCAAAGAAGAAATCACAGAAACAATCAACAGTTTCATTGAAGAGAATGACAATGATGAGACATCCTACCAAATTCTGTGGGATTCAGCCAAGGCAGTACTCAGGGGGAAATTTATATCCTTGAGGGCATATATTAACAAATTAGGGAGGGCAGCAATTAATGATTTGGGCATGCAACTCAAAAAATTAGAAAGCATGCAAATTAAAAATCCCCAGATGAAAACTAAATTAGAAATACTAAAAATAAAGGGAGAAATTAATAAAATCAAAAGTAAAAGAACTATTGAATTAATATATAAGACTAGAAGCTGGTATTTTGAAAAAACAGATAAAATAGACAAAGTACTTGTCAATCTAATAAAAAAAAAAGAAAAGAAGAAAACCAAATTGACAGTATCAAAGATGAAAAGGGAGACCTCACCTCCAATGAAGGGGAAATTAAGGCAATCATTAAAAACTATTTTGCCCAATTATATGGCAATAAATATAGCAATCTAGGAGATATAGATGAATATTTACAAAAATATAAATTGCCTAGATTAACAGCAGAAGAAATGGAATACTTAAATAATCCCATATCAGAAAAAGAAATTGAACAAGCCATCAAAGAACTCCCTAAGAAAAAATCGCCAGGGCCTTATGGATTCACAAGTGAATTCTATCAGACATTCAAAGAGCAACTAATCCCAATACTAAACAGATTATTTGATATAATAAGCAAAGAAGGAGTCCTACCAAATTCCTTTTATGACACAAACATGGTACTGATTCCAAAGCCAGGGAGATCAAAAACAGAGAAAGAAAACTACAGACCAATCTCCCTAATGAACATAGATGCAAAAATCTTAAATAGAATACTAGCAAAGAGACTCCAGCAAGTGATCAAGAGGATCATCCACCATGATCAGGTGGGATTTATACCAGGAATGAAAGGATGTTCAACTTTAGGAAAACCATCCTCATAATTGACCATATCAAGAATCTAACAAACAAAAATCACATGATTATCTCAATAGATGCTGAAAAAGCCTTTGAAAAAATACAGCACCCTGGAATGTATAGGAATAGAAGGACCTTTCCTAAAAATAATAAACAATATATACCTAAAACCGTCAGCAAGCATCATATGCAATGGGGATAAATTAGAAGCCTTCCCAATAAGATCAGGAGTGAAACAAGGATGCCCATTATCACTTCTATTATTCAACATTGTACTAGAAATACTAGCAGTAGCAATTAGAGAAGAAAAGGAAATTGAAGGTATCAAAATAGGCAATGAGGAGACTAAGCTATCACTCTTTGCAGATGATATGATGGTCTACTTAAAAAATCCTAGAGATTCAACTAAGAAGCTTGTAGAAATAATCAACAACTTTAGCAAAGTTGCAGGATACAAAATAAATGCACACAAATCATCAGCATTTTTATATATTTCCAACACATTAGAGCATCAAGAGGTAGAAAGAGAAACACCATTTAAAATCACCCTAGACAATATAAAATACTTAGGAATCTATCTACCAAAACAAACACAGGAATTATACGAAAACAACTACAAAACACTTTCTAAAGGATTAAAACTAGATCTAAACAATTGGAAAAACATTGATTGCTCAAGGGTAGGAGGAACTAACATAATAAAAATGACCTTTCTACACAATTTAATTTAACTATTTAGAGCCATACCTATCAAACTACCAAAAAACTTTTTTACTGAATTAGGAAAAACTGTAACAAAGTTCATTTGGAATAACAAAAGATCAAGAATATCAAGGGAAATAATGAAAAAAAAGTGCAGGATTGTGGCCTAGCAGTACCAGATATTAAACTATAATATAAAGCAGCAGTCATCAAAAAGGTATGGTACTGGCTAGGAGACAGAAGGGAGGATCAATGGATTAGACTTGGAGTAAGTGACATCAGCAAGACAGTGTATGATAAACCCAAAGAGCCCATCTTTTGGGACAAAAATCCACTATGACAAAAACTGCTGGGAAATTTGGAAAACAATATGGGAGAGATTAGATTTAGATCAACATCTCACACCCTACACCAAGATAAATTCAGAATGGGTGAATGACTTGAATATAAAGAGGGAAACTACAAATAAGTTAAGTGAACACAGAATAGTATACTTGTCATATCTCTGGGAAAGGAAATATTTTAAAACCAAATAAGAGTTAGAAAAAATTACAAAATGTAAAATAAATGATTTTGATTATATAAAACTAAAAAGCTTTTGTACAAACAAAAACAATGTAGCCAAAATCAGAAGGGACACAACAAACTGGGAAAAATCTTTATAACAAAAAATTCTGACAGAGGTCTAATTACTCAAATATATAAGGAGCCAAATCAATTGTATAAAAAATCAAGCCATTCCCCAATTAATAAATGGGCAAGGGACATGAATAGGCAATTTTCAGATAAAGAAATAAAAAGTATCAATAAGCACATGAGAAAGTGTTCTAAATCTCTAATAATTAGAGAAATGTAAATCAAAACAACTCTGGGGCATCACCTCACACCTAGAAGATTGGCTAAAATGATAGAAGGAGAGAATAATGAATGTTGGAGGGGATGTGGCCAAATTGGAACATTAATGTACTGCTGGTGGAGTTGCGAACTGATCCAACCACTCTGGCTGGCAATTTGGAACTATGCTCAAAGGGCTATAGAAGAATGCCTGCCCTTTGATTCAACCATATCATTGTTGGGTTTGTACCCCAAAGAGATCATAGATAAACAGACTTGTACAAAAATATTTATAGCCGCACTTTTTGTGGTGGCAAAAAACTGGAAAAGGAGGGTATGTCCTTCAATTGGGGAATGGTTGAACAAAATGTGGTATATGCTGTTGATGCAATACTATTGAGCTCAAAGGGATAATAAACTGGAGGAATTCCATGTGAACTGGAAAGACTTCCAGGAATTGATGCAGAGCAAAAGGAGCAGAGCCAGAAGAACATTGTACAAAGAGACTGATACACTGTGGTAAAATCGAATGTAATGAACTTCTGTACTGGCAGCAATGCAATGACCCAGGACAATTCTGAAGGACTTATTGGTAAGGAACGCTACCCACATTCAGAGGAAGAACTGCAGGAGAGGAAACACAGAAGAAAAACAACTGCTTGAACACATGGGTTGAGGCGACAATGATGGAGGATGAAGACTCGAAACTACCATACCAATGCAACTATCAACAATTTGGAAATAGGTCTTGATCAATGACACATGTTAAAACCAGTAGAAATGTATATCGGCCATGAGAGGGGGGGGTGGTTGGGGGGTGAAGGGGAAAGTAAGAGGATTAATTATGTAACCATGTTAACTTTTCTAAAAAAATAAATATTAATAAAATGTTAAAAAAAACTTTTTTTTCAACTTCATACAAAATCATCATTGCCATATTGTTGCTCTTCAGTAATTTTCAGTTGTGTCTGACTCTTTGTGACCCCATTTGGGCTTTTCTTTGTAAAGTTAGGGAATCGGTGGGCCATTTCTTTCTCTACCTCATTTTTCAGATGAGGAATCTGAAACCAACAGGGTTTAGAGACTTACTTAGGGTCACAGAATAGTAAGTTATCTGAAGTCAGATTTGAATTAAGGAAGATGAATCTTTCTGACTCCAGGCTTGGCACTAGCTGCCCCACCATTATGTAAATAATGAGCTATTTGACAACATTATGTACTACCCTATCCCTCCAAGAGAATGTTATCACTTTGAAAATGGAGAGCATTTTTTGTCTTGTTTTTATATCTCTTGGACCTTGCATAGTGCTTAGCATAAAATGTGTACTTATTAAAAGATTATTAGACTGGATTGGATTGGATTGAATTTGGGACCCATTAATACTATACAACACATGCAGATCTAATATTTGGTAGTTTGGGAGAGGTAATTCAATATCTGGGAGAGAGGGTTCTTAGAGACTTAGACTCATTAGAGACTAATGAACCTTAAAAAAAATCTCTCTCTCTCTCTCTCTCTCTCTCTCTCTCTCTCTCTCTCTCTCTCTCTCTCTCTCTCTCTCT
>NC_058132.1:356452088-356471035 GCF_016433145.1 Gracilinanus agilis
TCTTTCTTTCTTTCTTTCTTTCTTTCTTTCTCTCTCTATTTCTTTTTTCTTTCTTCCTTTCTTTTTTTCTTCTGCAAGGTCCTCTTTGATGTCAATATTCTCCTTAAATACTTCCTAATCACTGTAGTCTATCTGAGTAATGTAGTTAATTCCAAAGACATTTAGACACACTCTACTACACACATACTATGGAATGCAAAATTAATCTTTCTCCTTTCTATTTTTAAATGAGGCTCTTGGGGCTCAGTTTTCAACTGACATAAGAATGCTCTATTTTCTCTCCCAGGTTCACTATAGCACATACCTCATTAAAGTCCAAGATATGCTCAGCTCCTGAGGACCCTTGTATTTGGAGAGGAAATGCTTTTTTTTAATATACTAAAAAGACACTTATGAGAGGAAAGATGTTAAGGAGTCTTTCTACATCTCCAACAATGCCATCCCCCTGCCAGTGTTTTAGAGGTATCCTGACTAGTGTTCAGAGAGTATTTCAGGCACTAGAAGAGACAATTTTAAAAATTACTCTAGAAGCTTGTCTCAGCAAAGGGTAGATGAAAATGTCTTACAGCCAAGAAGCAAGCTCACTTTCTATTTCTCTTTTTCACATGGAAATGTAATATCTGTAAGTTGTGATGGAGGAATATTAGTTTCAACTAAATATATACTCTAAAAATGTTGTTAATAAGTTTCTTCTTAGTGATCCATCACAATAGGTATTAGCAAGCCATTTAAAAAAGAATAAACAAAAGTCCCATTTGCCCTAAAAAAAGCAGTAAGATAACAGAGTACAGTTAGAAAGCTTACCCCAGACAAGATGTATCTGGATGAATAAATAAATAATTCCATATGTCCATCCTTTCTCCATAGTCTCCTAAATGGCCTATACCAAGTAGTTCTATTGTAACTAGCATAAATGAACTAAAATAATCTGTTTCATACAAGAAAAGAAATAGCCTAAGTATATGACATATAAGAGGCTGTTTATCAGTTGGTTAATGCTCCAGGAAATGAACACTAGACAGGAAAGCTGTGGTTTACAGCTGAGGTTTACTTTTAATTAGTAGGTGAGAGAGTATAAGGTCCCATAACCGGATGAGCAAAGTAATGGCCTTACCTCTCTCCCCTCAAAGGTCTACAGAAAAAGACTGTCATATGCAGTCTCTCTAATACTACAGGTAACTTTTCTTTAGCTAATTTGTTCAGTTTTAGGGAAGGAAAAGAGGTATATAGAAGTGGTTGTGACAAAAACAAAAGTTGCAAAGAAACATTAAAAAAATAAAATAACATCTGCTTGTGTGTATATTCTTAAGTATTGTCCAGAATTTCTCTCCTATAAGAGAATACATAAAATTGTTCAGGGAATGGGATAGCTTAACACTCATCCAGCAAAACCAAGCATAGCAACTTTGATCCAGTTGCTTCACCACTCCTTCCCCCAACCCAGTGAGTTATTTAACTTTTCAATGTTCTAGGCAACACTCTAAGACTAACTATTGTAGAAAAGGTGCCTACCTTCATTGTGGAGGGAGCTTCCTTACCTGGGATTTCCCTACACCCATGAAATCACTTATATGGTCTCTATCTCTCTAGGGACTAAAAGAGTCATTTAATAAATGGGAAATCACTTTGGTTCATATTTTTATCTTCAGCTTTAAAATGCATTCCTTTCACCTTAGAGCTATGACTGCCACACAATTACAAAGAAATAATCTGAATAGTAACAAGAAATATGGATTGATTTATAGACTTGATTACCTCCACTTCTTGCAGAGGCATATTATTTCTCCAAGCATGGAATAATCAGAGGACTTCCCCAACTACTTTCCTCATTCATTCTCCTAAATAAGGCTTCTATTATGCTGACCAAGATTGTCCATTCTTGGCTGGTGGTCAACGTAGCTCTTAGGAGCCGAATTTCTTGAGCTCATCCTAACCTCTGTCACTGAGCAGTGTCCATTGTAGAAATTAAACTGAAAGGAAACCACCTGCCCCACTCCCTAGACATCCTCTTAGACGAGCTTGGGGCTGTGCAAGAAGAGAGTGGTTTCTGAGCAAAAAAATGTAAACATTTTAGTATTGGAAGGGATCTTAGAAGCCATCTGGTTAATATTCTCATTTTTACAAGTGAAAACAACTGAAATCATGCACTATTTGGTGTGGGAGTTGTCATGAGACTGTCAAAGTGACTTTACTCATGTAGGGTTTTAATCCTTATTACAAAGGATTTGTTCAGCCATTTAAATTGAGCATTTTTTAATGCAATGGACATATTTCAAGAGACTAAAAATGAATGAATAAAAATCATTGCTACTGGGAGGGTTTTTTTTGGGGGGAGGAGGTCCATTTAGTAATTGCTATATCTGTACCACTAGTTTAATAACAACAAGGCATTTTTTAGTCATTCTTCTTTCAAACATGCACGCATTCAGTTCTGAAGTTTTTGCTTGTTTCCCCTAGTCATTTTGATTATCTTTTACTTCATTTTTTATGGTTCTGTACTTTCAGTTTTTAGTACATCTGTGACTTCTTTCCAGCACTATGTTTTTGCACTACTTAACAGTTATGTGCAATTTTACTGTTTGTTTGAACACAGATGTGGAAAGCTAGATGTAAAATAAATGCTAAACCTTAAAAAAAAAAAGAAAAAGAAAAATCGAAAACAAGTGCAGATAAATGACTCATCTAAAAGGCCAAAGATACGGAGTGACAGAGACAGCATTCAAATCTAAGTTGTCTGATTTCAAGTCTAGTGTTCTTTTTTGGTGTCATTTAAAAAAAGATAATCCCTTACCTTCTGTCTTAGAATCAATACTGTATATTGGTTCAAAGGCAGAAGAGTAACAAGGGCTAGACAATTGGAGTTAAGTAACTTGCATAAGGTCATATACCTGGAAATGCCTGAGGCCACATTTTAACCCAGGACCTCTTGGCTCTCAATCTACTAAGCCAACTTGATGTCCTCCAAATTTAGTGTTTTTGTTATTAAAATACATAGCCCCTGATAAAGGAATAGAAGAAAAAGAAGGGCAAAATACAGTAGAATGAGTTTTGAATTTGGAGAACAAATGCCAGCTCTGCTATATTCTGTGTACTTTAGGTAAGTCATTTAACCTCTCAAGGACTCATTTTTCTCATCTGTAAAATAAGGAAGTGAGACTAAATGCCATTTCAAATCTATTCCAGCTCTAGATCTAAGATCGTTAGTGGATAGCAAAAAAACATGGGAGAAAAAACAGGTGACAAACTTGATAGAAACTGCACTCTCCCCTCATCAGATTTTGACTTCAGCATTGTGCTCAGTCCTGGTTGTCATAGTTTAAAAAGGACCTAAGCAAGTTGGGGAGCATCCCTAGACAGACAACCATTATGTGAAAGGTCTTGGGTCCACGTCACATGAAAATAAGTCATTTTCTTTACAATGTTATTATTCTCCTGGTTCTGCTCATTGTACTCTATATCTATATACACAAGTTTTACCAGGTTTCTCTGAAACCATCTGATAACTGCAATGATTAATAAGGATTCTCAAGACTGATGACAAAGCATGCTATCTACATCCTGCCAGGCAGCTAGGTGACACAGAAAGTAGAGCATGGAGCCTGGCATCAGGAAGACCCTAGTTTAAATCCACCCTCAGACAGTCCCTGGTTATGTGACCCTGGGCATAACACATAATCTCTGTCTGACTCAGTTTCCTGAACTATAAGATGAGGATCATAATAGCACCTACCTCCCAGGGTTGTTTTGAGGACCAAATGAGGTAATATCTGTAAAGTACTTAGCACAGTTCCAGGTTTATAGTGGGCAATTAATAAAAGCTTTTTCTGGTTCCCTTTCCCTACTGGAGATGTTAGTGGAGTCAAAGTGCAGAATGAGACATGTTTTTTCACATGGCTAAAATAAAATTTACGAGAAGTTATTACAAGGGGTTTTTTTTTCTCTTCCTCCTCCAGTGGCAAATAGGAAGGCGAGAAAAATGTTAATTGAAAAACAATTAAATTTAGAACAACTGGACATGTTTAGTCAAAAGAACAGAAAACTGGAGAGGCTAGAAAAGGTGAAAGGGGGTGAAATGGAATGGGTACTGAAGATGATAGAGAGACTGTTATAATAGATATATTCAGGTACTTAAAGGGTGATCATATAGAAGAAAGATTAGAACTGTTCTATTTAGCCTCTGGAGTAGAAAAAGGAGAGAAGGGTAGAAATTGTAAAAAACAAAACAAAACAAAACAAAACAAAAAAAACAAATAAAAGAAATTTAAGCTTGATGTCAGGAAAAACCTCCTAATAATCAGAGCTGTTTTGAGAGGTTGTGAATCTTTAAGCAGAAACCAAATGACCCTTTAAGGTGCTATAATGGGTTCTTTTGGTGTACAGGTTGGACTAGATGGTTGCTTAGGTCCTTTGCTTTTATAAAGTTTTGCCATTGTGTGATTTAAGATAAAATTGCCCCCATTTTCTAAGTGAAACATTAGAATCATTATCAACTGATTTAGAACTGCCTTAAATATAGCCTCTCAAAAATTCAGGAAAATAATTTTTGTAATAACTTTGGTCACCACAAATATGATTATCTGTCATTAAATTATATTAATTAGTCTCTTTAAAGTCATCTACAGGCAATAGCTTCTAACAATAAATCATCTGACCAATTTCTTAGCTGTGCCACCAAATTACTAACCAAAAAAAAAATCTACAGTCTTCCTGAATTATATAAACCAAAGTTGCAATCTTTGCAGCTGCATGACAAAAATACTTCCGTACAGAGCTTATGAAGAATCAAGCCAGTTAAAGGTAAACAGAACCAATCATCTATTGAAAGAAATAATTGCTATCCCTTTTTTTCCCCACCCAACACATATCCGGTAAAATGAAATCTCTTTTGAAAGCAGTGATTTTCATTTTGGTTCCCAGCACCAAGCCCAGTGTTTGACAAGGCAAGGCAGTCAATAATTATTTTTCAAATGAAATGAATTATATATATATATACATTTGTACTAGCCTTCCAAAATAAGGAATTTCCTCAATAGGTGTTCCCAGTATTGAAGAAATTACAGCCATGGTCCAAAAAAGAATAGCAATTCATATTTATAAAGCAAGATAGGACCACAGAGTGAATAAAGGAATGGCTTCAGAGTTGGGAAGGCCTGGGTTTGGTTTCTTTCTTTGACTAATATTGGTGAATGTATTACCCTTCTTAGGGCCCCCAGGTAACTCTCTCAGTATGGAATATGCAGGACATTTGCCAGTCTGCATTGTGAGGTGCCAGTTTTCTCACCTAGATATCCTTATATCAGTGAACTCACGAGTCCCTTTACTTATATAAATACACAACAGTTTGAAAAATGATTTCCTCACTACAACTCCATGAAGTAGATGATACCAGTTTATTATGCTCATTGTCAAGATGGAGAAACAAATTCTGAGAGGGTGTATCTATTTTAACATAGGTAGAAAGCATCTGGGGTGGGATTTCACCTCAAGTCTCTTGACTCCTAATTCAGCATATGACTACACTTTTGTAGATTTAGACATGGTCTATTTAATAGAAATTCTAATTTTATGAGAAGAATTCTTCAAGTTGAATAAAGATAGTTTTCCTCTTGAATCTATATGTCCTGCCCCAACTTCCTAGCATGGAAGGAGAAAGATTCTTGTCCTTGAGGGAGGGCAAACAGTAGTGTCAGATTCAAATAGAAACAGGAACACAAAGATATTTATAGACCACATATTGATGGTTTAAAAATGTAATATCATCTATATTTTATTGCACTTTTCTTTGTTCTGTTAATTCTTTCCCAATTGCATTTTATAAACCCTTAGCTTCCATCTTAGAATCTGTACTATTTATGGATCTTAGCCTTTCTTATGTTGTGGATGGCTTTGCCCATCTGTTAAAGCATAAGGATCCCTCTAACTCTAAAATTCTATGATTTCATGACTACCAATTCAGGACTTTCCCCACTACATTAATATTTTCTAACTTTTTAAAAGTATTAATTTTTTTCTCCTCCCTGCCCTTACAAATGAAAGAAGAAAAAGGAAAAGAAAAACCTCATAACAAATAAACTGATCATCAAAAAAAATCCTCATATTAGTCATGTCCAAAAAATGTCTGTCTCATTATATATAACATATTAGTCCATGACTTCTCCTTCAGAAGGTAGGTAGAGTTTTTCATTATTGATCTTGTAGAATCATGGTTAATCATTGCATTGGTTATATTTCTTAAGTCTTTCAAAATTGTTCATTTTATAATACTGATGGCACAGAATAAATTATTCCTCTTGTTCTGCTCATTTTACTATTCATGAGTTCATATGAGTCTTACAGATTTTTTCAAATCCTCTTTAGTTCTTAGAGCACTATGGCAATAATGTCAGACTCAAATAGAAACACGAATTATTACATAAAGATTCTCATAGGCTACATAATGACAGTTTTAAAATGTAATATTATCTATACTTCATTGCATTTTTTAATTTGTTAAATATTTCTCAATTATATTTTTAAACCCTTACCTTAGATCTTAGAATGAATACATATATATTGGTTCCAAGGCAGAAGGACAGTAATGGTTGGGAAATAAGGGTTAAGTGACTTGGCTAGGGTCATACAGATAGGAAATATCTCAGACCAGTGAACCCAGGACCATGTATCTCTAGGTCTAGCTCCCTTTCCACTGAGCCAGCTAGCTGCCACTCTCAAATTCATTTTAACATGGTCTAGGACATTCTCAGGAGAATGGAGTACATGTTGTCTATAGGTCACATGTTTGATACCCGTGAACTACAAGATTCCATTGCATTTATAAATCCTAATGTGTTTAACTCACTCTTATTTTCTAGTTTTTGCTACCACAAACAATCTATAAATATTTTTGGGTATAGAGGACTTATTCCTCCTTTGATCATTTTGGTTTATAGGGAGTGATATTAATAGGTTAAAGGGTCTGCACAAATCAGTAACTTTTTGACATAATCTTAATTTACTTTTCAGAATGACTGAACCAAATTCAGAGATCCACGAAGAGGGCATCATTGAACCTGTTTTCCCTAACTCTTCTTTCTATTCTATTGTAATGACTCCCTACTTTATTACAAAAATGAAATATTTCCATAGCTCGTCACCCCTCAGCTGTTCAGCTCCCAGATAATCCTAGTTCAGCATTGGTGAACGTTTTTGAGATCGCGTGACCAAACTGCACCTTCAAGCTGCCTGTGGGTCCTCCTCATTACCCTAGACAGCAGAGAGGGCAAGTGTTTGCATTGAGTGGCTGGACAAAGGGGCGAGGCATCCAAAAAATGTCTTGGGGTGCTGTGGAGAGGGGGAATGGAATAGCCTCCTCCGTGTCAATCTGGCACCCATGCCATGGCTTCACCAACATGGTCCTAGGCCATTCCCTCTCACTGGCGTAGACCATGCCAAGATCATGTGTCTCTTATTTGCATTCCATTTTGTATGCTTAGTAGTCTCCTCAAAATAGTTACTGTCTGTTCCACTCAATTAATGCTTACCATAAAATGCTTTATATTATTAATGAAGCATTTATATGGATGTCTCATCTTCCCAACTAGATTATAAAGTCTTCAAGGGAAGGTCCTATATCTTTTCCTATCTAGTATAGTGTCCTGCATCATAGCAAGTGCTCAATAAATATTTATTGATTAAATAACTGAGGAATATAATCTAGGAAAGGATTAAAAAATTAAGAGGAAGAAAAGAAATTCAGGCAAAAACATTGTTTTTATTTAGATTCTGTTCAAACAATCTCTCTTTTTAAAAACCCTTATTTCTATCTTAGAATCAATATAGTGTATTAGTTTGAAGGCAGAGAAGAGTGGTAAGGGCTAGGCAATGAGTGTTAAGTAACTTGCCCAGGGTCACACAGCTAGGAGATATCTGAGGCCAGATTTGAACCTAGGTCCTTCCATCTCTCAGCCTGGCTCTGAAACCAACAAGGCACCCAGCTGCCCCCCAGATCACTTTTGTCCTCCTGATTCTCTTATCCATGGTGCTAGTTATTCCTCCCATTTTTGTGCTCTTTTCATTTTGATAAGTGGAAAGGGGAACTGAGTTTAAATCCTAGCTTTAACATTTACTACCTGTTTGGCTTTGGCATTCACATTACCTTTATGGACCTAGGACTTCCCAGCTCTAGGCTTGGCTCTCAATCCACTGAACCACCCAGCTGTTCTCTCAACCAATCTTGTTTTATGTTTTCCTAATTATTAATACCAAAGTAAAACATAAAATCTCAGAAGACACAATCCATAAACTTACCAAAAGTGTTTTGCACAGATTTGAAATATGTCCTTCATAGAGTTTAGATACCTTTTAGAGGGTGAGTTTCCTGAGATCTTTTTGTTGACATATATTGTACTCTCTGCTCTAAGCCCCAAACCTCTGGAGTGTCTCCTCAAAAAAGAAAAAAAAACCTCTCAAAAGAAGTCAACCTAACAATTCCTTTGGACCAGGGGGAGGAGGGGGTGGAGGGGCACAGAAAAGAAAAAAAGGAAAGTGGCTGTTTTCCAGATAATGAAATGAAGTTAGATTGGCAGAACATTTAGTTAATCCAATCAATACTATGTTGAGGAGACAAGATAGATAGGACTGGAAATGGACGGAAAAGAGTGGACTGGGTTGTATTTGGGGAAATCTCATACCTCTTTTGATGCTCCAAAGCTACTCTCAAATACAAATCCCATACAGTTCTAGATCATCTAATACAAACCTGAAAGCATCAAAATTATGGGTGACCCAAAGGATCATGGGAAGATTCATACTGGGCATTAGTAAGTGGCAACATATTAGTCATAGTGTTTGATGCCAAAGAAGTATCACAGAAGATATCACCCAGAAAATGTCTGCTCAGAAAAGGAGGCATCCTAGTTGTGTAGAGAGGAAGAGTAAATTGGTGAACTTTTGTACTAATGACCACAAAAATGTAAAAGAGTGAGCAGAATCTTACATGTTAAAAAGAAGTAAATATGTAGTTTGGAAGGAACACTGGAAGGAATGCTTGGACTGATGACATCATGGGTCCACTAGAGTACCAGAGTATAGTGAGATGGATTTGGTTTTCAGGGACCATTACATGGAACAGCAGAATCAGCAGTGACCTTTCTGAATATGTTCCCTGGAACTACCACCATAGGCCAATTCAGTCTCTCCACTACATTGACTATACTATTTATTTTAAATAAAACAAATTATTCAAATTCAAGTTTTATTTGGCACTTGGTTTATTTGTTAATGTTTTTATAACTCTTAAGTTTATTATTATTTTGGCTAATAATAATAATGGCTAAATGTACAAAGCATTGACAGAACATGGACAGTTCTTAACAACTCTGTTACATTTTCATAGCAGGATAAAAAGCCTGGGTAGGAAGTGAGCATAGTCTCAGGCTGAGAGAAGAAATTCATCTCCATTTATTGTTCAAACAACCTTTCCAAATCTCACATCTGTTGAAAAAAAAAGAGAGAGAAAAGTTGGACTGGTTTTGACAGAATCATATTTATTTCCCAAACCTACCCAAAAGGATCAGACAGACATTATAAGGAAATAAGGCTTTTGAGCAGATTTTTCTTTCTAGGCAAGACCTGTGATTTACTTGGCATCATGTACTCTCTAGTGAGTACCTACCAGTGTAAATTGCTCTGAAACTTTGCAAAGTATAGTCTTAAAAAGCATATAGCTGGATGATATTCAATCACTTCAGAATTTCATTGTAAATCTCATAAATGCTATATAAGTGAGAGCCACTTATATGATTTTTCAGCTTCTGATAAATTCACAAAAGTAGAAACCTGCCAAAGTCTAAGTTTTCTGCATTCCTCTGTCCCCACCCTCTAGGCCTTAGGAATGTATAAAGACTTCATAGTCTTTAGAGAATGACAGTGTGGAGTAGGAGGGCTGAGTTCTAGACTTGGGTTTAAATCCTACCTCAAACACTTACAAACTAGATAAGGGACCCTAGAGAACTCCCCTGACCCTTGATTTCTTAATCTGTAAAAAAGAAGGGGTTGGATTCAATAACCTTTAATATTCCTTCCAACTCTGAATATATGATTTGACTATGTTCTTTAAAATACTTCCTTAAAAATTCAGTAAAAGGCCCACCCTTACCAATCTTCCACCTATGAGACAATACACCGAAGTACAAGGGTTTAAAAAAAATTCAGTAAAAGGAAAAATCTAAGTTTCTACTCTAAGATTCTGAGACTCACTTTTCATAAGAAAAAAAAATTTAAAAAAGCAAGTCTTGTCTCTAAGCAGCATTGGACTACCAAAGACAGTAACTCATTAAGTTGCAGGTGAAGACTTAGGAGAGCTTCTCCATGGTTAAGGAGAGAGGTATGGGTTGCAGTTCCAGTGGCATGGAATGATGGGACATTGCCTCTGGGGTTTCTTTTGTGGTCTTTCTAGCTCTTCTTAATTCAAGTGGCAGCTCCTCAATAGCTGTTTGCAAGCAGCAGATGGCACCAGCAACTCATATTCGCAAGTATCCCAGGTGATGGGAATTTCACCCACCGACTTTTCAGTCCCAGGAGTATTCTCTAAAGGCCTTTTCAGCATGAGAACAGCCATTCTCGATGTTTAAAAATAACTTTTCTAAGGAAGACATGTCAATCTCCTCTATTATTCTTCCTGTTCACCAAAATTTCAATTGCACACTATTTCTTCTGCCTTCGATTACAGTCTGGTGCATATATGAGGAAAACAGAGCCAGTCGGCTCCACATATAAAGACGAATCTTGAACTTCTTGAACTTAAGAGACAAATTCAATTATTTACAAAGAGAAGCAGGAACAAACATAATTTCTGCTCTAGGCAAGCCATGATTGTATTTTTTGGACAAAATGTCTTTTAAATGCTACCACCCTGCACTTGTCTCCAGGGAGAAAGGGAAAAGCCCAGAAACAGGAAGCTGAGCAAAAGAAAGAACATTTGAACATAGTGAGCACCAACGTCATTCAAAGGTCTGCTTTTGACTTTGACTCTTGATCATAAATCAATAAATAATGAAAAATGGTAGAAGGCTTTGCTTATTCAAGTTTTTGTCTTCCAACAAGTCAACCAATAAATAATTTGTTAATATCTGTGATGTGTGTGCCAGGTCCTATGCTAGTGACTGGCGTAAAAAGACAGAAACACAATATTGCCTCCCTTCCAAGAGATTACAGTCTAGTAGAAATGATATGCATCCCTCCAGGTAAATACACAATACAGGGAAAGTAAATACGAATTAACTTTTTAGTGCATGTGGGATTAAAAAACATAGATACGATTTGGTTAGAGCGAAAAGTGAACCTGTTTTAGTGGGTGAATAAGTTGGAATTTGCACTATTCAAAATTATAATTATGTAAATTATAGCATTTGCTTCTAGCCCAATGGAAATATGTATTTCAAACTCAGATAATGTGGCTGCTTCAGATAAGGAAAGAATCAAGTATTTGGTTGAGCATCTACTATGTGCCAGACATCATAGTAACTGCTTTACAAATATTATCTCATTTGATCCTCACAACAACCTTGGAAGGTAGATTTTATTATTAGTATTCCTATTTTGTTGTTCAGTCACTCAGTTGTGTCTGACTCTCTTTGTGATCCTTAGGGCAGTAGCTCTCCATGGGGTTTTCTCCTTTTCTTCTCCAGTGGATTCCTTTTACAGGTGGGGAAACTGAGTCAGGCAGTGGTTAAGTTACGGGTTCAGGGTTACTCAGAAACCAAGGGAAACATTTAGATATAGAAATACAAACAGCAGCTTTTCCTGACTCCAGATCCAGCCCTTTATCTACATGTCACTTAGCTGCCTCCAGGTGGTTTCATTTTTTGCACTAACTGGGACGAGCCTTGTATATTAAGTGATACTTGAGGTGAGCTTTAAAAGCAGCTGGTCTGAGGGGGCAGCTAAGTGACTCAAGATAGAGAGTCAGACCTGGAGACCAGAGGTCCTGGGTTCAAATGTGATCTCAGACACTTCCTGGCTATGTGATCCTGGGCAAGTCATTTAACCCTTTTCTAGCCCTTCCCACTCTTCTGCCTTGAAACTAATATATAATACTGACTCTAAGATGGAAAGTAAGGATTTTTGTTTGTGTGTTTGTTTTTAAAGAAGGTAGATTCAAAAAGACAGGTGAAAAGGCATCCATTCCAGGCATGAGAGACAACCTAGACAACGACATGGACATGGGAGGACTTTAAAAACCATTATCTCTATTTGTTTATTTATTTTTAAGAGGCAAGAAAGTGTTGTTGAAATATCCTGAGCATGGGGGAGTAACATGGTTAGACAGTTGCTTTCAAAAATATCAAACATTTGGCATTGTCCATAAATCAACAAATATTTGCTGAGCTATTTTTCTCAATCAGTTCCTGACAAGACACCATCACCAAGCCATTAGAGTGTTGTCATTGTTCAGTTGTTTTTCAGTCATATCCAAATCTTTGTGACGACATTTGGGTTTGGCGGGGCAAAGATACTGGAGTGGTTTGCCATTTTCTTTTCCAGCTTATTTTACAGATGAGGAAACTGAGGCAAACAGGATTAAGTGACTCAGTTTCCTCATCTGTAAAATAAGCTGGAGAAGAAAATGGCTGGAGAAATAAGCTAGAGAAGAAGATGAATCTTCGTGACTTCAGGTCCAGTACTTTCTCTATTGCATCATCTAGCCATTTCTGTCCTTAGAGGCTACAGAGTATAAATCATCTGCATTTACTAGGTTAGAGATGCCTTAAGGTCAGGGACGTGGTCTTTTCTAACATTTTACTTATACCTTCTGTCTTAGAGTCAATGCTAAGCTACTAAGTATTGCTACCAAAGGAGAAGAGCTAAGGACTAGGCAACTGGGTTAAGTGACTTGACCAGAGTCACACAGTTAGGAAGTGGTCATAGGGCTACCTAACTCCTCCTTCCCTATTGGTTTTTGGGGATTGTGATTTTACTCTGCATTGTCTTAGTGTTTTCCATATCTGATTGACCACAGTTGGACACATTATACGTTGACCCTGACATAGTAATATCGCTATCATCCTCTTCAAATATGAAGGACAACGGCGACCAAATGGTTGTTTAAGTATTTGGAAATCTGTTTATTTTTCATGATAACTTCCTGTACATACTTCTTTTTCAGTCCTGAAACAGTTCTGGTTTTGAAAAATGTTATGAATTTTTAGTGCATATTTAGATTGAATTCTAAATTAGGGAGATATTCTAAGTTCACTATATTTTGTGGTTAAGTTGGAATAGCAGAAAGTGAACTGCTTAAAGATTGGAGTTGCTAAAGGAAGGAAGAAAACAAGCATACTTATTATGGGACAGGCATTATGCTAAGCACTTTGGAGATATTATGTCATTTGATCCTCACAATGAATCCAGGTGGTAGTTTCTATTATTATCCCCATGTTACACTTGGATAAATGAGGATAGACAGGTTAAATGACTTATCTAGGACCACTTGATTAATAAGCATTTGAAGCTGAATTTGAACTCAGCCCAGAGCTGAATCCATCCTTTGTGCCACCTAGGTGCTTTTGTTTAAGCTTTTTCTTCACATTCCCAGAAACTAACAAAAAAACCTTCCACATAGTATATATTTAATAAATGCTTGTTGCATTAAATTGAATCTGTAGGTAATAATATAATAATAATGATTTTTACTCTTGTTTGATATTCTGTTTCATTCCATTATTCTGATTCTCTAAGAAATGGAAATCCACGAAGTCCAGAGAATGGCATAAAATTCCTTTTCTTTACAATGTAAAACACACACACACACACACACACACATACACACACACACACAAGGAGAGAGACAGACAGATAGACAAACGGAGAGATAGATGAGAGACAGACAGAGAGAGACAGACAGACAGACAGAGAGAGACAAAGAGAGAGAAACAGAGACAGAGAGACAGAGAGAAACAAGGAGAGACAGAGACAGAGAGAGAGACAAACAGAGACAGGGAAAGAGACAGACAGACAGAGAAACAGACAGAGAGATAGAGACAGAGAGAGAAACAGAGAGAGAGAAAAACAGTCAGAGAAAGAGACATAGACAGAGAGAGAAACAGAGAGACATGGAGGCAAAGACAGAGCCAGAGGGACAGAGAGAGAAGACTGTGACAATTTTCCAGTTCATACTCAAGGTAAAGCATCTAAAGCAGTGATTCCCAAAGTGGGTGCCACCGGCCCCTGGTGGGTGCTACAGTAATCCAGGAGGGCGGTGATGGCCACACTTTTTTTGTATTACATTCTATTCTGAGTTCAATAAATAGTTTCATAACTTCCAGGGGGCACTAAGTAATATTTTTTCTGGAAAGGGGGCGGTAGGCCAAAAAAGTTTGGGAACCACTGGTCTAAAGGAACAAGTTAAAGATAGAGCAGAAAAGAATGTAAAATTGCCAAGCTGTGAAGAAGCACCTGGAAAGAGAAGGGACCTAAGGCCACATATTAAGCATCCACTGTGTGCCAAGGCACTGTGCTAGGGATAGAAATACGAAAATAAAGTCATCTTGAATTTGAGGAGCTTGCATACTATTCAAAGAAACAGCATACACACATATAACTATATAAAATATATACAAGGTAAAATATACAGTAATTTCAAAGGAAAGGGACTAGCAGTTGGGTAGATAAGCCACAGTTAAGAATTAGTCAATGTGGGGCAGCTAGGTAGCTCAGTAGGTAGAGAGATAGGAGGTCCTGGGTTCAAATTTAGCCTCAGATGCTGCCTAGCTGTATGACCCTGGGCAAGTCACTTAACTTCAATTGCCTAGTCCTTATCACTCTCCTGCCTTAGAAGTGATACTCAGTAGCAATTCTAAGATAAAAGGTAAGGGTTAAAAAAAAGAATTAGTTATTGAGATAATGGGATATGAACAGGAATTCTCTATTCCTCATTAGATAGCATCCTGTCATTTTAACTGATAAGTTGTACCCAGTGGAAGACTTCATTTTTTAGTTCAGACACATAAACTGTCTCCTGAAGACATCACAGAAAACAAACAAAATAACCAAGGGTCCTCATGCTATCTCTCCTAGCCTTATCTACTTTCATCTCATTTTTAGAGCTGCTGACCCAGGCAGACATCATCAAAAGAGTGTGGCAGCCTAATGTAAGACATCATCTCGATGAACTCCTCAACCATGCCTCCTTCTGACCTTGAGAACCCATCACAGGAAATAATACTGAACTCAGTACAAAGACCTGTATTCAGAGGTCTGGCTAGTCTTGGCTTAAAAGGGGAGACACCTAAAGCAGGGGTTATAAAGTTTTTTGTGTGTCATGCACCCCTTTGGTAGTCTAGTGTGATCTAGAAAACCTTTCTCAGAATAAAATGTATGTGTGTACACATACATGTATGTAAATGTCATGTGTGCATTATATACATATATGTACACATGTGTATATGTTTGTGTGTATGTGTATATAAATATTGTAATATATATTTGAAGGAATTACTAACCTTCAGTTAATGATTAGTCAAAATGAAGATTTTCTTTCCTCACCCAAGTTCCCCAATTCATTGACCCCTTGAAATCTATTCACGGCTGGAGGTCCATAGATCCCAGGTTAAGAACCCCCAATCTGAAGGTTACAAGGAATGAGAACATTTGTTTTCCCTGGGGAGAGGAGCGGATAATGAACAATTTTCTTTCTCATATAGTTTCAGATAGGGAGCTGTCTCCTATGAAAATAAGAGAAGAATTGGACTGCAGTTGGCAGGAGCACTAACGATAGCCAATACACCGCATGGATCTGCATTTTTGTCTACAAGGTGACCTTCCAACCTGACAAGTCACTATTACAATGCCATCGTGAAGTGTACTTTCCTGGAGAGCATATGAAAAATATTTCTAATAAAGGTTAATTTGGTCATTTGGGGAAACACAGTATAAGTACTTTCTGTGAAACCAAGTAAAGTAATATCCACATCTAAAGAAATATCTAGATTCAAGGGAATAACATTTTTACTACTTTACAAATGAACGACGAATGTACGGTACTGTTTTATATGTTTTTCAATCATAAGAATAAAATTTTGCAAAAAACACACTTTCCCATTCAATATATGCTTTTATTCCTTGATCAAAGAGAGTTTGGTTTTATTATTCCCTACTCCTATCAACTGTGCAGAATCAAAAGAACTATGGCAAAATGATGTGTTCTATTTGGTCCCATCATCCATCATTATTAAAATTGCCCAGCTACCTTCTTATTCCTTAACTCCGGTAGTGACATACAAAGCAAAAGATGGTCAGAGTGATTTCCAAGAACACACTTGGATTTAGGGCACCACTAGCTATTTGGGAAAATGACATTTTGTCTTTTAAAAATATTATTTGCTGTAGGAAGGTCAAATGGGGAAACAGAAGAAATCAGAAAAATGGGAGGCGGCAGTTCAAGGTTCTAGTTCTGGTTTGACAATTAATGGGAAGACATAAGTCATAAACTCTCTAAACCTGTTTTCTCGCTGATAAAAGGAAGAGTTTGGAATAAATGATTTCTACCACGCCTTGTGGCACCATCATTCTCCGACTCAAAGATGGTACGACCACTGAGTACATGTCAATTGCACAAGTGCTGGGACCATGCCTTGTTCTCTGTACTTTCCACAGTGTTTTTGCACATTGTAGGTACAAAAAATATTTGTTGAATGAATACCTGTATAAATACTAGTTGCCTAGGCCTACGGGGAAAAAAAGACAATTATAATAAATTAGCTACAGATTATCTTCATTCTGGCAGATGCAGTCTGAAATCCCAAATGTGTTTTCATCAAACCATGGAGGCCTTTTTCAGCTCTTTGAAAATCAATGTCAAAGTAAATTAATTTTAGCCTCATACAACCACAGTGACAAGAAGAGGTTGCTCAGTTTCCCTTAAACTCTGAAAGTAGTTTTTTAAAAGCCCAACTACTAAACAAAACCAAATTAAACAAGAAGAAGAAAGGAGATTACAAAGAGGTTGGTTTGGTAATAAATTCACTGAAAAACTAATGCATCGATTATTTTGAATCGTCAATAGAATATTTGAATCATCATTCTCCACATCATATTCCATTTTAGATCATACAAATTCTTAATTAAATAGTGAGCTTCTTATGAGAGTCAGGCAGAAAAGGCATTTGGTATACATACATATATTAACTATTTCCTATGTGCTAATGATGGCTGCTTTGCTTTTTTAAGGGTTTTTTAATCAATCTGTCTTAAATGAAGTAATCATACAAATTCCTAATAATTTTGGAAAGAGCACTAGATTGGAGGCAAAGGAACAGGGTTCAAATTCTGGTTCTGCCACTTATTACCTGGGTGAACCTTAAGCAAGCTGCCTAACTTTTCTGAATCTGCATTTCTTCATCTGTGAATTGAGAGGATTATGCCTTTTAGGTCTCTTCCTTTTCTATAGATCTATTCTCCCAGGAAATCCATCTGTTTTTTGATTTTAAGAAGTCAAAAGTAAGTTCTCAATAAATTATTTTGTTAGATGCTGAGAAATATTGAGTATTACAGGAGAAAAAATAGTATCAGTGTTGGGGATGGCAGAGGAAGAAAAAGATAACAGAGAGCATCCATCCGAAGGAATTTGTGTAAGTAACAAATGATAGGTGCAGAGATGCAGGGGGAATACTGGCCACTCTGTATCCAGAGCTGGTCCAAAGATTCTAATTTATCATATTTGGGTTGGGTTTGTTTTCTTTTCCCAAGAAGCAGGTGACAAAGTGGGAAATAAAGCAAAAAGAATCTATTCTTACTTGGTTTGACTACAATCTCATATTGTTTTCAGATATTGGATTTCCCTGCAAGCTTCCAATGTTGTCGTCATCTTATTGCTTCCCCAGGAACTAAAGGTCCAGGATAAGAGTGTGCTCGTGCCATGAGGCATCTCAAATACATGACACAATTTGACTGAGCTCCGTACCCAGCGAAGCTCCCTAAATAAGTTAGTGTTCATGTGTAGGTGATATTTTGATGGTTGATGGGAGCCACAAAATCAGTAATGGTCTTTGCCTAGAATAATGATTTTATTATTACATATATATATAAAAGAAATATATAAAATATATAAAAGAAATAAGGAGCTGCCCTCAGATGAATACTTTTGCTGCTGCTGTAAACCCAGAGGGGTAGTCCTGGCCAGCCTTAGGATGCTCTCTCTGATAGCAAAGGGATAGAACATTTCCCCAGGCTTGCTTTCACTCATTTGAGTTTATGCAGTTGTTAAGACAACATCTGCCTCTGACTTTCCTTTTACACTTTGTTCTGGCATGTTTCTTTCTTCTCAGCATCAAAATGTCATGTATAAACCAAAGGCCTGTCAGGACCCACACACTTCAGGCCGGCCCTTTAACTTTCACTTGATCAGCCTCCTTCAAGGCCCGGGGTGACACGGTAATAAAACGGCTCTCTTTGGTTGGAATTATGCTATAGCAGAGGTCAGTCCTCTCTTCTTAGAAAGACATTGCCCAGGCTAGAGGCCCTGGGCTTTCTGGCAGACAGAAGATATCATGGCCTTTGATTGTTTTCCATTCTCTCAAATAAAAAGAATGCCATTTCTGCTGTGTTCCCCGCCCCACTCCTCCTCAGGACATCTGGCCTAACATTCAGAACAGGAAGCTGAAAGCTACAGATGCTGGGTCCTCACCTGCATACTAATGTCAGTGATTCTCATTCTGTGAGGTGAACCTCAAGCCTACTCCATGTCTCCATAACTTTGAAAAAGAACATTAGATATAAGAAAATAATGAGGCCTATTTCCCAACTTCAGAGGGGTTTTTGTTAGTTTATTTATGAAGGGATGTGAGGGAGCTAGGAGAATGGTGAAGTCATGAATAGATTAGAGGGAGGGAGCGAGGGAGGGAGGAAGGAAGGAAAGAAGGAAGGAAGGAAGGAAGGAAGCAAAGAAGGAAGGAAGGAAGGAAGGAAGGAAG
>NC_058132.1:356480976-356566179 GCF_016433145.1 Gracilinanus agilis
AAAAAAAAAACAGAAAGTTACAGCATTGCCAGTTATAATCTCTATATTTATAGTAGACCATTTGGTTTAACTATTTTTTATGGAAGTGTACTATGGGGATTATTTATAGGTAGACTTTTAATACATTAAAGCAAAATGCATCGATACAATTAATGGTTAAAATCAATACTTATGAATTACATAATGTGCAATTAATGCTTTAAAAAAGGATAAAAATAATATCAAAGGCTACAGAGAAGTCAATAAGGATGAGTACTGGAGGAAAAAAAAAAAACAACTTCAGCTATTGCTGACTAAGAGGTTATTGAGAAAACAAATTCTGTAGATTGGAGAGGGCAGAAGCCAAATGACAAAGGTTGAAGAGAGGGTATACAGTTTGGAAGAAGACTAGATGGGGTCATTAACTGAAAGCAAATGATTTGAATATGGAATTTGCATTTGAAGGGAACAGAAGGCACAAGATATAGACACTATGGAAAATGTGGTAGGAAACCAAGATACGAATAAAAAATTTGCTGAACATTTGTGAGGGCTCAATTAAAATGAAATAAAATTAAGTGAATGGATACTCCAAGGTTTGTGATATTTTTATATGGAATGCTTAGAACTTAATAGGAGCAGAGAAAATGGATGATGTCAGTTATCTAGATTTGAATAGTGGCATGGGTGACATGTCACAAAAGGGAGGAGAGGTATTTTTCTTGATCTTGGAGAAGGCACCATTGATATGGCTAACTATATAGTCTGATTTGGGTAGTAAAACAAGTGGGGTCTGGTGGACTAGAAACTTAGGAAAAAGCTGAGAGACAGAAGGTCAAGAAAAAGGCAAAGAGTAACTTCATTTCATCCCTGGACTTCTCATTGGAAATACTTCACCACCACCACCACCACCCACCACTACAGCTTTTCTCTTTGACTGTATAGTTCCTCCCAGAAGCTCCTTTTGAGGAAAGCCTCTTCATTCGTCAGCAGGTTGTATGCCTCACTTTTTGGACTTTTTCTTCCATGCTCCCTCACTTACATCTCTCCCTTCCCTTATTTCCAGATTCTATTTATGTGATATCTTCCTCCATTGAATGTAAGCATCTCAAGGGCAGGGATAATCTGTTGCTGCTTGCTTTTATATTCCCACCGATTAGTTCCATATCTAGCATGGAGTAAACTCTTTGAAAAAATGCTTGTTGGCTGGACTTTCATTTGACTTGAATAAGGTTCAGGAGAATTTGGGTAGTGGTAAATTTGAGGGAGACTGAAAGGCCAACCTTTTCCAAAATATCTTCTTCAGATGATGTCCTTCCTGCCTAACTCGGAATTCTGCCATTTGTGTCACTAATGGATTAAATAACAAGACATTGTTTCTAAAGTGCCTCTTTTTAAATGCACAATAAAGCCTTTTTCCATTTACATACTAACCTAGTTGTGTTTATTGGATTAGTTAGGTCACATTTGGGCCTCTGGGGAGAGGAGATACAGGAAGGAAGGTTTTGATCTTGCCAGGCAGGCAAGCATGAAAAGACCAGGCAAGCATCAAGCCAGGAAAGACAGATTGAGTGTGAAGGTCCCACAAATGAAAGCAGGTGCTGAACAAAACAGGTTACTTGTTTTATCACAGTGTTCAGGGCAAGCACCTCACAGTGAGTTGAAACTGTTAATGCAACTTGAATTCACAATGGTCATTGTGGCCCTGCCAAGGTAAGCTATACAGCTTAATGTCTTTTCAAATGAAGATCCCTTATTAGCCAGACAGGATTTCAGTTGTACAGGAGCATATGTTGGGGAGTGGGACTGGGAGGAAAAGTGTCTGCTTTAAACTAAGAAAGCTAACCCATCTCCAAGCAGAAATACCATTAGCCTTCAATTTCTTTTTGTCTTTGGATAGCCGCCAAGATCCATCCCGGGAGGTCGTTATTTCCTTTCAAGAGACCAAAAAATCAATCACTTAATTCTTGGTGAGACTGAGGTAGAAGATTAAAACTGATTAAAGGGGATTATAAACACAATCCCTTCTGCCAAGTTTCCTGGGGACCCACAGAAACCAGTCAGACCTTCATTAAATCAATTACCAGCATGCACCATTGAGATATACTACCCATTTTGTTTTCTTGCCCTCCTTTTCTATTATGAAACCAAATCTGGGACATTAGAAGGCCTAGTCTTGGGGAGGGCATTTGGAAAATCTCACAGCCTTCAAATTGGATAGGGATTGCTGGTAATCCCTATATATATATATATATTTGTTTCATTACTTCATTTGTGCAGTCTTATGACTTCACTTGTGCAGGGAAAATCTCATGTGGAAATTCCCTTCACCAGAGCAGGGAGGTAAGTCATCTATATAACTTACAGTCTTATGGAATTTTCTAAAGGGATCAAGAGACTAAATAATTTGTCCTTGTTCACATATTGTTTCAGAGAATCTGAATCCAGAACTTCCCAACTACCAGGCTCTACTTCATTCTACTCTGCTATCACCATTACCTGTAAGACCAAATTTAAAATTTCTTGTTTAGCATTCAAAGTAACTTATAATCTAGACCCCAACATACTTTCCAGTCTTCTCACTTCACACACACACACACACACACACACAGTCTGTGATATAGTAACACTGAACTCAAATTAGACATTCTTTATCCAGACTGGTGATTTGCCCTTGCTGTTCACTCATTCATAAAATATTCTCCTTCCTCATTTCCATCTCCTGGATTCCCTTCAAGTATCACCTTCTATGGAAAGCATTTCCCACTTGCTAAATGCTAGTGGCTTCCCTTTGTTGATTATTTCCTATTTATTCTGTACATAGCTGTTTATATGTTGTTTCCCACATTATATTATGAGCTCCTTCAGGATCTTTCTTAATGTTGACTGACTGATTGTGCTGGCCCTCAGTTTTCATCATAAATACAGCAGATATCAAAGGTTCTTCCAGAAGACTACTTGCTTCCTGTCTTGGCCAATTTATTTGTTCTCCATGTATTCTGAGATAGGAATGTGAAACGAAGCATGTTCTCTTAGAAGAGAAGATTGACATAAATCTGCTATCAGTGAAGTAAACTGCAGGATGTCAGAAGTCAACATAATGGGGAAGTTTCAAAACACTATGATTAGTGTCTCTCTCATGCTAAACGAAAGTAATGTGATGGGTGGCACATCTGCCTAGGTAGTCTAGCTACTAAGGAATAGATCCAGTATGATATGTTCCTAATGCTCAACAAAATAGCTAGGTGTGCCATTCAAATGCCTGTCTAACACTAGGTGTGAAACGCAGTTCAATGACATAAAGCCCTACTATGTGATCTCCCAGTCATTTCAAGCTCTCCTTAAAGTCTTTTGTGACTGTTAATGGAGTCCATAATGCCTTAATGCAACTTTTGTAGTATTTTAAGCTCAGGAAATAGTGGTTCATTTTTAGACCAATTCATGAAATGGGAGTGAATTATGAATAAAATTAATTTAGTGTTAAAACTGAGATTTTAATCATATAAAAGGTAAGAATTTAAAGTTGCAATATTCAACAGAACTATAATCTGACACCCTGGCAAATCACATTTTCATTAACATATACGATGGCAATATTCTATTCTATGAGTGCAAAAGGTTCAGCAACATTTGCTTTGGGAGCTATTACTTACATATTCTGACATTTACATAACTGAAAACCCAGAACTAAGTATTACCTTTATAATCTGTTTTTCCTTCTTTAAGAAGCCAGTGAAGAAGGAAAGGAGTTGTGGGTCTTCCCTTTGGTATCATAGACATTTTCTTCAAAAGATCCATGATTTCATGAATAGATCAATTAGTTCACAAGCAACACCCACTATATGCTAGGCATGTTTGATCTTAGGGATACAAAGACAATATACAAGGACATTCTGCAAGTCTCTCTGAAGAACTTTGGTATCAATTGTGAGACATGGGAGGCACTGGCACACAGTACCATCCATCGTCATGTACCACACTGAAGAAAGTGCTATGCTCTATGAACAAAGCAGAATTGTAGTAGCTCAAAAGAAACATGGAATATGCAAATATAGACATCTCCATCCCAATTGTCCATATGAACTATTTGTGCCTGACCTGTAGGAGAGCCTTCAAAGCTCATATTGGTCTGATCAGTCACAGTTGGACATTCTGTACATTAACTTGAACATAGTGATGTCATTTTGGTTCTCCGAGTATAATGGACAAGAGCCACAAAACAACAATTGCAGTTTTCAAAGAATCGGTATTCTATATGGTTTGTGTGTATGTGGGAAATGGGGAGGAGGGGTGCTGGGGATGGATTCTCTCATGGGAGTTCTGCTTCTGATAGTGAAGATAGTAACTCTCCCTGCCTTGTGAAGACTGATAATTTGCTGTGACAAACTAAAAAGCTCTCATAACCTAACAATCATGCTTAGACTCTCTAAACTTAAATAGAATGGTCCTTAGATTGATAGGCTTTGCTTACTTGAAGTCTTAGAGAGCTTAGACTCTGTCCATATATATTTTCCAGGTCCAGGGTCACCTCTGCAACATTATCAAGCATCAAAGATGGACTACAGTGACAGGGAAGAATCCTTCAGCTGCTATTCACATAATATTGAGGACACATGGTCCTATAGAGAGATTCAAAGAGGTCTCCATTTTTTTGCCTGCTACTCTGCCTTGTTTCTTTTTTTTAATTTGAAAAAATTGAATTAATTAATTTAGAATATTTTTCTATGGTTGAATGAATCATGTTCTTTCCCTCCTGTAGCCAACAAGCAATTCCACTGGGTTTTGCATGTGTCTGCCTTGTTTCAATTCCATGAAGCAAGATGTCCCTCCCAAGATAAGCTCATCATTTCTAAACTCACCACCATGCTTCTAACTTAAGGCTTGACTGACTCCACCTCCCTCAGCCTCCTTTTCCCTTTGGTTGGAGGGCTGGAGGATGGAAAATCAAATTCTTCCCAATGCCTCCCTTTATTCATATCAGAAACTAGACTCTAAACTCACTTCACCATGCATCTGTTATTCTGCCTAGTTTCAATTTCACACCCCACTGCTTTCTTGCCTCCCTTTGTGAGTTGTCTCACCCTTTAGATTCTAAACACTTTGAGGGCAGGAGCTTTCATTCTTTTTTTTAAACCCCTACCTTCCACTGTGTATTGGCTCCAAGGCAGAAGAATGTAAAAGAAAGTGTAGGCAATGGGTGTCAAGTGACTTGCCCAGGGTCACACAGCTCAGAAGTGTCTGAGGCCGGATTTGAACCTAGGACCTCTTATCTGTAGGCCTGGCTCTCAATCCACTGAGCTACCCACCTGCCCCAGCTTTCATTCTTTTTATTCATTATATTTCTAGTACTTAGCACTAGGTAATTAATAAATGTTTAATAGATTGGATTGGTAGGGCAGCTCATTCTGCATCAGGGGCTGACCAGGTTGGTATAGACTCAGAGGCAGACCCACAAGAGGACATTGATACAAAGACTTTTATTCTAATCAAGAGCAGGGATAATGAAGAAAAAGAAGAAAGAAAATTTTACCCTAAGAATGTGCTTCCTAATATTGCTGAGGCCATCTATGATAAAGGGTCGATCCACTGAATTCAACGAAGATGGCTTTTTCACCCCTGCTACATGCTCAACTAGAAAAAAGTGGCAGAACTGACAATTTAAAATTGCTCATCACAGCAGTAGGCAATCATTTTTTTTAGCCTATTGTAGGAGAAAGTTCTATGAACAGCAAGAGTCTATAGTTGTGTGACTTTGGTTGTGTATGGATTTATTGCCCTTGCATATGAAATTCACTTTATGCAAACCATCTAAATTTGCAAAAATTACTATTGTTCAATATCATCCAGCTCCTTAGTTGCTGGGGACGTGGTATATATAATTACCCATTTGGCTCTGCATGGGTTAAATGCAGAAGGCAATGGAGAACAAGGTAGAATCAGGGAGGGATGAATGCCTCCTTCCTCTTATGAAGAGGCATGCTCAAGGAGTTTCTTGAATGCCAGTGATGTTAGTGTAGATGGGTAGAAATGGTTATTTTACAGTTAAATGGGGTGGAAAAGGAGTTTTTTGAAATTTTGATGAAGGACTCCAAATTTCTAATTACTGTACACTACTGATGAAGATTAGAATATATAGAATAGGAAAGAAGAAAGGAATCAGACATTTATATTGTGCCTACCATCTACCAGGCACTGAACCTAGTCCTTTACAAATATTCTCATCTGAACCTCACAACAAACTGGGAGGTATGTGGTACTATTATTCCCATTTTACAAGTGAGGAAAATGAAGCTTAGGAAAGTTAGTGGACTTGTCCAGGTACACATAGGTTGTTTGAGTTAAGATTTGAGCTCATCTCCCTAACCACAGGTCCAACACTTTATCTTCTATGCCACCTATCTGCTCCTAGAATGTTAAAACTCTAAGCTCCTCATTTTACCAATGAGAAAATAGGTTAAAAGGAGCTATGACTTGTCTAAAGTTAAACAGCTTAATATAAGAACCTGTACTAGAGTCTACTTCTCCAGGATAACACTTTTTGTATCTATTCTGTTGCTGCTCGTCTGATAATAAGTACATTGAAGGAAAAGACCAAGTTTTATTTGTATGTGTATCTCCTTCAGGCTTTAGTCCAGGATCGTTCACAGAGGGTAACAGAAGCTTAACAAATGCCTAGGAAAGAAGACAATTAAAGAGGCAGATAGCCAAGATGAAAGGAAGGAATGAAGGAACAAAGAAATGAAGGAAGAAGGAAGGAGGAAGAAAGGAAAGTGAGAAGAAATGGAGAAAGGAAAGTGGTAAAAATTAAGGAAAAGAGGGAAGAGAAAGAGACAGAGACAGACAGACAGACAGACAGACAGAGACAGAGACAGAGACAGAAGGAGGAAGGGAGGGAGGGAGGGATGTGGTCTAATGAACATTGGGCTAAATTTGAGAGCTGAAAGATCATAGCTGTATGACTCAAGGCAAGTCATTTATCTTCTTTTAAACTCAGTTTCTTTACTTTTAAAATGAGGATAATAATAGCACCTTACCTCACAGGACTGTTGTGAATTTATAATGACATAGCATATATGTACTTTTCAAATTTTAAAGTACTTACAAAAATGTTAGCTATTATTAGTGAGGGGGAAATTAATCCAAAATCATTTTATTAATCAAATACTTTGTACGAGACATTGTGCCAAACTCTGGGAAAACAGATAAAAAGATGAAATAATCCTTGGTCTTGAGGTGCTTACATTCAATGAGGGAAGACAACAGTGTCTGTCTGTCTGTCTATCTATCTATCTATCTATCTATCTATCTATCTATCTATCTATCTATCTATCTGTCTGTCTATCTATTTATACACACTATATATTTATTATATGAAATAAATACTAGTTAGTTTGACAAGGTGGGGCTTAAGCTTAGGCTTGAAGGAAGTGAGGGATTCTAAGAGGCAGAGGTAACATGGTGTATTCCAGTTATGTGGAACAGATGAAAAGTCAGAGATGGAAGATGGAGAGCTATGTGTGAGGAACAGAAAGAACACCAATTCCCTGAAAGAAGGGAAGTGATTGATAGTGAAATGGGGAAGATAGGTTGAGGTCATGAAGAGATTTAAATGCCAAAGAGAGGAGCGTATATTTTATGTTAGGACCTATAAGAAGTCACTGGTATTTGTTGAATAAGACGTGATATGCTCATATGTATCATTTAAGAAAATTACTTTAGCAGCTATGTGGAGGATGTATCAGAGTAGGGAGAAAGAAGTCAGGGAGACCAATTAAGAACCCAGTTAAGATGAGGAAAGTGTTAGATACAGAAAAATGCTGTGAGAGTAGAAATAGCAAGATTTGGCCACTGGTTGAATATATAGAATGAGGGAGAAAGAGAAGTCAAAAGTAATGCTGTGATTTTGAACCTGGGAAATTAGAAGAAAGGTAGGGTCCTTGACAGAACTAGGTGATCTTGTTAGAGAGGTGAGCTTTGACCTGGGGTTGGGAAGAGATGATGGTTTTAATTTTGGCCACGAGTTGAAAATATCTATGAAAGGAGGAAGCTTGAAATGTCCAATAGACAAAAGTGATGCAAGATTAGAACTCAAGAATGAGACTGGATCTTGGATATGTAATCTGTGAGATACATGCATAGAAATGAGGGTAAATTCCATGGGAGTTGGCAGAAAAGTGGCTAGTGAATTTCCTTAAGGTCTAAAAATTGAGAGTTTAGCACAAGGGCTAACAGAATTAATGTATGGAAATGGCTATATTTGATATATGTTCCAAACATTAAGGAAAAGAGAAATATGAAATCTGAATAATAAATACATTTTGCCAGGAATCTATGAAAGAAAATGGAATCTTTCCTAGGCACATATATGGTATGGGCAGCTAGGTGGTACATTACATAGAGCTGTAGATCTGGAGTCAGGATGACCTGAGTTCAAATCTAGCCTCATACACTTAGTATCTGTGTGACCCTGGGCAAACCATTTAACTCTGTTTCCCTCAATTACTCATCTGTAAAATGAACTGAAGAAGAAAATAGCAAACCACTCAAGAATTTTTGCCAAGAAAATGGGGTCATGACTGAACAATAACAATACTAACAACCTGTATTGCTATAGCACAAAAAGTCTAATTGAATGAGTTCTAAAAGCTTTACAAATACTGATATTTGAAAATTTAGACATAATAAATGAAATCAAACCTCTCTTTGGCGAGTACTCTGGTTTATACACGTTATCTCTCCCAGATGTCAATATGATTCTTTGAACCAAGCATTCCAAAACAGATGTTGCTATTATGCTCTGTTGGTGAAGTACACATGTGTTTATTATAAGACCATCAGTGCCTGTGTCTGAGATTGTTTTCTGATTAAGGTGGTATTTTAGAGGGAAAAGAAGGGTGGAATGAGATAAAGTGATGTGTCCTCACTTCTGCTGATCTCTTCTATATAACGAGTCCTTCACACCTAATAATCTCCTCTATCTGGCTAAGAATAACATTACTTTTGCTATGGTTTGGGATTAAGAAGGGAAAAAAGAGAATTTTAGAAATAATTAGGTTTTTTTCATTGTGGTTGAAAATTTTTTGTATAGTGGATGTATACCTTTTTACCTGAGTAGGAGAAATCTGCGTAAACAGAATCAAAGATGCTCTTGGCAACTGCCTTCTGTAAGAATCAAACCAGAGATCCAAATTGCCCTAGGAGCTGCCAGAGGGGAAGAGGAGAAATCTATAAATTAAGAACTGGAAGAGATGCTTTGAATTACAATTCACAAGGGTTAAGTCTGAGAGGCTAAGAGATCTGCAACAGTGGGAGCAGTAGGACTGGGGTTGGCAATGACAAAAAAGATCTGTGCTAGTTGTAGGAAGAAGAAAGTTGCTTTTATCTACATCCAAGTTTCCTGATGGAAGGTAAGATCCTTGAGGAGAAATTGTTTTCCTTTTGTTTTTGTATCCTCAGAAACTATCAAAGGGGTTCATTAAAATTAGTTTTTTTTAAACCCTTGTACTTCGGTGTATTGTCTCATAGGTAGAAGAGTGGTAAGGGTGGGCAATGGGGGTCAAGTGACTTGCCCAGGGTCACACAGCTGGGAAGTGGCTGAGGCCGGGTTTGAACCCAGGACCTCCCGTCTCTAGGCCTGGCTCTCACTCCACTGAGCTACCCAGCTGCCCCCAAATTAGTTTTTAATAAATGTTTGAGTGAGTGAATGAATGAATGAAAAAACAATTATTTAAGCATTTAGTTTGTGAAACACTTTGCTGAATTGTTATTATTCTTTATTCATTTCAGTCATACCTGACTCCTTGTGATTACATTTAGAGTTTTCTTGGATCTAGACTAGGAGGAGCAGTGAGATAGAATGCTGGATCTGGAATCAGGAAGACCTGAATTCATTCAGAACTTATAAGTTCTAGATAAAGTCACAACTTTTATTTGTCTCAGTTTCTTCAACTATAAAATGGGGATATTATAGATAATAGCATCTACTCCTTAGGGTTTGTAAGAAGCAAGGCAAGCCAGGCATTTTGGAACTGTGAGAGATGGAACACAGAAGGAGGAGAAGAGAGTGACAGTTGGGCTGAAGCGAGGACTTCTGGGAAAAAAAGATCCAACTGAACACTTAAGCTTTGGGGTTTACAGCCAAGGAGGGAGGTGTTACAGCACAGGAGGCTCTGTGACCCACAGAGTGAAATCTGGAGAGTTTCCTAAGACCTTCAGTGAAGTTGATCATATCCCTTGATCTCTATTGGTTCCTGATCCCACTGGAAATATACAACAATATCTTCAGTTTGGCCAGGTGTGTCTGGACTTCTGTGGGGAGCCGGCCCCTAGGATCCACAAATATTGCCTTGGGCCTTGTCCTTCATTATCCTCTTTAGTTTAGTAACAATTCTAGCTATAGCCTTACTATGTGGGTATTGGGTCAGAGAAGCTGTGAATCTGAGGAATGCAGAAGAACTTCTGTGGGTACCCTACACAGTGACGGACTGAGAGGGGATTTAGGGAATATCCTGCACCCCCTTTCCTGAGAACCCCATCATATTTACCTTGATTATTTTGTTCCTGTAATAAACCCTTAAGTTTGATTCAGTCAGATCAGAGTGAACTCAATTGGTGGGAGGAAGAATGAGTGGGTTAAGAGAGGAAGGAAAGCAGACCTCCATTTTTAAACCTGATTCCAGTTGGGGATTTCTGGGGGAGGCTTCAGTATGTACTGGCTGGCACAAACATCTTATTGGGGTCACATTTGTTTCCCCAGGAAGAAAAAACATTCCTTTAACTTCTCTTCCCAGGCAGGAATGTCCAGGGATCCCCAATTTTCCAAGAAACCCCATTTTGTCTCCTAGTAAGGAGGGGTGGCTGTGAGGGAGAAGAGGCCCTAAAACATCAACCTAAGGGGTTAACCACTACACCCCAATCCTACTGATCACCACCCCCCTTCTTACAGGTTGCTGCTGTGATCAAATGAAATTCTATCTGTAAAGCACTTAGCACAGATCCTGGCACAGAATAGGTGTTACATATATGCTATGTATTATTTGTATTACCTGTAGGAATTGCTTCCCAGATGATGACTGCTAGGATCTTTGTCAGAGAATTGTCAAAGACTGGAACTCCAGATTTTCCTTGGTCAATATATGTCTCATAAGTTGGAATGTATCAAGAGACATCAAATTGGACTTGAGCCTACCTGGACCCCTAAAGGATAAGGCCTATGTACCCATCACTTCTGTCCATGATTCTTGGACCATTGTCAGTGACAAATGACAAAACACTTATGTTTAACAGGGAACTCATATGCTTCAGAACCCAACATTGAAAAGGCAAGGGTGACTAAGGAATAAATCAAATGACACATTGCAGAGAGCGTGTGTGCTATGGAAGCCATTTGCGGCTGCCCAGTCATGGGGACTCAGCTTTAGGCTATATAGAATTGTGTCCCTAAACTCTGGGATGAAAAAAATGAAGCATTTAGATTTTTATCCTGTAACCAAGGACAGAGTTACAGGTCATGTTCTAAAAGGCCTTTTTTCTTGTTTTTCATTGATGAGAAGGAAAAAAAAAGTGATTGATTTATCTTACAGGGGAAATATGTTTTTCCTTCTTGGTAAAAATAACATTGTGCCTCTGAAATCCTTTGTGCTGAAAGTCAGGCTTGTGTAACTGGTGACACAAAAAAATAAAACATTTATGTTTCTTTGCCATCTTTGATTAACTCTTGAAAGTGGTAGCATGCTGGCTATAAAGTTATCTGGCTCACTTCAGTCTGTACCAATGTGAGAAAATATCTCTATTTAAAAACTGTTTATGAACTGTTTGACCAAGATTGCTTATAGTGTTTATAGAATGTCCAGGGAGTGATATTTTTATCATTCACTCCTTTTATTTCATGCTCCCTTTCTTTTGTTTCACATTTGTCACTAATAGGCTCATATTCATAGAACATTAGGGCTGGAAGGCACCTTAGAGATTATCTAGTCCAACTTCTTAAATTTAAAGATGAAGAAACTGAAATCAAAACCGGTTCCATGATTTGCCCAAGGTCATACAGCTACTAAGCAGCTGTGGAAACAGCATATCTATCTTAAAGGTTTCTGTGATCAAAAAACAAACAAAAAAAACTATCTATTAGTCAGTCATCCTAATATGAGACTGAATTTTTGGATAGCCCTTGGACAAAAGACACATAGGTTTTCCTTGGACCCACACTCAAAGTATTTCTAACATGGTAGTTTTTCAAAGTAGTGTTTGAAAACCCAAGGTCACCTCCATGCCACAATAAGGTGTTGGAGTGGGAATTTTATGGAGGATTTTTAAAAAATATTACTTCTGAAGACAAGTGATATGCACCCCTAATAGAAGTATTTGAAAGAAATGAAGAGGCTGTTATATTGGTTAATAGATCTTTGATATTTAATTCAAAGTAACTTTTAAAATCACTTCTGGGCTCTAGACTGTGAATCAGGAATAAAAGGATTAATGTAGAAAAAGAAACTCATTAGAAAAAGATTTTCATGGGTTGCATGATGGTAACATTCATATACATGAGGGGATGGATTTCCCTTTTTTGAATCTTAGCCCACAAAGAACAGAAAGTCACACTGAGAAGAAAGTCAGTTTCTACTTTAAAAAAAGAATCAAGGGTACATGCTAAGAAAGCATCTTATCCTCCCTGAAAACTTACCAGTAGAGAAATATATACAGTTATCCCTCGCTATATCAGGGTTCACTTATGGAGGCTTCACTATATCTCTGGTTTAAAAAATTTTTTTGGTTTTATGGAGTTACACTTATCAGGCACACTATTGACTGATGGAATGAAAGGAGACCAACCACAGCACCGTGTTCTGTATCATGGGTGCTGATTGGTTCAGTGACTGTAGGTTATTAAGAATGTGGAAAAGGTTTATAGGAGAGTAGGAAGGGTCTATAAAGTCTTAAAATATATATAATAAAATAAATATACCACCACTACTTTGCAGATTTTCACCTATTGATGATGTCTCTGGAAGGTAGGTGAGGGATCACTGTTTGGTATTATAGAAGGATACTCTCATGGAAAAGAATCAAAGGACTAGATCTTTTCTCAACTTGGGATCCATTGAAACTTTGCACCAAGAGGCAGAAATTTATGTGTTTGCCTGGGGATTTTTTTTACTTTAAGAAAAGAATCAAGATGACTTGGTTATTCAACCAATGATAAAAATAGTTAGATTCAAGATTAGTTATTAATATTCGATTAAAGGATAGTTGTTATTAACAAGCTAAGTTTAATTAGGAAGGTACCAAACTCTAACTAGATTCAGAAAAGTGGGCAGAATCATGAAATCTAAAGTAGACTATATCAAGATTCGTTTGTGTTTGTGTTTCTTTTAATGTGTAAAATATGATCTTATTGAAAAATATTTTGCAAAATATATAACTAGAAATAAGTTATTAAGAATATTAATCACTTAATAATAAAGTTTTTAATAGAAAAAGTTTTTATTAAGTAAAAGATGTATAATTGACTGATTCAGTTACTCACTCCTGGGAAAAGACTACATGAATTGTCTATAACTGTAATGGCAAACCTATGACGTGTGCCAAAGAGGGCATGCAGAGACTTCACTGTGGGCATGCACTGTGTCCCCTGCCAGGGACTCAGGCAGAGCTGCTTGCTTCCTCCTCTCTACCTGGGCTGAGGACATTTCTCACTTCATCCACCTCTGTGCCCAGCAGGCAATGGGAATGCTTTCTCCCTCCCCTGTGTGGGGTAAGGCTGTGGGAAGGGGGACAGGGCACCTGACACTCAGTCTAGGGTGTTGTGGCATAGCACAAGGCATGGCCCAAGGTCTCTAAAAGATTTGCCATGACTGTTCTATATGGCCACAAATGAGGTGCCGCCATTCACATGAATCATAAGCATAGTGCCTAGAAGAAAATAACCTTTGAAATGGTAGTCTGGCAAACCGAAATCTACAAAGCAAAGGGAAACATCTTGATTAATAATGTACCTGATAATACCTCCAAGTAGAATTGTAATTCTTAGAAAGATTTCAAAAGAGCTTTGAGATGAAAAGTAAAAAAAGGAAGGGGCGCCTGAAGAAGAGAAAATCAAGAAAGGTTCTGGGGTTAGTGCAAAAGTTGCTACAGGGATCATGATAACTAGTTATTCTCTGTCTGCTTCAAGGAATACATAGGAAATCAGAAACAGGCTTAAATTTCCACAGGAAGGAAAGAAATTAATCATTAAAATCAAAGATTTGCTAACATAAAAAGAGGAGGTTAAAGAAGTTTATCCATTTACTCTATAGGAGATACTCTCCTTTTTTTGGAATGGATAATTGGATATAAAGCTTGACAAGTGACAAATGAACCAGTTCAAATCCTTTATTTTACAAATCAGGAAACTGAAATCTTTTGAGACTAAATGACCTGGTTAGGGTCACATAGGTAATATACAACAGGGCCAAATTCCAACACAACTTCTCACTCCAAATCCTGTAAATATGCTCATATATCATATTACTTATAACAATGAAGTAGGGTGTTTCTCAGAGGATGAGAATCTGATCAAAGTTTTCAAAGAGGCTCTCCATAAAGAACTTTCAGACTTTCCAAAGATCTAGGACAAGGCAGGAGGGCATCAATGCAGAATTTAAAAATAACACCTCACTCCTGATGTTAACTTTCTTATCTATCAGCACATGACCACACTTCTAGGATGCTAGCCCGAGGCACTGCATTGTTGAGGCAGTTGTGATATTTTTCAATCCCTGGCCTTTGTCTGCCATTATAACTACTTTGTCTAAATCCATCTCCAGAGAGCATGACCAGTGGAGAAGACTCCCCAGTTTTGACACTCATCATCTCTTCACCACCCCCTCAACTCTGCTAGGGAAAGGTGCTACATATAAAAGTGGCTATGGGTTCAAAGTCTAAAGATCACCTCTAGCAAGAGGGGAACATATGAAAAATTAGTTCACAATGTAAAAACACAAATTAGTATGGAACAGATAGTCTTTTCCCACATAAAAATGTATTCTAAGCCATAAAGATTCATTAAATGATTAGGTAACTTATTACTATAAAATAATCAGGGGGGAAGCCAGTATCCAAGCCTTGTTGGGTTATAAGCAGTTTTTTGCAAGATTACTAATTAGCCAGTTCACATTTTACCTGCACTGAGCACAGTCTGATCAAATGCAAAGCATAATCCCACTGTGATCTTCTTTTTCAGATTCACTTCTTTCCTCCTGTTATTGCTACAGTCACAATCAAATACAGCAACTATGACTCCTGCTTCTGAGGATCACATTATCTTCTGAGACTCACAGGTGTCATAGATTCATTTATCTCAAGGTTATGGATTAATCAACAATAACTGGGATAGAAAATTTAGGAAAAGAGAGGTGTTCCATCCCAGGCACAGGCTTGCATCTATAGGATAAAGCCAGGTGGAGGATAACGTTTCAGTCCTTCTCCTATTTAACTCTTCCAGACACAGATGGGAATAATCTTCATACTTCAGAACTGAAAAGGAAAAGGAACACCGAGGGCAGGTCCTTCTTTTTTAGTGTCCCCACAGAGTTCTGGCTCATCCACCTATTGAAAGACTTCATCATTGCGCAGTACAAACTTAGCTCTGAACCTGGCAGATAGTGGGCCCTTATTCAGTGTGTGTTGGTTCGATCAGTTGAATAAGATAAAGCTAGAGGTGACAGTCAGCTTTGTCACTGAGGTATCAGGTCTTTTGAAGGAGATCCCTGCATCTCAGAGGAACAAGGAGATAAGGACTGGGGCTGAAGATGCTGGGACAAGGACACCAAGAGAGGAAATTAATTGCAGATACTATCCATTTTCTTCTGCCATGCATTCAAGGCCAAATTTGATGCAACTTAAGCGTCAACTTCACACTCCTTGAAAAATGAAGCCTGAAAGGAAAAAGTCCCATTTGAAGGAGTTGCCCTGGAGGAGTTCTGAGCAGACAACCTTAACTCGGGCTCAGAGAAACAGAAATATGTTTTAAATTTTATCATGTAGCACGATGCAATGACACATCAATAACAAGTGCCTGTAGCCACATTTTCAAATGACAGGTTGGAATTTATCCCAGCTGCCCTCTCTCCCCTTCCAAAATGAAGGCTAAATAAGGTTGAGTGAGATGTGTCCATGGTTCTATCCCCCTTCTCTTTCTTTCAAACCTAGAAATGAAAATGAGGTGAATGCTTTATTTAGGTTACCTTTTGTTAAGTTGCTCTCTGTAATCCATCATGTTCCTTAAAAATATTAGCAATTGGTTGTGCCTTCTTAGAAGACAGCGAGTTTCAAATTGGGCTGTTGACAGAAGGTAACTGATAGACCATAGTGTTTTTCTGCTATTTTAGGTAAACTCTGTTCTTGATATCACTCTGATGAATGGCTACAAGAAACACAATGGGCAAGAGGAAAACGGAGGCAATCAGCAAATGTAATCGTGAAATTTCCCCCCCAAAGAAAATGACATGTCAGAGAGAGCCACAAAATGAAATATGCGATTGTCCCTTTACTTAGCACAGCTCAAGGCTGAACTGACTCTGTGTCTTCATGGAAAGTGCATAAAGGCCTGTTAGAATAATCATTGTCAGCCAGGGAAGGGGTGATAAAGAACAGAAGGAAAGAAACTTCTCTAAAGCCCTGAAGTGATGTCATTTCCTACTCATCATAGTTGCTAGTCCTTTTATCCTTGACTAAATTCTCCAACTCCATCTTCAGGCATGTTTCAATATGATAAAGTTGAATTAATTTATATTTTCCTGATGCAGCTCTCTCTTATGTTTTCCTCAACTATTTTTTAAAGAAAAAAAATTATGTTTCCTTTTCACCACTCTCCACCATTTTTTCTCATTGTTTTGTAACATCAATCAGGATATAGACAAAAGATTTTTTAAATGGCATGAATTTTCTCTCATCAGGACAGACAAAATTGTATTGAAGGAAAAGCTGCTACTTGTCATTAATTGGGCAGTGGATAGAGTACTGGGCCTGGCATCAGGGAGACACATGATCTTCATGTATTAAAATAAAAATTAAATTAAATTTTAAAAAATGGCCTCAGACACTTACTAGCTTTGTGATTTTAGGCAAGTCACTTAACCCCATTTGCCTCAGTTCCTAATCTATAAAAATGCTAGAGAAGTAGTGGCAAACCATTGTAGTATCTTTGCCAAGAAAATCCCTACTCAGTCATGAAGAATCAGAAATGACTAAACTAAAACAATAAAGCCACTAAGGTAGAGAAAGAGGAAACCAAGTTACTTCACTCTTAGATCTTCTGACCTGGAACTTGTTATCTCACATCACCCCCTCTTTTCCTCATCTAAACAGGGAAAGCCAATCCCTTCTCACTATATACTTCTCTCTCTGTGATTAAATATGAGTTACAACCGAGGGTTGCAATAGCTCCTTGCTCCTTTATTTGAACCAAATGTGCCTAATTCTCAAATCTGAAACAGGAATAAGAAACAAATCCTTAACTGAAATACTACCTTTTAGTTGAAATTCATTTTTTTTACTTGTATAACCTGTCTACAACTTTGTCTAAAGAAACTTTTCACTATTATCTGAAAAAAAGTTCTTTGCTGAATTGAATTGAGACAATACAGTATAAATGAAATGTATTAGACTAGGAAAGTTAGGAACCCAGGGTCTAGTCCCAGGTTTTCAAATAATTTGCCAGTTACCTTTGGAAACTACGTTAAACTTTCTTGGCCTCATTTTCCTCATCTGTAAAATAAGGAAGTTGGCCTTGGTGATCACTAAAGTCTCTTTCAGCTTCTAAAACTAATACATAACTCTGGTTAGTCATTGCTATTTACTCCTCTTTGGGAGTGAATTTTAAGGATTAATAATGGTTTCCTACAGTCATAGTAAACTAGGGGTTTTCTACTTAGTTAGCAATAAATGTAAAGTCCTAAAGAGAGGTTCAGAAAATAACTATAAAAAAGAGATGGACAGAGTTTGGGCAGATAACAATGTATATGAAAAAAAGATCTCAGAGTTTTAATGGACTACAAATTCAAAATGTAATAATGGTATGGCATAGCAGAATTACATACACAAATACAACAATAAAGCACTATTTGATTTTAAGAGATGCATGGTATTCTGGATGCAGGAGTGAATAATATCACAGTAAATTGTCATGATCACATTACTTCTTCAGCTTTGAACACTATATTTAATTGTAGGAGCTGATACAGTAGCTATTGTAGGAGCTTTCAAATATGAGAATCCTCAGAGAATCTACCTCTGGTGATTCTGTGTGTCACCATCTATAGAAATCAAAGCTCATGATCTTTTACCACTAAGTCAGAGAGCTTAATAAAATTTAATAAAAAAGAGTTTAATAACAGGCTTTTTAATGAAAGAGTATAATAATTTTAAACTTTTATGGGTAAATAAACACACAGGGGTTTCTAGGAGAAAAAGGGATGAAGGAGGAATGAAGGGTGAAGAGGTATAACTACCTTAAACAAATACAAATGGGCTGTGACAATTTGAGTGAGTGGCAGTTGGGATCCAACTGACTCTCAGACTACATCAGCCAGGGATACCTTACTATGGGAAAGAAACAACAGGAAGTTAAAAAACACTTTTTAATAATGCATTTAAAAGGTAAGAGCTGTAGGGAGAGGTCACCCTAACCTAGGTATCTAAGGACAAAACTCAGGGACTGGGAGATGGGTCAAGATCTACTCTATACTAGCACAAGCTGTCAGCTTGGTTGGATGGAAGGGAAAATGGATGTCTCACAACTGAGTCTACTTCTGTTCCAGCAATGATCACAGATTTCAGGAATACAGGTCCACAGCAAAATAAATCCACAAAGGTAAAGATAAGGAGCTTGGATCAGCCTGGGATGTCCACCACCCAAGTCTGATCCTCCTGCTCAACTTGAATTTCTCACAGGCAGGTGTTTCTTCTGGGAGACAAATCCACTTTCCTGGGCTCTGCACTAGAGGCAGTTCACCAGCATCCAACTGCTCTCAGCCATAACAGAGTGTCCCAGGAACCACTTCCTTCCTTGCCACATCATTGGAACCTTTAGGTCTTATCTGACAGCCTGGGTGCTAATTTCACTAACTGTCTAAACTCTTAATTTTCCTCATAACAAAATGACCAAAGTGACAAAACAAAGTCCACCTCCATGTAAATTTGAGATCCCTTCTCTCAAGGTTATCACAGCACCACTGTGCATGCAGATATAGGAATACACATGGAACACACATATAGAGAACATGTACAACTAGGGAATATGTGTCAAAGAGTATATTCACTGGTCATGTGGTAAGACATTGGAAGACATTCATTTAGGGAACATATTTGTCCAAGGCACCTGTGTGCCCAAGACGACTCCCACCTTCATCTCAGTAGGGCTATCAATATCCCTTGGCATTATCATTACACTATTCTCTTCTGCTCTCCACTAAGTACGTTGTCTATGATACTCTACTTTTCATTAGTCTTTTTTGCTATGATTGCCTGCTATGTGACTGGGCTCTTAGCTCCCAACTACTGGATTCTGAGGCTAGAAAGTTTCCCCTTGAGAAGATAGACCAATGTCTTGTTAGTCCATAACTAAGATCTAAGATCAAGAACCTCTACACCTATTTAAGAACAGTAAAAAAAAACAGGCATCCAGAGTACCCCAGTTAATAATTGAGTCTCTTCTTTTGACCTACAGTGTTTGGTGCTTATTCAGAATCCATATACTTAGATGACTATTTGACTTAGAGTGAGGGGAATTCTTTGTGATTCCAATTTAGCCTTTAATGGATATTCTTTGTCCACTGAAGCCATTTCAGAAATCTACCAATCTCCTCTGCTCCCTTGCTCCAGAAAACAGAACAGAACAACCATGTAGAATTGGGACTACAAAGCCAACATTGCTCCCAAGATTCCTCATTATTAGAATTAATATAAAATTGAGCAAGAGCAAAGCTGATTTAAAAAAACAAAAACAAGATCATTTCCCTCAGTCATCCTGGCCTATATTCCTAGCTAGGTAAGGCTTCAAATACGGGAGATGTTTTTATTTTTTTTATCTTTATCTATATCTGTACCTACATCTAGATATGTTTCCTATCTATAGTTATGATTATATTTATATCTAATCTTCATATCTATTCATTTATATACCTATATTTATCTGTCACATTTTTATGTATATAGATAGAGATATGTTTGTGTATATAAATACATGTAAGTCTACAAGTATAGATGTATATAGCTGAATATATTGTTAAAGTCATTATCTGGGACAAGATAGATGCCACTTCAAATGACAGGACCGGCAGTTGAGAATCTCATAATGTCCCCAAGTGCCATGAAACAAGGGGAAAAATCAGTTGGCCCCAGCCCTATAAATACCCACAAGTGACAAGACAAGGGAACTCAGATTGGAGCAGGGACTTAGGAAGGTGGGAGGTGAAGGGTGGAAGGGAAGGCCTGAAACCTGTGACCTTTTATCCTACTGAGAGAGCTAGTGATCAATCAATATCATTGTTAGCATAGCTGAGAGAGTTTACTGATTCATCTATCAACATCATCAAATAGCCTTCCCTAATCTCTGGCTTGGCTGTGGCCACATCAGGTCAAAGTTAGAGAGAGAGTGAAGAACCTCCAGTTTCTACCAAGCCTAGCCATCTCCAGACCTTGATCAACAACTTAGATTAATAGCCAATTAATCAGCAATACGGTTCCTAATTCCTCAAACCTGTTACCTTGTTTCCTTACCCTATCAACAGATTCAATACAGTGTTTATCATCAAGTGCCTTTCCTGAATGGTTATTATACCAAAGTCCTTGGGAAGGGGATATCAATAGGCAGTCAGATTACAATGTTATCCAATAGCTAATCAACAGCCCTTACCAACAACTAATCCAGCCTCAGGTTGGGACCTAGAGAGGTTAATCATCCACACAACCTCTCAGGGGTTTCCTGCTTGGGCAAACTGTTAGAAGGGGATAACTGACAAGCTTATCCAACCAAGCTTGTCAGGGAGGAGAGGCATATACTAACAACTGTGAAAGGAGAGTGTGTTTTCTCCCTCACCAACTACAACCAGCTTAGGCCTGGGCATATGATCCCTCCTCCATTCATACTATCTCTGAGATCCATCTATGCCATCCATTCTCAAAGATCCATATATATATATATATGTTTGTATGTATGTATGTATATATCTTCACCTTTTTTAATAATATGTATATAAGTACATATGTAGATATCTATACAGACATATATTTCTTTGCCAGCAACGTAAAATCTCTGCCTCTTTGTGATACCTCTGTCTAACACAAAACTTTTCTGTTTCCCTCCATTAGGTAACCATTGATATTAATTGAAAAGTGTCCAGAGAAAGGGGACAGTATTTTTAACTGCTTTAAGATCATGATACAAGGTTCCATTGAAGGACCTGGGAAATTTGGAGAAGAGAAGATTTAGAAAGGAAGAGGGCAAAATAGCTTTCTTCAAGTACTGAAAGGCTATCATCTAGAAGAAGGATTAGAGGTTTTCTATTGTGTTAGGACTAGGAGCACTGATTGGGATTTGCAGAGGAGCAAAATTAAGCTAATTTTTAAAATTGCCATATTTTAAAGCTGTCAAAAAGTAAAATGGCTGACTTTAGAGTTAATGGGCTTCTCAGAGAACTTCAAATAAAGGCTAAATGACGTTTGGGAATATTATTTCAGGGATTCTTCTTCAGGTAAAGGTTGAATTAGATAGCCCCTGAGGTTTCTACTAACTTGAAGATTCTGTGATTATTTAGTTCACCCCACTCATTTTACAGAGAAGGAAATAAAATGTGGGGTTATTAAGTAGTTTACTTAATGGTACATATCCACTAAGTATCAGAGAAAGTATTTATTTAAGCACTTTACTTAATTTTTCCTTAAGCAAGTAAATAAATAGCAGGCATAAGATTGTTGAAAGAGATGTTTACAAATTTATGAGAACAAACTATGTTAAAGGTAGCATGGCAAAACATCACCTAGAGAGATACCAAGTTCCCAGAGTCCCCAGGTTTCTGGAACAACTCCAGACCTGATGTAGGCAGAGGGAACAACAACAACAAAAGTCTGTTTACCATAAAAATATCAGTTCCCAAAGATCCAATAACAAGCAAACACAGTCAAGAAGAGACAGTGACTTGAATGAAATGCAGTATAGTGTGACTAGCCAGGATACTGAGTGAAAGAAAGCAGTAGTGTCATTAGTTGGCAGCAACTAAAAAAGGCCAACTTTTTGTATGAGGCTGAGAAGTGTGAGAGAAGCAACAGGAGATAAACAAAGACAGGAAGAAAGAAACACAGTGAAGAGAGGAAAGAGAGATGCAGAGATCAGGGGCACTGGTGGCTGCCCCAGTGAGCAAAAAAGACAAGGATTGGAGAGAGCCAAGAGACAATGAAACAACTCTTCAGTTCACAGTAGGGGCTGGGCTAAAGAGATATCTATATTGCAGGAGGCAGGAGCCTTTGAGAACTCAGGCACAGCATCATGAAGCACAGTAGCCAAAGAGTAGCTGAGAAAGTGGTGAAGTAGGAGACTGGGAAAGTAACCATCTCAACCTCGGTTGTATTTCAGGACATTGGTGTGCAGTGCTAAAAGCATGCCAGGCAAAGGACAACTGTTGTACCTATGTATGGTTTTTAAGCTCACTTGGGAGGAGCCTTCATATCTGTGACTATATTTTTGACCTTTGTCTCCTGCACATGCAATCTCATGATTCTGATCAAGGACCAAGGGTATTATTTGAAATACTATAACAGAAAAGATTTTCTGAAGCATTTGATTCTTTGTGCAATCTTATTAAAAATAGTAAGGATTTAATTGAATTGCACATTGGTTACAGGAGGGGGAAGAAAGGAGGGGAGGGAAAGTACATGAATCATGTAAACATGGAAAAATATTCTAAATTAACTAATTAACTAAAAATAAATAAATTTTAAAAAATAGTAAGGATTCTTGGTTTTAATGTTGTGCATGCCTGGAATTCCATAGCATGTTGTGTTCTGAAAGGTTCTGGGCTAGGATCCATCTGTCCTGAATTGTAGGGCTGGCACATCGACTAAATGGTTATGCCACTTTGGACAAGTCACTTTGCTTTTATGAGCTTTAATTTTCAATCTAATATACTTTGACAAGTATGTATTAATTATTTTCCATGAGCAAAACACTGTGCTAGATTCTGGGTATACAAAGACAAAAACAAACAAAAGACTCTACCCTCAAGGAACTGACCTTTTTCTGGGAGGGTATAATTTGGAAAGTAAGAGGTACACAAATCATAATTTGAGAAGTAATTGAGCACTAACACATAGAAGGATCAATTAAAGTTTCCTTTATAAGTTGGCATGTTTTTTAAGCCTTGAAAGAAGAGACAATTCTGAGAGAAGGGAATTTATGTCAGGAATAAGGGACAATATCTGTAGAAAGTCATAGAAATGAGAGACTGAATATCTGGTTTAATCAACAGCAGGTTTAGCTGGTATATAAGGCACAGGAAGGGAAGTCATATATTGTAAGTCTTGAAAGATAAGTTGAAGTTATATAAATCAAACAATATTTATTAAGAATCTTTTATCTGCCAGGCTAAGGACTAGAGATACAAAAAGAGTTAAAAGACAATCCCTGCCCTCAAGGAGCTCACAGACTAATCTGAGAGACAACATGCAAAAAAAATGCAAATCAAGCCTTATACAGGATAAAAAGGGAATAACTGACAGAGGGAAGTCACTAATATTAAAAGGGACTGGGGAACTTCCTATAAAAAAATGGGATTTGGGTTGATAGTAAAGGAAGCAAGAAAAGTCAGTAGGTAGAAATGAGAAGGAAGGGAGTTCCAGGCATGGATGGTAGCCAGGGAAATGCCCAGTTCCAAGAAATGGAATAGCTTGTTCAGTGTCTTATTTGTGGAATGGCAAAAAGGCCAGCATCACTGGATTGAAGAGAAATATAATTAAGTTTACAATAAAGAATGGCAGTTCTTTCTCTGGGAATAGAGGAATTTAGCAGGATGGTGGTTTGGGGATATAAAATCAGCTTGATATATTGAATTCGAAATGTCTATAGGACAATCAGTTGGAAATACTCAACAAATTGACTGTGTGGGACTACAGCTCAGAATAGAGAATAAAGCTGGATACATATAGCTAGATTAATTTCCAGCAATGATAATTGAATCAATGAAAACTAACAGAGAAACTTTAGGGAGAGAAGATGCTTAAGAACAGAGCCTTAGGGATTCTTGTAGACATGGATGAAGATTTAGCAATGGGGATTAGGAAGGAACTGCATGGCAGGAGGAAGAAGAACCAATAGAGAGCAATATCATGAAATGCCAATTAGAAAAAGAGTATCCAACCATCATTCAGTCAACAAGCATTACATCCTATCTAGTTGTTCATGTATATGAAACGTCTTAAAAAACGATCAATCAGAATTTTTGTGAGCCATCTTACAATAGGAAAAACAGGACACCAGGAAGAGAAAATATGAGAAAGATGCCATTGAGAATATGGAAAGAGAAAAAGTCCCAAAATTTAATAACTAAGAGATTGTTGGCAGTAATATTGTCAAGAAGTTTAATGATGTTTAATATAATAAGGAAAGCTGGCTTATAGGATTGGAAATATTGGAAGTAGAATAAAAAGATTTCCAATAACCCTAATGAAGGCACCGACCTTCCCACTCTGAGATTTCCAGTGAATTGTTTTCAATAATGTCTGACTCTTCACAATCCCATTTGGGGTTTTCTTGGCAAAGATACTAGAGTAGTTTGTCATTTCCTTCTCTAGCTCATTTTACAGATGTGAAAACTGAGACAAACAGGGCTAAATGACTTGCCCAAGGTCTCATAACTAGTAAATGTCTGAAGCCAGATTTGAACTAAAGAAGAAGAGTTTTCCTGACGCCAGGCCCAGCATCAGTATATAACTAAGGCTAACATGCCAGTATTTCTAAACTGATCCTCATATTGCAGAGCAGGCTATGTGTCAGAAGGGACATCAGAAAAGACAGTTGGTACCTCTAAGTTGCAAAGCAGTGCAAATAAGAAGGCTAATTGCCTGGTTGTTTTGCCTCATTAGTCTAGGTCAGTATTCTCCTCTGTACTGTGTGTCTCTAGGGAGATTTCCATACAGTGCAGCTGCTAGAGGTCTTCTGGGACATCATACACTACAGTAATGTCTCTGTGTTACAGAGGAAACAAATGCATCCTTGACAGAGACCTTTTACTCCTTTTCTTGGGAGTGCCTGTATCATGGGTTCTTCCTGACAGTCAGAAATCATAGGATCCTGACAAAAGACTTGAATGAGCTGATATTCATGAAACATATGGAGAATTACAAAATGTGATTTTTAAAAAGGGCTATGTTAGGGGCAGGAATAAAATGAAAGTCCTCCACTTTTTGGTATATGAAATAATGATAATGGGAAATAGAATAAAGTAAAAAAATACTCAGTTCTGATTTCATTTTAGTTTTTCTCTCTCAAGGAAAACGGTTGTTAGACTGAAAAAATATACATCAAAAAATCTGAGAATTAAAATCCTAAAGAAGTTTAAAGCAATAGTAGGAGAGCATCTGGCTGTTCTAAATTAGGTCAAATTTATACTAGGGAAGAGAAAAAACAACTTTAATACATTGGTTCTGAGTAACTATTAATGATCTACGAGGGAACATTAATCTCATTCATTTATTCAGTCCTGTTATATGCAAAAGTACAGCTATGGGGTGCAGTGGATAGAACACTGGCCTTAGAGTTAGGAAGATTTGTTTTCCTGAGTTCAAATTTGGCCTCAGACACTTATTATCAGTGTGATCCTGATCAAGTCACTTAACTCTATGTCTCAGTTTACTCATCTGTTAAATGAGCTGGGGAAGGTAATGGCAATCCATTTCAGTATCTTTGCCAAGAAAACTCCAACTGAGGTCATAAAGAGTCCAACACATCTGAAACAACTAAATAACAATACATTGTTTGCAGAGGATTGTTCTAGGCATAAGGGGGGAGATAATAATCCCATTTCTCCTACTTGCTACTTTCATTGTCACATCTACTCTGGGCCTATTTCTTCACTTACTAAATAAGTGGGTTGTACTAGAAAAATCTCTAATGTGCCTCATAACTTTAACATCTGTAATCAAAGTTTAGATGAGACAAGACCATTTTCTTTCTTGGTTTTACAATTTAGTAGGACAAGAAGACACAGATGTAGCTAATTATATAAGAATCAGCATGAAATGATACACAACTGAGACACTTCCAATGCAAAATGCTACATGATGTTTGAAGAGAAAGGCTATTATTAACTGGGGTTGACAGTAGGACTAGAGAGGAGCAGACAGGCAGATGTAAGAGATGTAAAAAGTAGAATCAACAGGATTAGGAGAATTTGGAAAGTGGACAAATGTCTTAATTTTTAAGCAGAGAAAGGACATTTTTAACTGTAGATTATGACAGGAGTTGGACATGGACCTGGATCCCAAACTAAATTCTAGAATAGTTTATTAAATGAATATCTTAGGAGCACTTCAAAAAGGAAGTACCAGCATGAATGTATTAAGAATGTTATGCTAGACTCATTTCATTTTCTTTTTTGCCAGAGCTACTAGACCAGGAGATGAGAAATGTTGCAGAGTGCTTCTTACGATATCCTTGTGGGCAAGATAGAGAGATATGGGTTAGATAATGGTGTAGCTAGATGAATTTGGAACTAGATGGTTGACTAAAGGCCCAGAGTGGAGAATAATGGATCAACTTGAAAGGATGCCCATAATGCAAAGTCAGAAGGCTCTGTCCTTTGACTTTGCCTAGTCACAATTCTTATCAAGGACTTGGATAAAGACACAGACTCATAGAATTTGCATTTGGAAGGAAACTTAAACATCTACCTACTCCCACCCCCATTTTACAGATGAGGAAATTTAAGCCAAGAGAGCAGAAGAGTTTGTCAAAGGCCCCACAGCTAGTAAACAACAGATCTAGGACTTAAATCCAAGTTCATTGGATCCAGATCTGTAAAGGTGAAAACAATAATTTTATGAAATTATGTGGTCACCAGTATTTATTATATCTCAAGTCAGAAATTTATTTACAAAATAGAGAGGAAATAATAAAGTAGAGAAATGTGAAGGAGATAGAAAAGTTATCTACCCTATCTTAATCCAGACAGAGATTAATTAGCTCTCAACCAGGAAGGCCAGTAGCGAGTACACACAGCCTCCTCCAAGATGGAAGCTAGTCTCTCCAGAAGCTAGGAAAGGGCCTTTTACTCATCAACAAAGTAGTTCAGGAGTCAGAGTCCAAGTTGAAGCCAAGCTCCAAGTCCACAATCAAAGCCACAGTCTTCAGCTAAGTTCCCTCGAAGACTCTCTCCAGTCAGGAGACTGTCTCCACAAGACTGACCCAAGCCACAGGATTCATGGCTTTTTATGGTGACTTTTTGTCCCTGCCCCTCTTCACAGGGGCCAATCACAGTTTTCAAATTGCCTAGCACTGCCCAGGGGGCAATGTTTATGGGAACTAGTTCTCACCTTCTGGAGGGGTGAATACTCATCAAAAGGGTATAAATTCTGATCTTAGGATTCACAAGTTTGAGACTGAGTTAAAAGGGTGGAGCTATCTAAGTAAGTGACTTGTGAGTTCTCTAAGTAATAAAGGATTCCCTTTCACTAGTGTAAACTCAGAGAGAACAAAGAATTCCCTTTTACAGATCTCATATATTTGTCACTATATTGCTCTAGATGACAAACTTATTAGATAGGCTAGTATTAAATGGGTGAAGAAATCATGGTACAAAGTGATCTAAAAAGGCCAGGACCAGATCCTACAAAATTAAATTGAACCAGTAAAGAAGACTCATCTTCCTGAGTTCAAATATAGCCTTAGACACTTACTAGTTGTATGACCCAGGGAAAGTGAATTAACCCTCTTTGTCTTAATTTCCTCATCCGTAAAGTGAGTTGGAGAGGAAATGGCAAACTGCTTCATTGTCTTTCCCAAGAAAACCCCAAATAAAGCCACAAAGAGATGGGTAAGTCTGAAAGACTGAACAAGTAACAAAATGTTTGATGTAGAGATTTGATTAATTGAAACCTATACAGTTTTCATCCACAGCTAAGATTCTAAGATTTAGGACCTGCCATAATGAATAATATAGAAACTTACCTTCAGGACAGCCTTAAAACCAGGAAGATCTAAATTAAAGTCCTGTCCATGTCATATAGTGACTATGGGACCCTGACAAGTCACAGTATTCTGTAAGACTATACAATACCTAGTTCTAGTGCTGCCGTGTATACTACAAGGTGATAAAACTAATGTTATTTTAATAAATCTATAATTCATTTATTTTCTTTTGTTTTGTTTAGCTTCATTTGTTTATTTTTATATATTATGTATAAATAAAATTTTTAATAATTTTTTTTAAATTTTGAGATCTATATTTTCTTTCTCCTTCCTACCCCTCTTCCCTCCCCAAGATGGCAGGCAATATAATGTATGTTTTACATGTGTTATCTCATATTATATATTTCTATATTCATCATATTGTGAAAGAAGACAAACGTCACTTATATTAGAGAAAAATTCATGAAGAAAATAAAATGAAGAATGATGTGCTTCAACCTCCATTCAGACTCTATCAGTTTCTTCTATGTCATTGGATAGCCTTTTTCATCATGGGTCCCTTAGAGTTGTCCTATATCCATGCATTGCCATTGCTGATAACAATTAACTTATTCACAGTTGATCATTGTACTTTATTGCTGTTACTAATTCAGTTATTTTAAATCATATGAAATTGAATTTTGCTCAGTTATTGAATTATTGCTTTTGAAAGATCCTGACCTCTTAAAAATATTTCTGGAAAAAATAACTTCTCCTGTTAACTATAAAGTTTCCCACAGTATGTGACCAAATTGCTAAAGATCTCGAATTACCTAGAGTCTTTCTCTATACTGTCTAGAGAACCAGATAATGGCCAGATTCACACTTCACTTTACAATATAATGGTCAGATGTGTAGGGATTTTTTTTGATTCTCTGTACCTCAGAACAAGGTCATTGTGGAAAAGAAGCTAATGAACTCCCTAAAGAGCATAGTTGATATCCAGGGAATATATTAGTAACTCATCAAGCAATATCTGCCTCCTTTGGAATTATTACAAAGATTACAACTATAGCCATCTGAGTTCACATAGAACTGAATCTGTAAATTCTTATATACATCATACTTACTTGGATATTTGGATGGAGTAGTGATCTCAATGAAGTGGATGTTTGCTCCAATAGTATACATTATAGCCTATTCATGCCTTCTCATTTTATGCAACTCTTGTTCATATCCTTTTATAAATCATTCAAGGGGGCCTACTCACTATTCTGGGGATTTTCCTATTAATCATTTTACATTATGTAAGACTACATAGTCTGTCCATCAGTTATTCATCATTTTAATTTTATGGACATCCCACTTCCTTTTCTTGGCATAAATTTCTTTAGTAATGTCTTTAATACTAGGTCTTCTGTGTAATTCTTCCTTTCTACAGCCCACCCCTACCTGCTATGTGCCTCTCCTATGTCCCTGGTTAAATGAACAATTTTAATGTTGTGAAGACTATGATACATCATATTTTGTAGCCATATAGAATTACTGGAAGAACATTAATGATAGAAAGATATATTTGTTTCAGAGAGAATGTTTAGACAATTAAAAGGGATAATTTTCCAAATATCATTTACCTTGGTCTTCTTCTATTCAATTCTGAGCTCAATCCGTTGTCCATTTGCCATCTCAGTAGAAGATGTAAATACTAATGGACCCATTATTTGAGTTATCCATGTGATTTCATATTATAGTCTGAATAAAAGCATTTTTCATTTATTTATTTTTCCTGTGTGTTTAATATAGCCAAATTCTCAAGTAATTATAGATCACTTTTATGAAGCTTTACTATGTTCTAATTAGATACAATAAGTCTAATGTCACCCACAAACAAAAGCACCTCTAATACTTCATCATCTTTTGGGAATCCTTCTTCCATTTGGATACCTCCATGAATAATTTCCATGGCCTTTGAGATCTTCTTGGGTCATATCTTGCTTGAAATCAACAATAAGAGAATTATTAAACATATTGCACAATTCTTTTATTTTCACATTGCACACAGAAGACACTTTTTTGAAGAGAGAGCCTTTAAGGTGGCATTTTGCGCTACTAAGTCAAATTTGTTTATAGAAAACAAAAATTGATAAAGCAGGACTTTGTATTCTTTATTTCTTTCAGTGACTTGTATAATTGTAAAACATGTTCTGCAATAGCAAGGAACAGAAATAAAGAAGTAGACCTGTAATTTCATTGGCACAGATAACTTGAAAGTAAGGGAATTCACTCTGTCAAAGAAGGTTGACATTTACCTGGCAACTAATAGAGAGGATTGTAGAGACACTAAAATTAAGTGACTTTATTAGGGTCAACTAGTCAATAGGTATCAAAAGCTAAACTTGAACTTGGGTCTTGTGAGCTTTAAGGCTGGCTCTCTATCTACTATATTAAACTGATACCAATCTGCTATAGAAAACCATTTACAAAATATTGTCTACATCTTTCACAGCAAAGCTAAAGATATGACAATGATGAACCTATTTTATCCTAGAGTCTACTGAATTTAGCTATAACTTCTTAAAGCTTAGGACAGTCTTTTATTTATTTTTAACATCCTTTACTGTCCTGTAGCATCCAATAATGTTCAGTACTTGGTTCTCAGAAACTGCAGACTGATAAATAGAATGCCCAGAGACTCAAATTTTCCAAGGACACTGAATATCAGCTTGATAATATTCAGCTACAGAATGATGAAGGAGCTCACAATAGATCATGGCTAATAGTCTTAAATCCAACCGTTTCAAGAAATGTGACACAATGGACATTTCATATCTGCACTTGTTCCATCTGGATCTATGTGGTTTGGCTATGGATATTCTGATCAAACTCTGCCCAGTAGGGCTCTCTGGTATGTCACAGCTCTCTATACAGATACAACAGTGGTACCCCTTGCTTCATTTAGCACTAATGATATTGGGCACTGAGGCTACCACTGTCAAGTTGTCATAGCTGCTCTGTACAGGGGCCAAGTCTCAGTGTTGGTGGAATAAGACAGTTCCCAGAAAGCATTTTTCATTTCACTTTATGGAGAATGGAAGCCAGTTTCCTTTGCTTGCTAATTTTCTCCAGCCACTCCTGTCTGCCTAGGTTCTTGGGCAGATTCTTGGTTTTTGGCAATTAGGGCACTTCTGTACTTCCAAACTTTCCTGTTATTATTATGGCTCAAGGAATATTTGGTAAAAAACTGATAATTATTTTTTTAGATCTGAAAGTTGTTTTGATTCTCTGGGCTTTAAAGGAAATTTATGGAGTAGAAAATGTTTGTTTACACAGGCAGATTTTGAAGATGATGTATTTGAGAAAAAGTACGACTTTGGCAATTTGGTACAGGTGGGGCTGGGGGTGGTGTGTGTGTGTGTGTGTGTGTGAGAGAGAGAGAGAGAGAGAGAGAGAGAGAGAGAGAGAGAGAGAGAGAGAGAGAGAGAGAAATACAGAGACAGACAGAGACAGACAGAGACAGACAGAGACAGAGACAGAGAAATTCTAAAGTATTCTAAGACCAACAGAAGTGTTCACATAAAGACAAATACCAGTTTCTTCAAAATTCCCTCCTTATTTATTATGTCAAAGGTTTCAGGAAATGTTTAATGGGTCAATGACATCTCCAAAATTAATAACATAAATTAAACTGTAATATTAAAAAAAGAAGTTTTTTGATTAAACATCAAAGTAAAATTGTGATATTGGATTTAACATGCAATATCAAATATTTTCCTACATAAAATTTAGTTTAACTCTCACTACAAATAGCAAGCAGTGGGATAGACAGTGATGGCAAGCTTTTTAGAGATTGCATACCATGCCCTACCCCCTGTCCCCACAGAAACCATCTACTGTGCCCTGCCCCTCCATAATGAGTGCCATATATACCCCACCCTCCCCCTTATCCCATACGAGTTAGGAAGAAAGCACTTCCATTGAGCTGTTGGGCAGAGGGGTAGGTGAAGTAAAGAATGTCCCCAGCTCTGCTCCCTTCCAGCTCTGCTGCCTGTGAGCCACCCACCCCATCCCTTGTGTGCTCCCATTGGGCCAGTGGTCAAAGGGGCAGGGGATGTGAAAAAATGTCATCAGGCCAGTGGAGAGAGGGAAGGGAGCAGCTCCACCCAAGTCCCTCTGCCTTTCTATAATACACTCTGGGGGGCTACAGCATGTGTGCCCACAGAGAGCGCTTTATATGCCATCTCTCGCATGTGTGCCATAGGTTTGCCATCATGAGGGTAGGATTTTGGATTTGGAAGCAGGAAGATTCAATTTCAAATACTATAACTGATACTAATGAACCAAGAGAGAATCTTTGTGAGTCTTAGACAACTTTCTGACTTACATACAGTAAGTTTTAGACAAGTTGCCATCTGTAGGGTTAGAGAGACTTCTTGCATTCACAAAAACATAAGTCCTTAAAATACTGATTATACATATATGTATATATTTACATATATGTGTATATCCACTGAAGTCCATACATTTAAGCCTTGTTAAGGACATAAAAGAGACTACAGGTTTTTTTGTTTGTTTGTTTATGACAGCTCACTAAGGTGAAAATGCTTTGAGTATAGATCTGGTAATGGGCTTACACTTCCATCATTGCCAGCTCAAGTTAAGGGAGGCTTATCCTTAGAAGTTGGTTAAAAGGTGAAAGCTTTTTTTGGCTACAGTATTTTTTAAAGAGTTTCTTTTAAAACTGTGGTATATGCTGGTGATGGAATATTATTGCGCTAAAAGGAATAATAAACTGGAGGAATCCCATGTGAACTGGAAAGACCTCCAGGAATTGATACAGAGTGAAAGGAGCAGAGCCAGAAGAACATTGTACAGAGACCAATACACTGTGGTAAAATAGAATGTAATGGACTTCTGTATTAGCAGCAATTCAATGATCCAGGACAATTCTGAGGGATTTATGGAAAAGAATGCTACCCACATTCAGAGGAAGGACTACAGGATTGGAAACAGAAGAAAAACAACTACTTAAACAGATGGGTTGATGCGGACATGATTGGGGATGTAGACTCGAAACTACCACACCAATGCAACTATCAACAATTTGGAAATAAGCCTTGATTGATGACACATGTTAAAACCAGGGGAAGTGAGCATCGGCTATGGTGGGGGGAGGTCGAGGGGTGAAGGGGAAAGTAAGAACATGAATCATATAACCATGATAACTTTTCTAAAAAATAAAAATTATTTAAAAAATATTAAAAAAGAGTTTCTTTTAAGGCATAGAGATATTGCTAAATGTCAGTGGAGGCAATGACCACATCAATTATAGCACAGGTCTCATAAAACCTAATTGAGTACTATATATAAAATAACAGTTATGAGGATATAGTCATATATGTGGGGTCCATTTGCTTCATTAATGCTTATCCTTTACTAAAGACTGCACTTTTTGGATTGTGATTGTCAGAAAAGCCACTAATGATTTTTACTTTACCCATCACCTCCCTTTTCCTTCAATTAATGTGGTAGCAGTTTTATAGTGAACTGTAGTTTTGAAATTATTAGCTATTACTACAAAAACTGACATGATAGATAATGGAATCCATGACTTGACTCAATGGTGTTTAAGTCAAAGCAACTAACTTTTTAAAAAATACCTACTGTATGCTGAGCGCTGATCAAATACTGGATTCAATTCAAAGTTTAGAAGGGAATTGTTCCGCGACTTTGTGAAGCATACATTTAGGGGATATAACACAAAGAGAGAATATACAAAAATAATAAGGGATCAGTACTATGGAAAGATCTTTTTTAAGATATCTCTCTGAGATACCAAATTAATTGGGGAAAGACATAGAACACTGAAAATGAGAAAAGGCAATCAAGAGAACATTGATAACTACCATCCAATATGTTCACTTTCTTATCTATATCAACATTTTATCTCAGACAGAGCATGGTATAATGTATGAGCCAGCTTTGGGTCTAGGAAGGCCTGGGTTTAAGTTGCTTCTCTAACACATACACAGAAAGTTCACTTAACCTTTCAATACACTAAAAAACACTGACAAATATTGGTAAAAGGTAATTTTGTTATCTAGGAATTTCCTACTAATGAATTCAAAGAAAGTTAAGTGGCTTAGTGGATAGAGTCCTCCACTTTGAGTCAGGAAGATACAAGTTTAAATTCAGCCTCAGAGATTTATTATCTGTGTTAGTCTGGGCATATTACATAACTATCTGCCTCAGTTTCCTCATCTGTAAAATGGGAATACTATCTCCTATCTTTGAAGTGAGGATATAGAGTTGATATTTATAAAGTGCCAACCTTAAAGGTATATTATTAGGAATTATCCCTATAAAATTTTTATGAGAATGAATTCTTGATGAAAATATAATATAATATAGACTCAGGACCAAGTTAATACTAACACATAGTTAAGGTATAAAACTCAGAAGACAGCTGATTGTTTTTCTTCTCAAAACACTAGCAATATTCCTGAGCATCTAGGGGTTCTACTATTTAGCTCCTGAGTCCTACTCTATAAAGCTCCCTATTATTAATTCACCAGTCTGATTCTATTAACTTTAAAAAAAGAAAATTGCTGACAAAGCATATTAAAAAAGTAAAGTAATTACAAAATCAACCTTCCTTCCTCACTGTATATACAATCAGGAGACAGTGGGCTCAAAATTTTAACTACAAAAAAAAAACTTAAACTACAGTAAGGCAATAGGTAGATTGTCATATATCCTGTCACTCTATGTAGCAATTGACTAGAAAGATTATGGTGCTTGGGGTAACTCCACATAAAATCAGAATTATAAACTATATTTCATACAAAAGAAGATTTTTAAGAGTAGTAACTACCCTAAATTACTATAAAAGAATCAGTTAGCATGAGAAAAACCTCGATGGCATGAAATACATTATCTGAAATATTATTCAAGAGTCTTATGCATGTGCCCTAGGTACCCACAAGCATGCCTTATAAATGTTAATATTTACTTGGAAATACGTTCAGAAAAGAGAGAAATTTGAGGATTCAACCAAGAATGAGGGGGAGCTAATACATTTCTTTAAAGAATAAATGGATGGTTTCAGGAGCAATTGGAGGTCCAGAATAGGTAGATATGTCATCTTGGATAGACTCTGTGTTAAAGTCGATTGTTACCATGATCCAGGGGCATAGAGGAGTTGACAGGGATTGCAACAAACCTGCCAGCTTCACCATGTACCATCACATCATGGTCATATTACTTAAGAGGATAGGAACACACTGGCTGATGTTGTGCTTCATGTATCTTGGACCACTAAAAGTCTTGCGCAATAGCACATGATGTTTTCCACAGGTATATGTGTTCCACCATCAGGCTTTCATATCAGAGACAAAGAGTATGGCCAAAGAATCTCAAAAGGAAAAATGTTAAAGCAAGCATAGAGGTATAGGAACCCAATGGAGACTCACTTTTCCCTGAATGCAGGAGGTTAGCCAGTTTGGAGGACTGACAACTATGCTTCAGTACAGGCATCTTTTTCCTGTTGCTGACATATCAATCCTGTCAACTAATTGGTTGTAAAGTTTATGATCTGCGGGAGGGCTTGTCAAGGTGGCAGATTTACCATCTGAATTCCAATTTTTACAACAGCTGATCTGTCTTCTAGTTGTGATGTTCTAGGACATTTGTGATAGTAAACCAAACCTTTTCCATAAAAATCAATTTTATTTTTTTAATTAACAAGCATCTATTTTCTCTCCTCATCCTCTTCCATTGGAAAAAGAGACTGAAATTATAGAGTTAACACATCTGACATTGCTAGTGTTGATAGACTGACTAAAAGTATTGCATTTTCTTTTTTTTGAAAGTAAAACACTTTTATTTGTTTTTATATCTGTTTTGCTACCACTGTACCTTGCACCTAATAAGTACTCAATAAATGTCAGTTCCATTGAATTAATATTTATTCTGACAATTGAATCAGAAGCAAACTGATTCTTTTTTTAACTTTAAAAATTCATTTGCTTAATTAATTAACTTAGAACATTTTTCCATGGTTACATGATTCATGTTCTTTCCCTCCCCTCCTCTCTTCCCCCGTCCCAAAGCTGACGAGCAATTCCACTGGCTTTTACATGTATCATTGTTTCCATATTATTAATATTTGCAATAGAGTGGCCTTTTAAAGTCAACATCCCCAATAATACCCCCATCGAACCATGTGAGTACTCTATGTGCTTAAAGGTCAATGATGTTGCGTTATGGAGGGACAAATAGAAGGTGCCTTTAAACCACAAATGCAGGCCTTTAATTTAAAGATCATCTTTGGCCCTATCACATAGTTCCTTCTTGCCATGACCAACTTATAGAAGTAAGTGTAAATATGAGACAAAGGGATGCCAGTGCTATCTGGGGAGAAATAGCCTTCAAAGAGACACAAATGTTTCATTCTCTACAATGAGCTATTTATGCAGATTATCATGGAAGGCAAAAAAAAAACTGTTTCTATATCTCTAGTGGCCAGTAGAATCCTTTGGAATATTTCAGCAGGCTGGTGTTGTGGGGTCTGTTCAAAAATTTGGTGTCTAAAATTTGCCTACTGATTCAGCTCATAGATACAGGTCATTCCAATATAGGAGGTACTGAACAAAAGTCTCAAGTGAATATGAAAATTGTTAATGCACCTATAGCACACATTAGAGTCTGAAAAATAATTGAAAAGAGTTGTATCCAAAGAAATTCAGGTCATCAAGAAACTTAAGGGTACCTTTGTTTTTTATTTTTCCTTGAAGCTCTTGATCCAAACTTCTAATGAGCTCATTGTTAACTAGGCTCTAAGAGATTTATGGATAAATGTTTCAGAGCTGACCAAGGCAATAAGAGCAGGTCCAATAAATTTGCTGAGAAAGCCCTGGGATAAACCAAGCTCTTCTTCATTCCTTTTCTCTTTCTCTTCCTCCTTCAATTAATTCTAGTGTTCATATCTCTCAAAGCATAGACCTGTCAGAAAAAGAAATAAATAGCATCTTGCTTCATACTAATCACTGCCCTAGAACCCCACCGGAAATAGTAATATCCATGATGCGTGTGAAAGTTGAAATCTTTCCTGTATAAAAAAGCCAAATGGAAAGCTATAGTTGGTGCTTCCATACCAACTATTCATCTGAAGGTACTGCCACACTTTTGAGCTGATCTGAGTACCCAGTTAGTAAAGACAACCTAAGATTTAGACCAGAGGAATCAGAAACTACATTTCCAGCCTTACTAGAGATTTAGATGCTGTGAAGAATATCCTTTAATCCTTCAATACACTTCATTCAGTAATATAAGCTTTCCTCCTAAAACATGCTTACTTACCTCAAAAATCACACATTTAGAGAGCATTTATTGCTAAATGGTAGTAAAAATGGACAGCAAAGAATGATTATTACCCCCTTTCCAAATACTAGCAGGAACCCCAGTTCCTGACTAGTTCGGTTGGTGAGAGGGACTGATGAATCCTTTCAACTAACTCTTTTGAAGAACTCATGTTTACTTAGACTCACAAGATATTTTCCTCCTAGATCACAGGACCCGACTAAATTAGGAGTCCATCTGTTGTTTTGTCTATCAAGAAGTAGATGTAAGGTTGAAAAGGCACAGGGACAAGAACCACATTCATATTGTGCTTAGATGTCCGAAACTATTAAGGTTAGGACCCACTAGATTTAGCTGCTAATAAGTGGCCATCTGGGAGGAACTGGTTACCCTGGATATAGTTGGATAAGGAGGAAAAATGACATCTTTCCATAAAAGAGTGGGTAGACTGGTATACACCAAAGTAGTAATTTTCACCCTGGCTTTCGTACCTTGTTTATGCAGGTGGTGGTAGGGATGAGACAATCTTGAATTTGTCAAGCTTGACTGGCTGTTCTTTTGCACCGTTAAACAACTATATTAATGCTACATGATTCAAGGAAATATAGGAGACTACCTTTTGCTTTAGCCGTGATTGATGGCAGAATTAATGTAATGGCATTGCGTCTACCTTCCTACACCTGAGCTAATTTACAATGGATAAGAACTTGTAAATCTTCAAAAATTTTATCAAAGTCAGGGATATTCCAGAACAAGTCCTTGATTAAGGTATAGAAACCGGCATATTCTTCCATGGTCCACTGCCTATTCCTAAACTAGAAAAACAGTATCTGACAATTTGAGATTTAAGATGTAAAATATCTTAAGTCTCTGGAGAAATTCCACTGTTATCCTATAAGAATGAATAACATTACATAGATCATAGTTTATTGATAAGCTTCTTCTGCCAAGTTGTATGTGACAAAGGATACTTTGGCCAAAACTCTATAGAGTCCTGGCTAGTAGAGTTCAGAACACATTATCTATGACCCTAAAACCATCTCTTTTAATTTCCACTTTTCTGTCAATGGTCCCACCATTCTAGTCACCCAAGTTCTTAACCTCAGTCATGCTCTTTTTTCATTCTCACCCCTCTCATCACTTTTTTCTTACCTAGGTCAGAAGTTAAATGCTGTCTTGGATCTCCCCATATCCTGGTTCACGTAACAACTACCTTAATGCCGTCCCTCATCACTTCTTGTCTGGACTGTTGCAATAGCATCCTAAATATTATTTATTTTGAGAGGTATTTCCCAATTGCATTTTAATCTGTCTCCAGCCATACTGAGATTGTTATGTGGGCTCAGTGGTTGTCATTGAAGTGAGAAGACAGTGGGCAGTAAGGGGACAGTAAAAGGCATGGGACCCTCATAGTCTGAAATCTTGAATTTCTCACTAGTTAGTACTAGTTAAGCATGAACTGCAAAACCTGTAATGTCAGCATTAGTCAAGAATTATCCAATTATCCACTCTGTGTACTGGATCTGTAACATTTGATACTAGGTATCAGCTTTGTGTTCTTAGAAATAATTAATTACCTATAGTGGTCCTCCAATGTACCACATTCCCCACCCTAGCTCCATGTTCCCACTCTAGAAGGGCAGCAAGACCTTTTCCATTTTGACAAATGATGACAAGGTGGACAATGGAGGAACAGGGAACCTGCACATGCTCCTTGTTCTCTATGGCAATGAACCCCAAAACATACCTCCACCTGAGTTTGGAAAGAGAGATGCTAGGCTATCAGAATCCAATAAATATGCCAACACTGATCCACAGGATGTGGAATCTGCCACTCTACAATGGAAGCTTCCCTTCTACAGTGGAGCCATTACTCCATACTATCAGCTCCAAAGTGGCTACTCTACTAGCCCCTGGGATTATCTATCAGCTCTAAAGTAGCCCCCAGACTAATCCACCTGCTATTAGGCTATTATACCACCAAAAAACATGTCTACTTCAAATAAAATTGTTTTTTTTACTTCAGGATTGAATGGAGTTTGAGTCTCCCATTCTTGGGGTGGGACTCTGTTACAAATTTGGGTGTGATTCTTCCACATCAACACCTCTGCTGTACATAGAACATCCTAGCAAAGTTTAACCAACTTAGTATCTCTCATCTCTATGCCTTTGTAAAGACTGTTCCTTATACCTTAAATCTTTTTCTCCTTCCATCCATCTCTTGGAACTTTTAACTCCCTTCAAGATTCAGTTAAAATAACATCTCCTACAAGATATCTTTACTGATTCCCCCAATTTTTTTTTAAATCCTTACCTTCCGTCTTGGAGTCAATACTGTATATTGGCTCCAAGGCAGAAGAGTGGTAAGGGTAGGCAATGGGGGTCAAGTGACTTGCCCAGGGTCACACAGCTGGGAAGTGTCTGAGACCAGATTTGAACCTAGGACCTCCTGTCCCTAGGCCTTGCTCTCAATCCACTGAGCTACCCAGCTGCCCCCTCCCCCAATTTTTAATCATTGCCTCAACCCCAATGATTTGGTATTTATTTTATATGGGCTTCATATTTAATTATTTTTGTACACACTGTTCCCATCAGTTGAATGGAAACTCCTTGGGGCCAGGACAATTTTGGGTTTTTTTGTATCCTCAGTACTTAGAACAGTGCTTGGCACATGTTAAAAATATAATAGATGCTTGTTGAAGTGAAATTATTTAAGTAGAAAGCTCAGAAAGTCATGTTCCTGCTCAATGGAAGAATTTGGGAAATTCAAGGTACTGATGGGTACAGAACAGATGGGACAATTGACTTTTATAACTGATAATTAATGATAATAAATGATCATTTATTTCCTGCAGGCTTTCTAGAATTCTGGAAGTCTGGTAAAGATCTTGTTATAAATTCACAGCCTGGTACAGGACAAAAAAACACTCCAGTGTTATCTGAGTTAAAGGTATGAGAGATGGAGTTCACCTTGACTTGTCATGTGAGACAAGAGTGAACAGAGAGAGGGGAAGAAAGAAACATAGCTTTTGGGACATAGCCAATGTGAGAATTAGTTTCTCTTAGATAAATATACTTATTATAATTTATTATATGTGTAATAAATTATAATATGTATGTAATAAGTTATTACATTACATTACAAATACATTATAATGTATTATATTATGTTGTATATTATATTGTGTTACATATTAAAAATAAAAATAAATGGTAACAAAAAAAAACAATTAAAAGACCATCATGCTCTGCATTTCTGACTTGGCTATAGGGGAGGGTTAAGATACAGTCTGAGAGAATAACTAGAATAATTGAATCAAGGTTAAATCAAAGAATCCATGCTTGCTAACAGATCTGGAGGGTTAGCAGAAGCTAATAAATTGAATTTAGTGAAAGGCAAGAGAGGTGGTATCATAATGGATTTAGTGAGAACACTGGGGAGAATTATATCATGCCTATATGCCTCACAGGTTCGACCAATCTCTCCTATGTACTTACTCTACTGTTTTAAATAAAGTTTTATTGATAGCTTTGATTTTTGACACCATTTATACTAACTTTAAATCCATCTTTTTCCATAAGAACCCTTCCCTATAATAAAGAGTTCAACAAAACCAACTAGAATACTGTATGCAGCATTTGGTATCTTTGGTTCTCCATTTTTCCATTTAGAAACAGAAAAAATATTTCATCCTTTGTCCTCTTGAATCAACATTGGTAGTGTCCTTGAATTTGAATTTAGCTGCCCATTTGCCTTATTTTAATTTACATTATTGTGGTCATTATGTATTTAACCAGGGGCTTAGTTCCCCTTTCAAAACACTTTCCTCATTGGTAGAGATTTATTACAGAGTGTAAGGACATATGTGAGTTGGTGAAGCATGGGAGAGGAGGGGAGAGGAGAAATCCTTGCTTTTCTTACTTCCAGTTTTGAGAGACAACAGATGAATTCTAGATTCTTTTCAAAGAACTCTCCTTGGAGGGAAGAAAAAAATCATGGATGAAGCCAAACCTAGAAGAGCCAGCACTTCAATCCTATCCTTATCTTATCAATAGGTACTTTAGGATTGCCCTTGGGATGAGATTAGGAACTCTCTCTTTCTCTCTTTCTCAAACTAAAATATCTCACTCCCAAATGGAAGACCTCATTCACTCCATGTATTATTTGGTATATTATCCTTTATATAACTTTTCTATTTTCCATTTGCTCAGAAAATTGAATTTATTTGCTATTCATTTTGTGTGATCTTTGTGGAGCTAGCATGTGGGAAAGGAATCAAGTTTTGTCTATCTATATACCTTGGGAGAGTCCTTCTCTATTAAGTTTCTGTCAGGAGCAGAACTTGAGTTTACAACTTATTTCCCCTAAACTAACAACAAAAAGGATAGGTGTGAAGGCTAGACACATAATTTTATCCTAGTAACTTCCCTCTGAGGAGAGCTGTATGGCCAGCCTCATTCCTTTTTCTCCTGCCAATAATCAGTTTCCCTTAGTAAAGAGTGGGTGGAAAGGGACTCCAGCGATATAATCAACTCCTTCTGTGACCCACTTCTAGATCAGTCCATGGATACACACATAACCTACACAGGCAAGATGGAAATATATATATTCCTTCCATGATTATTATTGTATTGGTTTTGCTTTTTTTATATGGCATCAGTTCATCCAGTCATATATTATCATATTTGTTCCTTTCTACTCATTTTACAATGGATTCTTTCTTTTTCATCACCAATACACATATTCAATCTAAGGCATAACTGCTGTATCAGAAGGATTATGAAAATCAATCATTATCAATGCAACTATTTCCTTCAGCCAAGGTTGTATTGGGAGCATCCTAAGTCACTCTCTCTCCCTGGGCAGAACAAGGCAAAATTTGCATTCATTCACACTTGTTTGTCTCCTTCTCTCTATTGTCACATTTCTTTTTGTAAAACCTATCCTCCCTATTTTTTCACTGGAAAGAGGGGCATGAACCTCTGGATACTCCAAGACCAAGATTTAATAAGTGTCTATAAGGATTATTCCTCCTTGCCTTATCAGTCTGGAAAGTTTTGTTCTACTTTTTGCTTGGCCAGAAGGTCAGCTTGGTCAGTCTTTCAGTAATCCAGTCAACAAGGATTTCTTGAGTATTTACTATGTGCCAGGCATTGTGCTAAGTGTTGGAGTTACAAAGAGAAGCATAAGTAATATATTCTCACTCTCAAGAAATGCACATTCTAATGTGGAAGGATACATACAAATAATCATGTACAAACAAGATATATAAAACATAAATAGAATATCATCTTAAAAGGGAGAGATGGGCTAGAGAGAAAGATAAGGAAAGCCTCCTCCAAGAGGTAGGATTTGAACTGAATTTTGAAGAAAGCTAGAGAAACCAAACAAACTGAGACCTTCAGAGAAGATTAAGATGTCAAGAAGGAGTGGGCATTATAGACATTGGATACACTTAGTAAAAGGGCTTAGAGCTGGGATATACTGTTATATTCAAGGGACAGAAAACAGACTGGCATAGCTGAATTTTATGAGGCCAGTAAAATGAAAGAAGAGTGGAAAGATAAAAAGAAGCCAAGTTGTAAAGACCTTTAAATACAAAAAAAAAAAAAAAAACGTTTATATTTGATCCTGGAGGTAGCAGGGAACCATTGGAGTTCATTGAAATAGAGGAGGTGATACAGCCAGAAAAACCACTTTGGGATCTGAGTAGAGAATATATTGAAGTGAATCTATTGAAATAATTAATGTAAGAGATGAATAATGTCTATACAAGGTTAGTATTCGTGTGAATGAGGAGAAAGGAATGCACACAAGAGATGTCATAATAGTAAAAATAGCAAGATTTAACAATAGATTGAATATTGAGGAGAGTTGAAATGAGGAATTGAGGATAACAATAAGATTTCAAGCCTGAGTGACTGGAAAGATGGCATCCCTACAGTAATAGAAAAATTTGGAAGGAGATAGGTTTAGGAAAGGGAAGATAAATTCTGTTTTAGATATATTGAGTTTGAGATGTGAAATGTAAGGGGGAAAAAGGGGTTTTATGGGTTCAATATATTAAAAGATGGTCGCCAGAGGATTGAACTATTATCAATCCTCAATTAAGAATAATCTCAAGTCAAAATTGACTTTTATGGAAGTTTATTTACAATTAAGAAGAGAGAGAGGAAATGAGGAAATAAATAAGAATCTAACCTACTAGGTAATTTACTATGATCCTCTAATTAATCCAAAAAGATCTAATTAACCCTCACCTGAGAGTTAGAGGGCCAGAGGCCTGGAGGTGAATGGAGCAAACTTCATTCACAGTCTCAGCATTCCAACACTCCTCCATGAACCAGAAGAGGTCCTCACCAGATGGTCTCTTCCACCAAAGACCTCAGCTGACTGAAGACCTTCTCCTTTTAAAGGGGTCACTTAGGTGTCACTTCCTGTTCCTCCCTCCTAATTTGTATGTCCAATCACAATAGATAATTCCCATAGACTGCCGAGAGGGCGGGTCAGTTGATTCTGATTCGTCCCTCACTCTAGCACACATGGGTTATGGACCTCCCAGAATTAGAGGTGTTCTCACCTTTGGTGATTAAATCTAAAGATGGGCAGTGTAGACTTAATCTAATTATCACACTACACAATATCCATTGCAATATATACAAGAGGCAGTTTGTAATCTGGAGTTAAAGTAGGGGAGAAAGATGATTGTTGGATATCTCAATGGGGGAATCATCTGCATAGAGATGATAGCTGAAAACAGTCTGATGAGATCATTAAAGAAGGTAGTTGAGAAGTAAAAAAAAAAAAGAGGATAGTATAGTTAATAGGCATAGGGAAGTTTGTAAAATTTGTCTCAATGCTTTTCTATTAGCATTCTCAAACTTTCTGTAGATGGCTTTTTTAAAGTTTCTCTTAAAGGGCTAGTTTGTGCTAATAATGGCCACTGAAACGTTCTCTCACTTCTTTGAACCTTCAGGGTTTTGTCAAAATTAAAGAATCCTATGCTTGCGTCCCAAAGTTTCTCCACATGGAACCAGAGCTCTGAATTGAAGGCCTAATCCTTATGAATTTTGTTTATTTGTTGCCCCTCATATAAGGTCCTTTGGTACTTTTCCAAGAATTTTGACTACATTAATACCTTTACAGAAATGTTAGTGAAATCAACTGCCACCTGATTTAATTACAACTCAAGATCTTCAGTGATTTCTTGGGTTATATAGGTGATCTTTTTCAACAGCTGAAGTCTTCCCCACTCTACAAGATACTATGGATAAATGAATTTCTATTTGTAGAAACAAAGCCAAGTACTGAACCATGGTGCTCTATGAGATTGGGTCCATCCATTCCTTATGACATGCTGTCACTACCAGCACAACCCTTATTTGGAGCAAACACTAAGAGAAGAAATGTTTGTATTAAGTGTAGTGTTGTAACCTCTTTGCTTGCTTGTTAACAGTTAATAGCTTTTTGAAGTATATTGCAACCCTTTGTAATCCCTTAGCTTGCTTGTTAAAAGTTTAATGGCTATTTTTCCCCCTGGCTATAATGTTCCTGAGTTTTGTGAGAAGCTTCACTGTGTAGATCCTCCCACTTCCACCCTCTTCTCTGAAATAACAGTGGTCATCTCCGATGCTATCTCTAAGATTAGAGTGGAAAGCCTCATTGAGCAGGCTGCTCACCCTAACATAACAACTACATAAAAAGTCATAACCAAAAGTTCAAATGGGTAATAAAGTCTGGGCAAATTGGAAAGACCAATTAGGAAATGGTCAGATGCATGCTGGCCAATCATTGCCCTCTACCCACTAAAGTTGCTCCACATAAATCAAATAGCAAAGGATTGTTATTTACATGTAAGAAGAAATCGTATTCTTTGTAAATTTATGGGAAACTGAACACTAAACTCTGCTACTAGTCTCTACATGTGGGGTGGATATAATGATAGATTGTAAGATCCTTTGAAGCAGGAATCTCTTCGTTGTTGTCTTTGAATTCCCCAAAATCTAACACAATCCCAGGCCCATAGTAAGCTTTTATAAAATATTAAATTATATTGTATAATATGCAACTCTTCTTATGTTTTTGTTGTGCTTTTTTAAAGTAAAAGTTTAAATCAGAGAAAGGTGTAAAGATGGTATATTAGAGGCAGAAACCCAGCCAAACTCCCCAAATATCCCCCTCCAAAACAATTTTAAAATTATTGCCTCAAATAACATTTTGAATCAAAAGAGCCAACAAAAGGCAAAGATAAGACATTTCTTCCAACCTAAGAAAATTTAGGAGGTTTCCAGGAGAGGTCTATGACACCGGAATTGCTGTCAGCTCAGAGCATATCTAGTAGCAGTGTCATTGGCATTAGTAGCAGCTTCAGGGACTCTCAGTCTAGAGACAGTAATGGGCTAGGATAACTGGTCAGAAAGAGATTATAGGGGAATTTTTGTTGGTACTGGGTGTAAGTGATGCTGATTGGCAACACTACTCCCCATATACAATCAAACCTTGTTGCTCAACAGTTTCAGGACTCATTGGATGTGGTATTCAATGCATTTTGACAAGAAAAAATTCAGAGTTTATTTGGCACTCAGCATGCTTGCTAAAACTTACTGGTGTTGCAATTTCAGTAAACCTATGCCTGCTCCAGCCAAAATGACAAAGGATCACATTTTAGTTTAAGAACATAAAGTCTCTACACTGAGGGAGATGCAGGAACTTCAAAGGGGACAGCAATAGCTAGTGGTGAGGTGGGGGTAGTTTTCTTCAGGTGGTGAGGAGGCAAAGAAGGATATCCTCATTTCATTCATCAAGCAAATGTGTGTAAAATGGGTGGAAGGGCAAAACTTTATTGAAAAATATCACCCTGGTGAAGCTTTAACAAGCAGAATTAAAAAGTTGTTAAATGACCAGACCAATTCCTACTTTAAAAGAATTTTGAAATACAGACAAAAGCAAACATCACTGGATAGGTTTCCTATGAAGTTTAAACCTGGTGAATTTCAAGCAAGGTTCAGTGGTGATAAAGGACAGAAAAGAGAATGAGAAAGAACTCCAAAAGAGCAGTTGCATCAGATTTTGAGGAAGGGAACTCCTTTCCCAGATTATAACATTTCTCCTCTCAATCATCCTGTTAGGCCATGAATTCCTCTCAATACAGACCAAGTTAAGTGAGAATATTTTAGTTAATCTAATTATTGTTCTTTTTTTTTAAACCCTTACCTTCTGGCTTGGAGTCAATACTGTATATTGGCTCCAAGGCAGAAGAGTGGTAAGGGTAGGCAATAGGGGTCAAGTGACTTCCCCAGGGTCGTACAGCTGGGAAGTGTCTGAGGCCAGATTTGAACCTAGGACCTCCAGTCTCTAGGCCTGGCTCTCAATCCACTGATTAAACCCAGCTGCCCACTCTAATTGTTGTTCTTAATTGTGTTTATTTATTATTGTTTGTTTAGTAGAATACAACTCCATTGATGCATATGATGCCTTTAAAATCTGGGTTTGCTGGGTGTCTGCAATAGGTTAATTTAACTTACATTATTCCTTAAGGGAAAAATTCATTTGGTACCACTATAAAGTTCTGGGTTTCAGTTCTAGGATAGAGAGGAGTACCTGTTTTTGTCCACAAGGGAGCAGAATTTCAAGGCAGAGGGGCATGCTAGTGCTTTTGGTAAAAGGAGAAAGAGACCTAGTCACTATTCCAGGGTCAATAAGAACTCTAGAGCTTCCAGCTGCCAGAGAGCACAGGCCATTCTTGGGTAAAGACCAGAACACAGACCAAGAAGACAGTGATCACTCTTTTCCCTAAGTAACACTATCTTGGAAACAATGAAAACTAGAAGACCTTCAGAACTGCTGAAAACAGCAGCACCAAAATTCATAAAGCTAGGGACAATGCCTCACTACCAGCAGGTGAGTATAATCCAATTTTAACATAAAGTCAAAGTAAAAAAATGGGCAGGAAAAATGAGCAACCCCCCCCCAAATTTTTTTTAAACATGGTCATAAAAAGCTACTATGGTAGTTACCAAGACAAAATTCAGAAGAAGACAACAATGTGAAAATAGCTATAATGAAAGCCTCAAATGAAAATACTAATTGGATCCAAGATCAGGAAAAATTTCTGGAGGAATTGAAGGAAGAGATAAGAATGGTAGAGGAAAAATTAGTAAAAGTAGTGAGAGAGATGCAAGAAAATTATGGGAAGGGGTGTAATAGGTTGGAAAAAGAAGAACCAAAGAATACTGAAGAAAATTTATTAAAAATAATTTTCTAAATAAAAGAAATTAAATTAAAAAGTAAATAAAATAGATACAAAAATTCACTGATGAAAAGAACTTCTTAAAAAGTGGAAGAGACCAAATGGAAAAGGAGATAGAAAAGCCCACTGAAGAAAATAATTTCTTAAAATTTAGAATCAGATAAGTAGAAGCTAATGACTCTGTGAGACATCAAGAAACCAATAAAACAAAGTCAGGGGGATGGAAAAATAGAATGGAAAAATAATTGATCTAGAAAATAGGTTAAGAAGAGTTAATTTAAGAATTATTCGACTACCTGAAAGTCAAGATTTTAAAAAGGAGCCTAGATAGTATATTTCAAAAGAGTATAAAGGAAAATTGTGCTGATATCATAGATCTAAAGGATAAAGTAGAAATTGAAAGAATTCACCAATCACCTCCTGAAAGAGATCCAAAAATTAAAATTCCTAGGACTATCATATCCAAGGAAAAATATTGCAAACAGCTAGAAAGAAAAAACTTCAAATATTGTAGATCGGCATTCAGAATCACATAAGATTTAACAGCTTCCACATTAAAGGAATATAGATCTTGGAATATGAGATGTGGAAGACAAAGAAGCAAAGGATTGTAACCAAAAATAACTTACCCAGCAAAACTGAATATAATCCTTCAGGGGAAAAAGTGGATGTTTAGTGAATAGAAGACTTTCAAGCATTCCTGATGAAAAGAGAACTCAAAAGAAAATTTCACATTCAAAGATAAAACTCTGCAGAAGCATGAAAAAGGTAAACATTAAAGAAAAATCATAGGGGATTCAATAAAGTTAAACTGTTTACATTATCATATGGGAAGATAATACATGTAATTTCTAATAACTTTATCATTATTAGGCAATTAGAAACAATCTCCATAAAAAGAGGGCATGACTGTGAGTCAATTGTGCTAGGATGATCCCCAAAAAATGAAAGGGGGAATTAGGCCAGTGGGCAGAGCCAAGATGGCAGTTTTGTACCAATAAAAGCTGATAATTCTCTGACAATCCTCCCAAACCAATCTTTTAAAAGCACCCCTGAATTATAAGAGTCAAAAACCAACAGCAAGAAGAAGTTAGGGGACTCTCTTATTGAAAACAACTTGAAAGGCTGAAAGAATTGTTTTTCCCAGGATAAGGGGAAACCAGAAGCAAAGCTCCACATAGAGGAGTGCTGACTGGCCATCTCCCCCCACCTACTGCTCCAAGTTTCATGCCTTAGCATAGGCCAGTTTTGGGATCCTGGGACCCTGGAAGCAGCAAAATCAGAGTACCACGTACCCAAGACTCACTCCTTGAAGTCCCAGGCTCTGGTATCACTCCACATTGAGGCCCAGAAGTCCATAGGAATTGGCCCTTTCAAGCCTTCCCTGTGGTGAAGACCTATCCCCAGAGCAAAACCCACAGAGCAGAGCCCTGCAAGAGAGCAGCAGATGATACAGAACCATCAGCTTTTCAGAATTTCCAGACTGGAAAAATGAGCAAACAGCAAAAGCAACACCTAACTATGGAAAATTTCTATGGAGACAAAGAGTGAAAGAGACTCAATAGGGGATGGTGAGATCTAAGCAACCATATGCAAAATTTTTTTAAATGGAAATTGGTCTCAAGCACACAACTCAAAGAGGAATTTAAAAATCAAATAAGAAAGGTTGAAGAAAAATGGGAAGGAGAAATAAAAGTAATACAAAAGAAAATAACAACTTAAAAAGCAAAATTGTCCAAAGAGGCACAAAAATCAGATGAAGAAAAGAGGTTTTTAAAAAAGAGAATTGACCTACTTGAAAAAAGAGACAAAAAATCCAATGAAAAAAAGAGTTCCATGAAAAGTAAACTAGAACAAATGGGGAAAGAGGATCAAAAGATAATGCAGGAAATTCAGTTTTTAAAAACTAGAATTGGGCAAATAGAAACTAATGACCTCACAAGACATCAAGAGGAGAAAGTCGAAGGGAAGGAGACAACATGGATCATATAACTTCAGTGAACTTATGTGAAAATTTGTTATTAAAAGAAAGAAGAAAAGAGTAAGAAACAGAAATGTCATTTGAGAAAGGGGAAGAGAGAAGTAGAATAAGGGAAATTGTTTCACATAAAAGGATCCCACAAGGAAGAGCTTTTATAGTAAAAAGAAAGTGGCAGGAAGGCATAGTGGGTGACACTTGAACCATACTTACATATGCATATACATATTCACATGATTATGGAAACCTATCTTACCCACCAGGGAAACATAAGATGAAGAGGATAAGAGATATAGGTTGGGGGGGGGATGATAAAAGGGATTATGGATTAGGAGAAGAGGTAGTCAGAAGCAGAATAGACTTTTGAGGAGAAACAGGATAAAAAAAGAGAAAGAAGGAAAATGAGAAGAAAATAGTATGGACAAAAATCAACAGTTAGGAATCATAACTGTGAAAATGAATGGGATGGGTTCTCCTATAAAATAGAAGGGCAAAGTAGAATGGATTAGAATCCAATGACGTATTGTTTGAGAGATACACTTGAAGCAAAAATGCAAATTCAGAGTTAAAACAATGGGATGGGGCAGAATTCAATATGCTTCAGCTAAAGTTAAAATGTCAGTGAGTAGCAATCATGATCTCAGACAAGCAAAAGTAAAAATTCTCATCATTAAAAAAGATAATCAAAGTATCATAGACAATAAATTATCAAAAATTTTATGGCATTTCTTTAATAAAAGGCCTATTTTCTCAAATATATGGGGAGCTGAATCAAATTTCTAAAAATAAGAACCATTCCCCAGTTGATAAATTGTCCAGGGATATGAACAGGCAATTTCCAGAAAAACAAATCAAAGCTATCTATAGTCATATGAAAAAATAATCTAAGTCACTATTTTTTAGAGAAAGATTAAAATAACTCTGAGGTACCGCCTAGTATCTCTCAGAAATTACAAATGTTGGAAGCAATGAGGAAAATAGGTACATTATGAACTGCTAGTAGAATAATGAGTTAGTCCAATCATCCTGGAGAACAATCAGGAACTATGCCCTAAGGGCTATAAAACTGGGCATGCCTTTTGACTCAGCAATACAACTAGCTCTGTATCCCAAATAGATCAAAGAAAAAGTTTCTTTTTGTGGTCAGAATAAATTAGAAATAGGGGCAATGCCCTTCATTTGGGGAATGGCTGAAAAAGCTGTGCTATATGTGATAAAATACTATTGTGCTCTAAGAAATGGCATGGTAGGGGAAGTGGTTTCAAAAAAAACAACTGGAAGATCTATATGAACTGATGCAAAGCAAAGTGAGTAGAACTAGGAGATCATTGTACACAGTGATAGCAATATTGTAATGATAATCAATTGTGAAAGATATAGCTATTCTGATCAATACAATGATCCAAGATAATTTCAAAGTACTCATGATGAAAAATACTATCTACCTCTAGTTAAAGAACTGATAAACTTTGAGTGATAATCAAAATATACTTTTGTTTGTTTGCTTGTTGGCTTGTTTGGGTTTCTCTCTCTCTCTCTCTCTCTCTCTCTCTCTCTCTCTCTCTCTCTCTCTCTCTCTTTTTCTCTTTTCTTTCTTTCTCATTTTACAGGTATAATTGATATATTGATTGCTTTTTCAGTGATCAGGAGAAAGGAGGTTAGGGGGAGAGAGAATTCAGCATTCAATTTTTTCAAATTATTTAAATGTCAAAAAAACTAAATATTTTTTTAAAAAATAAAACACTTTCAACAAATTACATCAAATAACTATACAATGTTCAACATATGGGGTGTGTATGGAGAATATGTGTGGGTGTCTACAATAGCAAATAAACAAGAATATTATAAGCTTACAGTGTTTGTGTACCCATACTACACTGATCTTTTCAAATACTGAAAAAAGCAGGTTTTCAAAAAAAAAAAAACAACAACAAAAAACACATGTGTGGAGATCAGGCCAGATTCTTAGCTTTGAACTAATGCTGTACTTGTATTCATGATAAAAAATGGATAATACTATAGGGTAATACCTAATAAGTTGCTATATAGTACATTAAATTGGTACAACAGTTAGAGAGCTAATTAAAAAAAGATTTGGGGAACCCACTATACTGTATCAATCTCTCTCTTGAGAATTGCAGAAAACACATTTTAACAGAAAAGCTTCTTCTAGTTTTTCAATGCCTTGTCAAACTGAAAATATGTGCTGCCTGCTTTGCTCTCTGGGCAGCAACATAGCATGATAAAATGTCAAAGCTGGAGGGGACCTTAGAGATCAAGGCAATTCTTTGATTACCCTTCTCCCCTCTATGTTAATACATTTGCTGAGCTTGAGCCCTTTCGCATCCAAAAATGTCTTCATTCCTGCTATCTGAAGTTGAAAAAAAAATGTTTCCAAAGGGTACAGTTTTAGTTTTTCTGTGGCTCTCTTTACACAGTGCTTTGTCCTAGAGGTTTGATGTGCTTGTGCTATATTAACATAAATCCAATTGCTCTCTCAGTGTTTTATCCTCTGGCTGCAAAACCACATTTAGAATTAACTGTCTTTGGCAATGTCTTTTTATCGATGTGGCCCTTGAACATTTTGCTGGACATTTTATTCTATTATTTCCTTATAATGACTTTTCATTTCCTCAAACTGTTGATGGTCATTTTAGTATCCACTGGGCATTTTCAAATGACAGGTGGAAATTTTCCTTATTGTTTTGGGAGAAATTATGTGCAAGAGCTCATTCCATTTTGAATTAATTCAGATCAGCTTGTCACTTTATTTTTGTATATTATGTCCTAGATCTTCACTGGTCCTTCACTGTTTCTCCTTGTTAAAGCTTCCCATTGCCCCAGACCAGACAGATTATGTTGGTCTGTTTCCATCATATTAATCTAACCTTAGGATCTCACTTCATCTCTTCTAAGGCAAGTTACTTTGATGCTTCATGGTGAATTAGGTAGATGTGTACTAATTTATGCTAATGTTTCAAGTGAAGTGCCTGCTATCTAGCTTGTCAATTTAGAGGAATACTGAAATATTGCTTAACTTGGTCAGTGCTTCCAATGATGGTTCCTTATAGATGAACACTCAACTTGCAAACCACTGGTAGGATGAATTTGAATTTGTCCTGCAAGTTTGATCAGCTTACATTCCATCACCACAAATTCAGTAGATCTTAGGCACTCCATTGTTTGATTCCCTAATGCAATTTTCAAAATGTTTTACTAAATCAAACATCTGAGAGTTTGTCATTAAGGAACTCCCAGAGTAGGAATTCCTCCTACCAATGCACATCATAATCTATAGCATACAGTCTTAGAGAGTTGTCTGAAACTCAAAGATGTAGGTGTCTTCTTACCCATGGCCATGAAGCAAATGTGCCAGAAGTAAGACTTGAAGCAAAGTCTTCCTGAATTCAAGTACATCACATTTTGTCACTCTTCCAACTGGGTATTAATTATCTCCTTTTATATTGCCATCTACTTGAGATCAAGAATTACCCTTGTATTTCTCCAGGGCCTAACACAGGGTACTGAATAATAGTAGATTTTTAAAATAATTTATTGAAGTATGTATTATAGGTTCTTAATTAATAATCATTAAATAAATTAATCACAATAGTAAGTGTTGCTCTAATACATTATGCCTGAGCCATTCTTTTCCTCTAATATGGAAATGCTGGTATAGTGTGAAAGTGTAGAAGTAATGTTATAGTGATAAATTTTATCAAGAGACTTTCCAGAAAAAAATATGTACTCATAGTATTCTTTTAAGTTTAATCTGCACTACAGACATTTTCTTTATAACTTCCTTAAGTCTATACAATCAAAATAATAAATCAAGATGTTATTTATACTGTTTGTCCTTAGTATAGATGATTACCCTGAAAATTAAATAATGGGAACACGTTATAACTCTTTCCAGCACAACCTATATAGAATCTTCCACTTTGCCCCCATCCACTAAATTTGTAATTTAATTTAGCAAGCACAGTCATTTTGTTTTGAACTTGTTACAAAACCAAAAAGAAGATCAAACTACATGGGTAAGATCCAGATATAGAATAGGTAAGTTCCAGTTGATCCTTATGGGAAGAGTCCTATATGTCCTGGGAGCTTGGTATAGACCTGAATTCTCCTCTAAAATGGAATAGTTTGATTTCTTTTCTTTTTTCTTTCTTCCATTCTATTCTTTTTTTTCTTTTATCTTCTCTTCTTTTCTCTTTTTAAATTCTTTTTTGTTTGTAGAAAGATTTTGCAAGTGCCAAGGTAAGCAGTAATTTATTAGAATTTGGAAATCTGTTTGTTAATTGCCGGTGTATAGGGTATTATGGGAGGACTAGAATCTCTTCTGTGTGGGCTCCTTGAGTCCTTTTTTTGGGGCTGCTCATCCACTCTTCATATCCACCTTTCATCTAACTCTGACCTGTGGCTCCAAGAAGATATAGCATACACAGCAGCCACAATCTGGTTAACCCATCTTGGTAGAGGCTAAATGAAGTTGGGGGTAATTGATGAACTTCAAACTTATCAGTGAGTTAGGGGAATGATACACTAAGTAATGAAAACTTCCACAAATGGAATGGGCAGAAGGGAACAATATGTTCTAATGGCCATGAAGGTGGCTGAAACAAGTGTTATGGAATGCATAGACTATATCAGATATTGAAAACACCAAAGTCATTTACTGCATCCTGGGCCTTTACTACTCATCCTGACCTTTCTCTTGCCACTGGACTCCTCAATGACTCTGGAAGAAAGTGAGGCTGACTACTTTTGTGCAACTCTACCTCACTTAAATCCAATTCACAAGCAAATCAAGATATTACTCTGTGATGTCATTGGTCCTCTTTGAAAACAAAGGATGGAAAACAGTGGTAAGTTGTATTTCTACATATTTGAAAGTACAGAAGAATGTCAATTTCTTGCTTGTTTGTGAACCATATCATATGAAATTTTCTGATGTCTTTTAGCATAAGGCACAAGGAAAAATATTTTAAAAGGACAATAATGTAACCATCCCAGATTATTAGAGAGCAATCTAGAATTTGGGATTATGGATTTTGACAAAAGCACTCCAATTTATTTGCTAATAAGAACAAAAAAATTTTGGAGGAGCAGATCATAAGAGTGGAGTTTCATCCTCTACCTTAATCATTATAATCACAGATGGACCAGACCCCTGATTAAATCAATAATTCAATCAACTAAAAGTGTAAACTAAATATTTACTCAATTGGAACAATTATAGTGCTTTGACCACTGGATGAAGACACTAGAAAAATCTTGTTACTGGCTGAAAGAACTGGACACTTTCACTGGACCTCATTTTCAAAAATAGTAGCCAGTAGAATGATGAACTCTGTCAAATGGTGAAACAATTTCATAGTGGAAGAGTTTGGGTTTGGAGAATTCTAGTTCAAGAGGCAGTGTCAAACTCTTATGAGGGAATTGCTTTTGGATGGAGAGGGGACAGTTTCTCCCCTCTACTTTCTCTCTCTCAACAACCCCCTTCATGTCCAGAGTATCAGAGGGACCAAGGCAAAAATAGACCATGCATACAGGTGACATTGAACTAAAGGACTATACATTCGCTTCTTGAATGTTAGTCACCAGAAGAAAAGCAACTTTAGTAAGCATGATCCCTCATTGCCAAGAAAAGTGCTGCTTATGGACTTTACAAAGGCACTGACCCATGAAGTATAGAAAAGAACTTTTTAAGGAGAACTTCATAGAGATTCTTTGATGGGAGAAAATGTATTCTATAGTAAGCAGGAGTTGAGAATTATTCTCTTGTCAACATTTTAAGTACTCTACATTGCTCATTTTGTACTTCATTGGTGGGAAAGTGTGATCCAGACTTTTTGTGGAAAATGTTTTAACCCTACTATACTATCTTAGCAAATATCTTTTCTATAAAGCTAATTGAGTCTGAAAAAAAGGCAAACATACCAGTGGGGGCTCATGAATGAGCATATTTGAAACCTATCATTTCACTTTTCCTATTAGAGAATGAAAAAGAATACAGTTCATCAGAACGTTTTTAGAAACCTTAGCCCAAACAGTGCAAGTGGGAATTGGGAAAATAGCCCTAAAGAGTGTACCATATCTGTTTTGCCTGTGTGACTCATGCTAATCCACTACTATCTCCAAAAAAAAATGAAAGAGATAGGACTCTTATCCCTGTTCAGTAACTATGAGGAGATCAATTTTCCCCTTAAATAGCTGAATAGCTATTGTGCCTAAGAGATTAATTCATATATAACTGCCTTGATAGAGCAATGTTTAAGTGTTTAATTCAGAAGATAAAAAGTAGGGAATTTGCTCAGCAGATTGTAGGTCAGTGTTGGAGTGAAGTGTTGATGTGGCTGTGTTGGAAACAAATTCTATTGAATTAAGTTCGAGATGTGACATGCCTTCCCAGTGTCTGATTAGTTGTTCAAATACCCCTGGGATCAGTTGAAGGGCCTACTTTGGAAAACATTGGTATAATGACTAGAAGTGAGAAAAATTTGGGTTAATATCCTGATTCAGATATTTAACTAGCTATGAGTGACCCTGAGCATATCTTTTAACCTCAATGACCCCCAGTTTACTCCCCTATAAAATTATGATATAATAGTACCTACCTCACAGAATTGTGAGGATCAAATGTGATAATAAAAATAAAATGTTTTGTAAACTTTAAAGCAACATAAATTTTGTGTATTATTAAATAATCAGACTTGCTGGTATTCCTCAAAGGATAGCATCCAGTATCAGATGCCTCAGTAATTGCTTCTTTGTGGACTAATATTTGTTCTCTCTCCTAATCCCATACATCATCATCATCATTATCTTAATCATCATCACAATAAGCATGAATTATGTACCTACTATGTACAGGGCACCATATTTGGCATAAAGTAATCAAGCTCGTTGTACATTATACATTTATTTTCATGTAGGATATTATTTATTAGCTTAGTGACATACCACTTTTTCTCTACAGTAAAGAAAAAAATTACCTTCTAATCTGAATAGCACATGGTCTGTCAAATGTGCATAGGAACATTTGGATGCATTTTGGACCCCAATCTTCACGACCTGATAAGGAGAAATGAATTTAGGTAACACTGGCCTTTCAAAGTCTCTGGATTGTTACCCTGAGATAAATTCTTGCCAAGCCCTCCCTGTGTTAGGGTGACTGCCCCAAAAGCTTTTGCATGGCCCTAATTCCCCTTTTGGCTCTTAATTTCCATTGTACTATAAGATTTGTTGTTGTCATTATGAAAAGCAATAAAAATCAGTGAAGCTGTGAAAATTTGCAGATTTCTGGCTGGTTTTGATTTATCCAATCTAGGCTTGATTATCAGAGGTTTGCATAATTGAAGAGTCATTCAATCCCGCCAGTTAAAGCAGAAGGCAGGTTTGTAAAATCTGTTTGTGAAGAAATGATCATTAGATTTGCAACAGTACAGGAAAGACAACTAAATTTCCTTCATAGCTTTGGTGCTAGATAGTCAAGTAATCTTCAAGCACATATTGAACATTTATTATATGCTAGTCACCTTGCTAAACTATGGAGATAGAAATGCAATACTATCACTGCACTCTCTGCCTTGAAGAACAGGTATGTTATATTTCAGTCTTCTCCCAGGATTTTCTGGTACCCTAAGGTGGGTGTAGGGAATGCTAAACTCTCTACGAATGGCTCTAGCCTCCACAGATACAGTTTCCTCAATTGTAGGGGGTGGTACCATGCACCCCAGTTCCATTAGGCACTCATTGCCAGTTATCCTGATTTTTGCCTTGCTATTGGACTTCTATGACTCTGGAGGAGAGAATGAGGTCAATGGGCTTATGACCACTCACTTCAATCCAAATCATGGACAAGTCAAGACAGAGTCATCATCATGTCACAGATCGTCTTCAAAAACAAAAGACCACCACTATCAGTAATAACAACAAAAATATAGGCAGGGTAGCTGTTATACCAAAATACTTACTTCAAAAGATATAATCACAAATATAAAAATTTACTCTTCCCAACATAAGGGAGATACACTATACTATTTCTCCCTCGCTTTATACCTCAGACCTTGAGGAAGGGAAAAACAAGGCTCAAAAAACAAGCTCCTGCCTTCTCAGGGCCTTCTAAAAGTCACATCCAATGATTCTCCAATTTCTATCAGTTTCCCCTTGGCAATATCTTTGACATGTATTCACTCCCTTTTCATTCCCACTGCCCCTCCAGTTCAAGCAATAGCTTTCATTTGAAATATTCTAATGGATTTCTTACTGGTCTCTTTGCCTCCAGGGTCTCAATTCTGTTATGCAAGGAAGCTGGGGGAGATGGAATTGAGAATTAGTTAGGAGTAAAGAGAACCCAGAGCCAATACAGCCTAAAATAAACTGGATGGTTACATAAAGAGCAGTTCTCTGAACAGAATCTTGGATAGCCCTGATGTCTTGATGCTCCTCTAGAGGATACTGTTAATACAGGGGAACACATATAACCATAATAACACTAAGTATATATTATCTCTTTTAGTCCTCACAACCATATAAGGTAGTTGCTATCACATTAATATTTGATAGATACAGAATCTAAGGTTGAGAAAGGCTAAGTGACTTTCTCAGGGCTACACAGCTAAGAGTCTGAGCAGGATTTGAGGTCAGATTTTCTTTGACTCTAAGTACAATGTTCTATCCTCTGCATCAATGTGTAGTGGGAATAGGAGAAGCACCAGGTGCCAAGGATAGCAGTGGACAGGTACAGTAATGGTATGGCAAGGAGTTATGGGGTCAATCTGAAAGCCAGATAAAGAGAACCCAGCAGCAATGAAATTACAATAGTAATATGATGGAGAAGTTCTACTAGGTATTCATTCATTCATTCATTCATTCATTCATTCATTCATTCGTCCAGGAACTGGCTATGAGAAGTGGACACACACTGTAGACAGAGTCTTGGTCCTGGGAGTTAGGGATACTTGAGTTCAAATCCAGCATCTGACATTTAGTAGCTTTGTGACCCAAGGGAACTCATTTAACCTCTGCCTCAGTTTTCTCAACAGTAAACTTGGGATGAAAGCTCTTACTTCCCAGGGTAGTTGTGAGGATAAAATGAGATAATATTTGTAAAGGGCCTAGTACCTTTTAAGCACTTAATAAATCACTATTTATTACGTATTAAGTTCCTAGAAAATGTGGAGTTGCTGCATTCTATAGAGTTTCTGAAATAAAAAGGCCATTGAGTCCAAGACCAGCAAATTAGATGGCCACAATATGTAAAAAGAAAGCTAGACCTTACTCTTCACAACATTGGATGTCTCCATCTGGATTTTGCACGTCTCTGGTAAGGAGGTGAATTCTGTAATAAACCCTTGTACTCTGTTCTAATGGGGGAAGCTCAGTCCTACAATTGGAGAACTACAGAGATCTCAGAGAAAGTTGGATGTCCAGAATGGAGGGAGAGTTATTTTGAATGTTTATAGATTTAAGTGTGTATTCTTTCAGTTTTGTGTTTTGATCAGGTTTCATGTGGCCTTTTAATGATTCCAGTTTAGTGTCTAACACAAAAAACTATCTTTTCTACATACATGTTCTCTCAGCAAAGATATGTGGTTAAAGATATTTTATATAGTGTAAGCTTAAATGCTTGCATAGTAACTAAGTGCCCTTTTCTTATGGTTGTGGGATGCTAGGCATGAACCAAACTTAGGTAAGGACAGAGGACAAAGATTTTTTTATGGTAAATACGAGATTGAATCTGGTCCATATAAACTGAGAAGTTGAAATTCTGGGTCACAAGTTGCAACAATGTGTATTCAAGAAAGGAGATAGCTCTGCTAAGGAGCTCAAGTCAGCAATCCAGTTTTGAGGACCAGTTAATCCCATCAGAAAATATCTAAGAAGGAAAATGTTTGGGTGATTATAAAGGATCAAAATAATTTTTAGGCATTTGCTTGTCTTCATGTGGTCTAATTTAATATTCATCTTTTTGGATCAGGGCAAAAAGAAATCAGAAGAGTAGGATATGCATACAAAATAACCAGCTATTGAGAACTTTTAATATAAGAAAGTCAAAAATAAAAACAAACAAAACTGGAAAATTTTTAAGGTTGCCAAAGTTTTACATATCAATTGGTCCTGATCCTACATGGAATTATACATGAAAATTTAGATTTAATCTTTTTAAGTTCTCCCTTTAATTTCTTTTTCTGACTGTGGTCTTTCTTCTTGTTTATTTTATTTTTATTTTTTGCCTTCTGAGTCAGTTTCATCCAAAACTTATTGTTCCTTTTAATCTCCATAAATAGGATTCTCTGGAAAAAGACTGACCTTTGCAGCAGTAAGTTGAATCCCCATCTTTGCTTGTTCTTCCCCTATCTTTCCATCCCACAAAAGTATTTTGGACACCAGGCTGAGCCAATTGGTTTTGTCTGGACTTCTAAGTAATTCATTTACAATTTACTTCATTTCTCTACAAAGGCAGCAATAGTAACCTTGAAAATAAAGTTTTCAGAAAACATACTTTTGAGGGCCACACTAGTTCTCTAGACATGAACAAGAATCATTTTTCAAAATATGTGTGTGACTTACAGAAACATAGCTGATGTCGTCTAATAGAAGATAATCCAGAGAAATTAAAAAACCTAACAATTAATCCTGTGTACCTGATCATTACCAAGGCAATTTCTCATTAAAGGAATTACTTTGGGATAATAAATAACAGGAATATTATATTGCAAAATCAGTAAGATTTGACTTTTCAGTAATAGAGTGTTAATCATAATTAATTCAGTGGCTCTGTGATCTTTTCATTGTGAATAGTCTCTCCATCAGTACAGTGTGCAACTTTCCTGGACAGCCTGTGGGATTTTTGCTCATATTCTTCCATAGATCACTAACATATTACAGGTTTTTTATGTTACTTTATATGTTACATAAAATATTCCTATATTTTATTATTTACATACATAATTTATATATGATATAAATACTATTTATATTTTGTGTGCACCTATAGAACACTGGATGTCTTTGTTTCTTCTCTTTGTTTCCCCATCTCTGCTCTTTCTGTCTCTGTCTTTGTCCCTGTCTATTTCGATCTTGGTCTCTCTGTTTCTCTCTCTCTCTCTTTGGTTACTTCCCTGTCTCTTTCTCCATCTCTCTCTCTCTTTTTCTCCACTTCATCGGCCTACCTTCCACCTCTTCTGATCATATATTTCTTTGTTGGTTTCCATAATACCACTTCTTGAGCATCAGCAATCATTAGAAATAAGAAAACACCTGCCTATTGTCTTTGAGTCACTCCCTACTCTGATTCATGGAAGATGATAGTATTCTAAGATTTTTAACCACACAGCCTTACTGAGAGAACATATATATAGAAAGGATGGGTCTTTGTGCTGGACACTAAACTAGGATCATTCAAAGTCCTATGTAATTTCCAAAATGAAGTCCAGATTGATTTATTCTTTTTATTCAATATCCAATATATTAGAATATAGTAATAGATAATATTTTTGCTTTGGAGTCAAAGAAGAAAATTCATTTTTATTAATTTTGATGCATTTTATTATTTTTTTAAAGACTGGCTTAAACAAAGGAGCATTTCAGGTAGTCTTTTGGCCTGAGAAGAGTAGTATATTGTCTGTCTTCCCTTGCTTTCCTTGTGGTAATACATCATTGTTATCCTGAGTCTCGTTTCAACAGTCTCTAGGATTTTTGACATACCCACTTCTCTCTTGATCATAGAAAAAGATTGTAAATCTATCTTACACCATAATTCCAGGGCACATATGGCTTATGGGCAAAAAAAAAATTGATTTAGCTAAACCCAGCTGTCTAAAGCTTCATAAAGTAATCAATGTATCTCAGGATGGAGAACTAGCCTTGAATCTTTCATGTCTAATCTAGCTCAGAAATCTTTGCCTCCCCTAGTATTTACTTAGTATGTCATTGATATGACATTTCATTTACACATCTTTATGTGGTTATTTAACTTTTATGATATATCATTTGCAACTTCCTTGAGTTTGAGAACTATACCTTAAAAATTATCTGAATCCCTAGGGCCTCATCCTATGGCAGAACAATACCATGAATTCAGCACGATAGGGGCTGACAATTTCACAAAGTAGTGTGCCGAGTTCTTTAACCATGACCTTTTGCCTGCCTACAAATAAAACTAATTCAGCAAAGATTAGAAAGCAGTAATCTGGGGGAAAATTATAGACAGTTCCTCAACTAGAGGTTTAAAATATAGAGAGAACTTTGTCAAATACACAAGAATATGAGCCATTCCCCAACTGATAAATGGTCAGAAGATTTGAACAGACAGTTTTGGGATGAAGAAATCAAAGCTATCTATAATCATGTGAAAATGCTCAATATATTATTGATTAGAGAAATGCAAATAAAAATAACTGAGATATTATTTGAAACATGTCAGACTGACAAAAATGACAAAAGGACAAAATGACAAATGTTGGAGATGTGGAAAAATGGGGACACATACACTGTTGGGGGAACTGTCAATTAATCCAGATGTTGTGTAATTTGTTTATTTATTTAGAATTTTTTTCCCAGGGTTACATAATTTATGTTCTTTCCCACCCCTCTTCCCTATCCCCTCCCAGCACTGACAAGCAATTCCTCTGAGTTACGCATGTATCATTGTTCAAAACCTATTTCCATGCTATTCATATTTGTAGTAAAGTGATCTTTATGTCAAAATCCCAATCATATCCCTATCGAACCATGTGATTGATCTTATGTTTTTCTTCTGTGTTTCTACTCCCACAGTTCTTTCTCAGGGTGTGGATGGTGTTCTTTCTTCTAAGTTCCTCTGGATTGTCCTGGGTCATTGCATTGTTGCTAGTAAAGAAGCCTTTTATATTCAATTGTGCCACAGTGTATTTGTCTCTGTGTACAATGTTCTTCTGGTGCTGCTCCTTTTACTCTGCATCAATTTCTGGAAGTTGTTCCAGTTCACATGGAATTCCTCCAGTTCATTATTCTTTTCAGCACAATAGTATTCTATCACCATTAGATACCACAATTTGTTCAGCCATTCCCCAATCAATGGGCACGCACTCATTTTCCAATTTTTTGCCACCACAAAGAGTGCACCTATAAATATTTTTGTACAAGTCTTTTTCCTTATTATCTCATTGAGATATAAACCCAGCAGTGGTGTGGCTGTAATCCAGTCATTCCGGAGAGCAATATGGAATTATATTCAAAGATTTATAAAACTTTGTATATCTTTTGACCCAGTAACACCACTGTTAAGTTTATTTCCTTTGGTGATCAAGGAAAAAGGGAAAGAACCTATATATTCTAAAATACTTAAAACAGCTTTCTTTGTGGTATGTGATTGCAATGGAATAACACTATGTTGTAAAAAATTATAAACAGCTTAATTTAGAAAAACATGGTAAAGCCTATATGAAGTTTTGACGAGTGAAATGAGCAGAACCAAGAGAACATAATATACAGTGACAAGTATTTTGAAGAACAACTTTTACATGTCCATCTTCAGAGAAAGGAACTGATCAATAGAAATAAGCAAGATATAATTTTATATATACATATATCTTTTTGTCACATAATGCCTTCATTAATGAGGGAAGAAGGCAGAGGGAAGGAAGGAGGGAACTAACTGAGTATTTTAAGGTAACAAATAAATGAATAAACAATGTTTAAATGGTGCATGAGGTATGAAAACCTATGGCTGGTACTTGGGGGAAGTAAGTGAAAAAGGAAGCATATTACAATTGCAATTATTCATAGTATCATAGATTTTGGGGCAACTAGGTGATACATTAAGTGTGTAGAGGGCAGGGCCTGGAAACAGACTTATCTTCATGAGTTCAAATCTAGCCTCAGATACTTAATGACTGTGTGGTCCTGGGCAACTCAATTAATCCTGTTGGCCTCAGTTTCCTCAGCTATAAAATGTGTAAAGGAAATGGCAAGCCATTCCAGTATCTTTGCCAAGAAAACCCCTAATAAATTCATGAAGAATAAGACATGATTGAAAACAATTGAATAACAACAAAGAATAGATTTAGAACTAGAAGAGCTTTAGAAGTCATCTCGTTCTATAGATGAAGAAACCAAGGCTCATAAAGGTTAAGTGACTTGCCACTTTCAAACGAATAATATATGACAAAGCTAGCATTTCAGCCCAGTTCCTGTAATTCCAACTCCTGTACATTTTCCACTTTTCCACAGGATAGATTTATTGATTCATTAAAAAAAAACTGTCATTGATGCCTTTTCTTCTTTATCTCATAGAATGTGCATGTCCATCATCACAGTAACTGCTCAGTCTACTCTCCTCCCCACTGAACTTGCTAATAACATAGAAAAATGGGAAAGCAAAACTTATAATATACAAAGCAATTCCATCTGGCAAGGAATATAGAATTCCATGCCTGTAGCTTCCCACTTCTCTATTGAGAGGAGGAAGGAATGTTTTTTAATGATCTCTAAGACCATATTTAATTGGTTATTTGCAATAATCAGTGAATGCACACTTCGTTTCCAGATTTTCACTACCACAAAAAATACTGCTCTGAATACTCTTTGTATACACCACACCTTTCTTTCTGTCTTTGATCTGCTTGAGGTAAATGCTCAGTAATGAGGTTAATTGGCCAATCAATAAGCATTCATTAAGTGCCTACAATGTGCCAGGAACTGTGCTAAGTGCTGAAGAAAAGCTGAAAAAAACAGTGTCTGACTTCAAGGAGCTTACAATTCAATTGGGGTGGCAGGGAGGGAGACACAACAGCATACAAATATATACAAAGTAAAATATATGCAGAATAAATAGGAAATCATTAAGGCACTCCAAGGGGAGAGAAGGCAGGGAAATTAAGAGGTGATGGGGAAGGCTTCCTATAGAAAGTGAGAATTTAATTGGGATTTAAAGGAAGTCAGGGAGTTAGCAGTTGGAGTGGAGGAGGAGGAACTTTCCAAGAATGGGACACAGCCAAAGACAATACCTGGATGGCAGGATCAAACAGCATGAATAGTTTAATCATTTCTCTCATTTGATTCCAAACTGTTTTCCAGAATAGTTGGATGAACAACAGCACTCACCATAATAGTATACTAATATGTCTGCCTACATATAACTCCACCAATAATAACCATTTTTATCTTTTAAGGAAAGTCACAGTCAGAAGCTCTTCATCATGGATAGAGGAAGTATAGATGGTAGCATCATCTGATCTGTGTGCTACTGAAAAGCAGATATATGCCTATAGTATACTTTAAAAGTGTTTTTGAATGCATAACTGAATCTTACGATTCAGAGTACTCTCAGGACATGATTTAAGATGTGAAAAAAGACAGATTCTACCTTGTTCATTATGAACCAGATCAAAAATTAAAATTCCATCATGGTATTTTTATTGCCACCTAAACTTTGCAAATCCAAAGGAATACTTGAGATTTTTTTAGTAGTGGATCTCAAAAGGCAGATTAACTACAAAAAAAAATTCATTTTTGCCTTTTAAACCTAATCATATGATCAAACCCAGTAGAAGACAAGTGTAGAACCTGAGAGAAGTGTCATAATTATTTTCAATATTTTTATAGAACTTTATATTTTTCTAAGCATCCTACAATCATTAGTCTTGCTTCTCACAGTTTTTAAAAAAGTGTAAGAATTTCAGTCAAAGATCTTTTCCCGTATATAATGTTACCCTACCCTCTATTCCTTTGATTGTCTAAGCATTAGCAAGTCAAAGAGGTCTTATCTTGATATTATATTTGGAATGTCATCTATCAATTCCTTTTTTCCTTTATGCATGTGTAGTAAGTCAGACACTAGCTATGGGACACTGAGCAAATCACTTAATTCTGATTGTCTGTTTCTCATCTGCAAAGTGAACTAAAGAAGGAAATGGCAAACCACTTCAATATCTTTGCTGTGTAAATCCCAAATGGAGTCATCCAGGACACAAATTAAATGACTGAACAATATTATATGTGAAAGGGGCATTCTTCTGTAGTAGCATTCTAATCATTTTATCATACATGAGTCATTTGTAAACAATACAATTCTCATTAGAAGGTTATAAATTAATTTATGATTTTTCACAGAGATTTTTAATTTATCCAAATTTTCTAAGTTAAAAGCAATAAGCAATTCTTAAATGACTATTATGTTTTGGGTATTTTTTACCAACAATATCTCTTTTGATCTTCACCATAATCTTAGGATGTAGTTACTATTATAATCTCTACTTAATTGAAGAAACTGAAGCAGATAAAGCAAATGAATTGGCCAGGGTCACACAGCTACTAAACACAGAGGACTAAGTTGAGTTTTGGTCTTGCTGACTCCAGGCCCATTTTGTATCCTCTGTGTGACCTAGCTGGCTATGAGTTAAAGTCTCTTTCAATGAATAGGCAAATACTATTTCATAATCAATCTTTGAATGGCTTAAATATCCACAAAATCAATAAGCTAGGGAATTAGAACATGTGAAAATGTTGCTTCTTCTCATTCTTTTCTGCTGGTAGGGAAAAACTCTCCTAAGAAACTGGTTAGCAAAGCAGATTTTAAATTATACTACTATGGCTAAGTTACTATAAATCATTTAGTTTCTTAAAATAAAGTACCTGTATAATCAAATAGTTATGGTTATCATGTATATTATATTGCATATTACATACTTACATGTATGTTTATACACATATCTCAGGAGGGGATGTCTTCTATACTTAAGGATAAGACAGATCATAACTTTTTTCTCTTTTCCCCTACCTAGTCTGAGCAGTGTGAGCATATGGGAGTGTTGTGGAATTCAAGGGGAAGAATTTAACTGGAATGTGTGAATTGCTTGTATTACACTGAAAGAATGAATAAATGAATGAGAAATAATTTGTTAAGTGGATGTTCTGTGCTAAGCAATGTATTAGGTTCAGGTAATATAATTACTAAACTATTGTTATTTTTTTCTTTCCTTTGGAAGCAATCAAGAAAGGGATTGAGAGTTGAGAGAGGAGCAGGAAAAGGATTTCTCATCTGAACTAAGAGTCAAGGTCAGGAACCAGGAAACAGAGATTTTGAGAACTTTACCCACTGCATTGGTGCTTTTGGGATGGCAAAGAAGTAGAGACATTGAAGGCTTAGTTGGCAGGATTAGAAAAAGAGATTGCATTGGTGTTAGAGCTCCATGGCATGCTAATACCCAGCACATTCTAATTCTTTCCTCCCTACTTAAACGTAGCATCAGGAATGTCATTATGGATGTGGAAATAGAGCCGAAGCCGATATTGATAACCTATTGCCTCCATGTCCTAAATGGTGCCACCCACTAAAAGATTACCAGATAAATAGTGGGTTACAGGATCACAATATTGTAGACTTTGACAAGATCTTGGAGTCCAGTCCCAGAGTACAGTATAAAATAGGTGTAGGGTACGGATATAAAATCCTAAAAGTTATTGATGTTCTGTAGCAGAACATTCTGTGAGGAGAAAAAATCCAGAAAACATTGGGTAGAAGAAAATCTTGTTTTTGATTATGATAAAGAAGAGTTGTGCTGGTAAATATAATATAGTTTTGAGTTGATAATCCTTCTTTTCCTGATTTCTTTTATTCTAGCCATACAAGAGGAGATATTCTTCCTGAGAGCATGGAGAATAAATTAAAGGGCCAAAGAAAGAGTTCTAAGGTTTATTTAATGGAAAGTAGAAGAAAGCAAGGATAAATCCTATTTTTTATCTATGGTTATTGAAGTCCACATCGAAGAAAGGGCTGAAGAATCTTAGTACTTCATAAAGTTGCAAAAGTCCAGGAGCCAAAGCTAAAACCTAGGAGGGCCTTAGTTTAGAGTCAATTAGAAGATTGTTTTCTACTTAAGCTTAATTTAAAACCTGGATTAGGAAGCAATATTTGAAATAAGTAAAGATAATTAAAGAAGGCATCTAATTTAATTGAGATATTAGGTTCAAAGTATACATCCAGTAGGGAAAGAGGAGGAGCGGGAGTAAGGGTGACATAGCTGAGCAGCCCAGGCATCCTGAGGTAGAAAAGATGAGGTGCCAGGACAAGACTTGCTCCAGCTAGTAAACAGCAGGTCATTACAAAGTTGAGGTCAGAAGTTTCTGAAGTCATAAATGCAAACTACTGGGTGGCATAAATGTAGTCTGAATCAAAGAGCAATAGGGCCAGGGCTGAGAGAGGGAGGGAGTAGATAACTATCGTTATAGAGCAAGGTAAATTAAATATCATGAAGTGGAAAGAGAGCTAAGACTAACCTCATTTCTTATACAAGTAACAATCAACTAGAGTTGTTCTTTGGGTGAGGGAGCCATGACTAAATCCCTTCTATTCAACAGAAGGCAGTTTCTGAGACACTGAAATCTCTTGATTCTTCTTTATCTCCTGAATAGTTCCTTCTTTATCCATTTTATGAGTACATGGTCATTTTCCTTATCTCTTAAGGTGACTATACCCTAAACTTCTGCCTTTAAATATACTCTAATAGAAGAAAAATTTATAATATCAACCATGGCCCCGGTTCCCTTGATCTGAGTTCCCAAGCAGGTCTCATCAATCGGCCAATAAATGAACCTTTATGAAGATCCAGCTATGTTCCAGACATCGTACAAAGAGCACTATTCCCTTCCAAGGTCACAAGATCAATGAGGGGTTGAATCCAGGTGCTTCTGTTAGAATGCTAGGTACTGCCTTGGTCATTGCAATATGCCAGGCTGAAATTACACTTGGGAACTCTCCTCATAGGCTGAATGGACAAGGAAATGCCATTTAGTATGTGCCTCAGCAATAAGTTGTCATTAACTATATATACCCTGTGGGGAACTGGGAGCAATGGGTGGGAATGAAATCATCATACTTTCTTCCTGTAGCCACGATGCCAGGGGACAAAGGGAGCCAAGTAGATGAAAATTAAATGAAAAAAGACTGGGTAAATGAAGTTAAGATTTGAATTCGAATTCTGTCTCTTCTGCTTCTCAAGACCAAAAGGGGATTCATATTTGTGTCTAAAAGATGAAACACCAAGGTACTCAAAGGCAATAAAATGTAATATTGCACATCACAGGGCTTAACTTAGGCATAGACAGGATAGAATTGTATCACTTTTTTTGCCTAAGGGAAACATCACCACATATTAGACTTAAGTAAAGAGGAAGAGGAAGTTACATGGCACAATGGACATGTAGTCAGGAAGACTCATCTTTCTGAATTCAAATCTAGGCTCAGACATGATCTGTGTGACCCTGAGCAGTCACTTAGGTTTGTTTGCCTCAGTTTTCTCTTCTGTAAAATGATCCGGAGAAGAAAATGGCAAACTACTCCAGTGTCTTTGTCAAAAAACAAAAATAATCAAAACAAAACAAATGAGTTCATGAAGAGTCTGACTTGACTGAAATGACAACAAGAGAGAGGGAGAGGAGAGGAGAACAATCATTCATTAAAGGCTTGTTATGTTCCAGGCACTGTGCTAAGGACTAGGAACATTATATCATTTGAGCATAGATCTAGAGTCCATTGCCATATCAGAGGCCATGTGTAGTCCAACCTCCTCACTTTATAGATCAGAGAACTGAGACCTAGAAAAGGGTAAATGATTTTGTGCAAGGTTACAAAGGTAGGCAACATCTGAGACAGGTTTTCAACCCAGGTCCTCTGACTCCAGATTTAGTGCTCACTCCTCTCTATCACAGGCTTCACATCTCAAAGTCTACAGTGGAAATGAAGGGGCTCTTTGATTCTCTCCTTTGATTAAACACCCTCAGCAACATCATTCATATTCATCAGTCTCACCAAGTCAGTGAAGCATTCCTTTCTAAAGAGATGCCTGTTTTAGTAGCCTTTTCCCTTCCTCTCCTTCCCCTTCATTGGCAGTGAGCTGAGCATGGCGCCTGCTTTGGAGGGGTTATGGTGAGCATGTCTGGGGGTGAAGATAGGGTCCACTATCATTAGAATTCCGGCTCCGGTACAGGCAGTCAGCGTGTCATCAGCATCCCCAAGAGCTGCAGCATCATGAAGTCTTGTCTGTTTTGTTTAAATTCTGCAGTGTTGGACCACATCATCTCAGCCTCTGTGAAGCAGCCTCTAATTAAGGAGGGCTTGCTTGTGTCCCATTTCTCATGGCATCAAGGACATACTGTTTCTTGATCTGCAGCAGGAGCATTTCCTTTCATCTCACGTAGGAAGTCTCTCATTGCCTTTTTTTTTCCCATAGGTCATCCCACCTGCAAGCAACTTGTGCTATGGGTGGGGATGGAAGATACAAGGGCAGGGTCTGAAGGTCATTCGTGTGTGTGTGTGTGTGTGTGTGTGTGTGTGTGTGTGTGTGTGTGTGTGTAAGGAGTGCCTTTTGGCAGCAAGAGTTCCTTTTACCACTTTCCTGATCTCTCTATCCATTCAGCAGACATTTTTTCAGGCTGTCAAATATTAACTGAGAAGTTCACCCATCACAGTCTGTGGATTTCTTTCCTTTCCCTGCAACAATGAGCTTCACTTTCTGGCTGCCTTTGCAACACTGCAACTGTCACTTGATCTTTACAGAAGACCCTATTCTCTTAAAACAAGGGCACTGTCAGCTACCAGGCTGTAAAAGAAAGCCATCTTGCTTCCCTGTCTGGTCCCATTCTTCAGGGAGTGGCAGATGAGTTGTGTTTATCCAGAATGACTTTCACCCTTTCACACCAATATTCAGAAACTGTAAAATGGGCAGCAGTGGCTGCTTCAGAGAGAGACATCATGTCCGTTATGTTGGTAGTGTTGAGACCGCTGTAGCCATCCATTACTGCAGGCAAATTCAGTTATCTCTTAAGCAAGGTCAAACAGGCTGGCTATTTTAAAAAGGGCAGGGGAATGGTAGTGGAACTTTTTTGCAAGAGAAGACTGACAAAACAGGTGGGAAAAATTCAAATTCACCTGCTTATAGGTCATTGGGCAGGATCTCTAGGGGTGGCAGGACAAGGCTGCTTCCTTACTCCTACCTTCTGGAAAAACACGCAAAGGTCAAATTACCTCACCTACTGGACGAGTAATAACTAAAGGTAGAGAGAGAATTAATAAGGAAGCAATCCAATAGCAGAGAGGCATTGGAGCTATTGTCATTGTCTGCCTACACACTGGAGAGATACTGCCCAGATCCTGAATCACATACACACACAGTATTGTTACATTTGAATTTCTTCATGATCAAATGAAATAATGTGTGTAAATGCCCCTGAAAACCTTAAAGCACCAAAGAAATGTGAGTTTCTATTGTTATGTTTATAATTGCTTGGCTTGAGATAAACTGCTTTATCATTTTCCTCTCAAGCTCATTTTACAGATAAGGAAATTGAGGCAAGCAGGGTTAAGCGACTTGCCCAGGGTCACACAAAATATAAGTGTCTGAGTTCAGATGTGAACTGGGAGAGATGAGTCTTCCTGACTCCAGGCTCAGTGTTCTATCTCCTATACCTCCTAGCTGACTCTATTGACCATTTTCTCCCAGAACCTCCATTTTAAGGAAGGGCTCAGGTTACTCATGCTTACTCTTTCATTCAGCTCTGGATCCTTTTCTTGATTCTCCAGACTTTCTCTACCATTCCTCCAAAAGTATTCATTCTCTGCTCCATCTCCCACCTCCTTTTCAGTTTTCTTTTGTATGTCTTCCCTTTTTAGAATGTAATCACCTTAAAGATAGGAAATATCTTTCTTTTTCTTTTATCTATTTGTATTCCCCGGACTCTGCTATAGCAATCAAATAATAAATACTTGTTGAGTGATGATATATATATATATATATATAGCAGTACTTTGCAGTTGTAAATAACCCTAGAATCAGTATCACCATTGGTCAGCTGAAAAACTCTATAAAGAGAGCAATTTGATAGACCCAATGATTTTATTGCTGAAGACTCCCTCCAGTGACACAGATTGCTGCCCTTCTATGCTTTTCTATACCATGTTGAGCAGGTAGAGCAAGAGTTAGTCCTTTACATTTTACAAAAGAAAAAAGCTGGGTCTCAGAGAAGTAAGGGATTTGCTCAAGATCAAATGAGAGAGGCAGCTAGGTGGCACAGTGAATAAAGTGCCTATCTTGGAGTCAGGAGGACTTGGGTTCAAATTTGGCCTTAGACACTTCTTGGCTGTTACCCTGGGCAAGTCACTTAACCCTGTTTCTCTAGTCCTTGCTCTTTTGTCTTAGAGTTGTTATTAGGACAGAAAGTAAGAGTTAAAAAAAAGTCTTGAATGAAATCAACAAAGTATCCAGAAGTAGGACTTAAACTTTCTTAGAGTTCTGTGTTTTGTTTTGTTTTGTTTCCATATTTTACCAAAAACCTTCACTCCAGCTGCCCTAAGAGGTAGTCTAATTCTGTTCCTTTGACAAAGATACTTAAACAATTAAATTTCCTAGTTCATTGAGATTTAATTTAGGCAGGTTACTTAGCTTTCCCATATTTTAATTATCTTATCTATAAAGCACCTTCCTCAAGACTAAAGAATATACTAGACAATTTCTTGAAATCCCTTCCAGCTTTAACGTCTATGAACTATGAATTCCTCTCACTTTTACAATTCTTACTACCTTTTCTATGTGTTTTCTTTTTAATTAATTAATTTGTTTGTTACACTAAAATTCCCCATTATGTCCCACTCTCTTTCTCCTCCCTGCACTAGAGAAGGTATCTTTTAACAAATCACACACACACACACACACACACACACACACACACACACACACACACACAAACATATCTTGCTTGTTTCTATTTATTTGTTCTTTCTCTGGAGGTGGATATAAACAAGTCATTCTTCAAACAATATTTTTCTTGCTATATATCATGTTCTCTTGGTTCTGCTCACGCCACTCTTTATAATTTCACATAGATCTTTCCATGTTTTTTCTAAAATTAACCTGTTCATCATTTCTTATGGCACATTATTATTCCATCACAATCATATGCCACAACTTGTTTAGCCATTTGTGTGTTTTCAGTGAGGGTGCTGATTTTCAGAAAGGCACGGAGTGGTCTTTAGAATGTAGTTAATTCTTTTTTACATCACTGTCATTTCCCAATGATTCCACAGCCCTCACCTTCATAGCCAACATCACCATGGAACAAGTTCAGTCCAAACAAATCAACACACCAGAATATCTGAAGATTCATGCTGATTTCTGCACCTATGGTCTGCCACCTTTTTGCCAGTCATAGTTGATCTCTGCATTTACTGGAGATCTCCAGTCTTTCAAGGTTGTTTTCCTCTTCATTACTGAAGACCACATAATGATGATGCAGGGATTCTAAATTCAGTCACAATTGCATTTTGCTATCTCCTAATCCATCTTTAGCTTTAAGAAAAGAGTTTTATTGATGGCTTTTGTTTTTTAAACCACACTATTTTCCTGATACACACATTGGCTTTCCCTACATAGTCACAAAGGAAGCTTCCCTTGCAATAAAGAAAAAACAACTGACCTAACAAACCAATCTGACAGCTTATTTGATATTTAGCATCTGAAACCCATGACCCCACCTCTACTCAGAACAGAGAATTATTGTTTATTATCCTTACTCTGAGACAAAACTGGTCACAGACTTTACTTCCAAGTTCAACTGTGTCGTTTTAACTCAAATAATCTCTTCTCTTGATCTCCCACTTAAAGGAAGTTCCTCCCACCAAAGCTGTCCTCTCAAACAGCTTGTAGATGTCTTTTTTTTGTCATTTTAACTTTCATTGTCTTGATGTGGGTACATGTCTCACTCACTGATTAAACTAAGCTTCTGGAGAACAAGGACTGCATTACTTTTCAGCTTTGTATTTTCCTACTAGCCATTAGAGAGCCCGGTATATAAAGACACTAATAAAGATTTGCAGAAGTGAATTTTTACATCAATTTTGTTTTTGTTACAACAAAAGTCAAAAGCAATTGGAAGTATGTATAATCCCAGGTTATGTCCATACCTCTGAACAGGAAGATGCCTGAAACTATCCCCCAAGAAGTTTATAACCATGAAGAAATGAACTACACAAGGGTCATGTATTTTTCTTTTTATTAAGGGCAGCTAGGTGGCACAGTGGTTAGTATACCAGGCCTGGAGGCAGGAAAACTTGAGTTCAAATCTGACCCCGACACTGTGTGGCCCTGACCAAGTTGCTTAACATTGTCTTCTTCAAAAAACAATTGCTTGAACACATGGGCTGATGGGGATATTATTGGGGATGAAGACACTAAATGATAACTCTAGCCTAACTATCAATAATATTGAATTAGGTTTTGATCAATGATATATGTAAAACCCAGTGGAATTCTGCATCGGCTAAGAGGAGTTAGGGGGGTTGGAGTAGAGGGAAAGAACATGAAATGTGTAATTATGGGAAATGTTCAAAATAAAAACAAAAATAAAATAAATATCTCAGTTGATGATATAAAAAAAACCATTGTTTTCTTCAGTTTCCTCATTTATTTTAAACCCTTACCTTCTGTCTTAGAATCTATATGATGTATGGTTCAAAGCCAGAAGAGCAGTAAGGGCTAGACAATGGGAGTTAAATGACTTGCCCAGGGTCACATAACTAAGAAGTCTCTGAGATCAAATTTGAACCCAGGACCTCCCATTTCTGGGTCTGGCTCTCAATCCACTGAGCCATCCATCTGCTTCTTAGTTTCCTTATTTACAAAATGAACTGGAGAAGGAAATGGCAAACTACTCCAGTATCTTTGCCATAAAAAGCCTAAATGAGACCATAAAGAGTTGAACATAACTGAAATGACTAAATAACAACAACAACCTAAAGACAACCACTTAACTGAATGAATTTTTATTGTATTGGCCCAAAGATAAGTAAAATTGTCATATTGTATTCTTTATTATTAAAGATTTTTCAGGCTTCAAGAGCAAAGATCTGTTTTCTACCTTGAGGGCCCATAAAATCATGGATCTATGCAGTCTTGGGTCTCTTTGTTTAGATAAACATGTGATAAATTTAAGAAGTCAATGAAGACTTAAGTAATATGGGAAGAACCCTTAGATGAAGGACAGCTCAGTGGCAACATGGAGAGACTGCTAGATCTGGAATCAGAAAGAATCGAGTTCATTCTAGATTCAGACATTTCCTAGATATGTGACCTGGTTAAGTCACTTAACCAAATTTGCCTCAGTTTCCTCATCTGTAAAATGACCTGGAGAAGGAAATGGCAAACCATTCTAGTATTTTTTGTCAAGAAAACCCCAAATGAGGTCATGAAGAATCGAACACCTAAAAGATTGAACAACAAATATCATAGATTAGAGATATAAACTGGAACACATGCGCTGAGTGGAAAGTCACTCTGTTGAACAGACTTAACATCTGTACCACGAAATCTTCCTAAATATCTCTTATCCTAGAGATACAAAGACAAATGTGAACATTTATCCCTGCTCTCAGGGATCTTACATCCGTCAGAAGGATACAACATGCAAACAAAAGTTGCTTCATTTTCAGTATTGTACCTGTGCAGTGCCACAGTTAACAGAAGGATGGTTTTCTTTGAAATTACCTCTAAACCCAATTAATCAAAATATGCTGTGCTCCCTGTGCTCTTTAAACAGTTTAAAGAACTTGATTCAGTATAAATTTTAGCAACATGCCAGGTAGAATTAAGTTCACAATTGATCATTCTTCATTTAAAAAAAGAATACATTATTTCGATTGTCATCAGAATTTTTTGCAAGTACACTGTCAGAAAGTACTGTGATACACAGCATGGATTATTTCATATTAATACTCAGCTGAAATCTACATTTTTACTCCCTCTTTTCCGCTTGTGGTTACTGATCCAAGTCAAAAGACAGCATCATGTATCTATGAAAATGACACTATTGACACATATTCAGTGAGTCTGTGCTGGGTTCTTTTTCCAATCACAGTTACAATTTCCTTCTCAGTCATTTATATGATTTCCTATTGTGAGTATCAACAAACCTCTGTAAGATAGGCATTTAAGGTCAGAAGGGTAGTCTGTGAAAACGGAATAGAGTAGTCAGTCACTTTTGTCTTTGTTGTTATTTTTTTCAATTATTTCTTTTCCATGTTAATTGGCTTGTTCTCACTGTTACAATGTTCTAACCAGGTAGGATGTAAATGTCATTCTCTATAATTCATATAGAAAACACTGACTCTAGAAGTATTATTTATAATTCCCAAGAAATGGTTTGATTAAAAGTCTCAAATTCTAGTTTTTTAAGTCATTTACTTGCCCCTCCCCAAGGTCTCAAAGCTTCTGAACAGGTGGTTAAGAATCCAGGGAAGCTGGTAGAGCATGAGGTGAACTAGCACACATTTCGTTCCCTCCCATTAAAATTAATTTTCAAAAGCACTGTAATTGGAATAATAGCAGTAATGACAGAGAGAAGAAAACAGAGAGCTCTCTTGATGGAAAAATAAATCACTAATGAAGAGTACTCCTGATGTTCCCAGTGCTTTCAGGGCCTTACTCCCAGGGCAGGAGTCTAAGGAATTATACCTTCCTTAAAGCAACAGAGGAAGAAAAGAATATAACTTCAGAAGAATAGGGAGTCCAGGGAAGAACAGAGTGGAGGACTGAGATAACAGAAGCAGAACAAACTTTTTTTAGAATTGGTTACACATATTTAATACTCTCCTGGTTGAGGGTGGATCTGGGAACTAATCCAACCATTCTGGAGAGCAATTTAGAATTACACAAAGAAAGTTCTAAAACTGTGTAATACCTTAGGCCCAGCAATACCATTGTTGAGTCTCTTTCCCAAGGACATCTGGGCAAAAGGAAAAGAATCTATCCATTCCAAAATATTGATGGAAACTCCCTTTATGGAGGGAAAGAATGAAAAATTGAAGGGATGTCCATCATTTGGGAAATGGCTAAATAAATTGTGGTATATGATTGTGATGGAATATTACTGTGCCATAGGAAATGATGAACAGACTAATTTGAAAAAAAAAAAACTAGAAAAGAACTTCAGAGGATAATGAACAGCGAAATGAGTAGAACCAAGCAAACATCATGCCCTGCTACAGATTTGCTTTTCTTGGTCATGAAAGCCTTAATATAGAGGTCTGATCTCATCTTTGAAAGCTAGATAGAATTTGGACAAATGGAAAGAGGCAAAAGAATAATATCTGAGGGATAGGAGAGAAGGAAGAATGGTGAATTTGCTAGTCTCTTCAAAGCAGAGAAGTGGGGGCAGCTGGGTAGCTCAGTGGAGTGAGAGTCAGGCCTAGAGACAGGAGGTCCTAGGTTCAAACCCGGCCTCAGCCACTTCCCAGCTGTGTGACCCTGGGCAAGTCACTTGACCCCCATTGCCCACCCTTACCACTCTTCCACCTATGAGACAATACACCGAAGTTAAGGGTCTAAAAAAAAAAGGAAAAAAGACCTATATGTATAAAAATATTTATATAACTGTTTTTTGAAATGTTAAAGAATTGGAGATTGAAGGAATCCCCATCAATTAGGAATTGGCTGAACAAGTTATGGTGTATGATTTTGATAAAATTCAAAAATAGCCTCAATCACTTACTAGCTATGTAACCCTGGAGAAGTCACTTAACCCTATTTCTTCAGTTTCTCATCTGTAAAATGAACTGGGTAATTAAATGACAAATCACTCCAGTATCTTTGCCAAGAAAACCCCAAATGGGGTCACAGAGAATCTGACATAACTGAAATGATTCAACAATAACACATGTGTAGACAAGGGGAAAACAACTATGTACCTCTCTTTATTATAGATCAATAGCTGCCTATGAAAATGACAAGAAAGTAAAATGGAAGGCATAAACATTGGCAAAGAAGAAAATTAAATAACTCTTTTGCAAGTGATATGACATTATATATAGAAAACTCCAGAGAATCACCAAAAAATCCTGAGATTTTTAATGGCTTCATTAAAGTAGCAGGGTACAAAATAAATCCACAAAACTATCAGCATTTCTTTCTAGTGCCAAAAAACATGAAATCTTAAAAGGAGACATTCTATTTAAAATAACTACAAAATACATGAAATATATGAGAGTTAACCTGCTAAGGTGCACTCAAGAAATAAATACTACCAAATAGCACTTTTTATAGAAATAAAAGAGGATAAACAATTAGAAATATATTCATTGTTTGGTTTAAGCTGTGCAATATAAAAAAATACAGTTTTATCTAAATTAATTTATAGTTTTCATGCTTTACCAAGCAAATTACCAAGGGAATGCTTTATAGAAGCAGACAACAATAATAAAATTCATTTAAAACAACATAAGATCTAGAATCTCAAGGGAAATAATAAGAAAAAGTATGAAGAAAGAGAATATAGTATTAACAGACCCCAGGCTATATTATAAAGTGGTAGACAACAAATTTATTTGGTTCTGGTTAAAACAAAAGTAAAGAAAATGGAAAAGTAGATCAGTATAATAGATTAGCTAACCAAGAAATAGAAGCAATTGAAAATAGAAGTTTAATATTTGATCAATTGAAGCTTCAGTTTGAAAAATTACTGGAGGGAAGAGTACTTTTTTTAGAAAAATATCCTGGGGAAACTGGAGAACAGTTTTCCAGAAATAGAATTAAACCAATATTTTATACTATATACCTAAATATGTACATATTTAGACTAAAACATATGTATGATATGAGTATAAAAGCTCACTTTAAAAAAGCAAGAACAAGAAAAAGAAAGGAATTACCTTCCAATTATGATATGACAAAGAAATCTTAGCCAAAGAGAGGATAAGAAAGAACATAAAAGGAAAAGAATATATCATCATTTTAAATTAATAAACATCTACACAGTATAGTAAAAATCAAATAATAAGAGAAAATAGCATATTAGAATATTTTAATCAAATGTCAATGGTACAGATGTAATATCTAAAATATATAAGGAATTGTCATAAATATGTACTACCAGGATCCATTTTCAATTACTAAATTGCCAAAGCAAATAGTATTTAAGGTAAGAATTTCATACTAAAGATGATCATTTGAAAACGTGTTTCCCATGGCTAATAGTAGGAGATACAAATTAAAACAAATTTGAGAACTTAACTTGCACCTTGATAATTGGCAAAGATGACCAAAAAGAAAAAGAAAAGAAAAAAGATCAGTGTTAGAGAATCATTTCCCCGCTCCTTTTTATCAGAGAATATATGTTGTAATTTGGATAGTAGAGAGAATGATGATTCTAGAGGCTAATCTAATGTTCATTTTAGCATTAACATGCAAAATAACGTTGGATAAGCAATTCTATCTCTTGGGATAAGGTTTTTTCACTTGTGAAATAAGGAAATTGGAAAAGATGATTTAAAGTTCCTTCCATCTCTAAAATTCTATGATTCTATGTTCCTTATATGCCAAATTAACATTTAGGATTTATTTTCCCATAAAATCACTGTCCTTCATGGTGGCTAATATAAATGAACTTCTACTTAATAACCACCTTTTCCAATTTAGGATACAATCTTTTGGAATGCAACCATTTTATAAACTAAAACAATCTTTATTTTGGGAAGTTTTTTTCTCCTGTTCTTGAAAAAAAAGGGAGGGGACAGAGATTATTTTATCCAGTGAGCAGAAAGCCTAGAACCCCTAGACATGAAAAGGAAGTTCTGTACTCATAAGAAAAATATGTAGACACACCTCCGAGTTAAGATGGCTACAGAGTAGAAGCAGGGCCTTTAATTCTCCTAACTGTCCAATACATGATAACTCAAAAGGACACAAAACCCAAATCGAGATGAATAAAGTGACCCCAAAATAGGGCGCAGCATTGAAGATACATAGGATTTGGACATTTCTACACTATAAGAGGGTAAAATAGCTCTCACTAAAACATGAGCTATTCAACTTTCCCCTCTCCCACCACCCCACCTAAAGTCCCAGAGCCAGTGTACAAGAGTTAGAACAAGCGTAAGGCATTGACTAAGTTACTAAGTTTTGGGCAGCTAACTGGGACCACCAGGGGCTTGCTCCTGAGAGCAGCAAGACTTAAGACCCCAAGGGACTAAAGAACAAAGACTTTGAGCACGGACCTTGAACATCATCCTTGGGTAGGGACCTAGAGCAGAGGACTTACAGACTGTGGAAACAGAACACTTAGACTCATAAAGGAGCCTTGGGCAGAGGAGCAAGCAAGAGGACCACCAGGAGGCTTGACCCTGAGAACAGCTAGACTTGAGACCCCAAGAGCCTAAAGAGCTTAGACATTAGGCGGAAGGATAAAGCTGAGAGGGGTGGAACTATGCTGTGACTCAGGCAAAAACTGCTCCACAGCTCTATACACAGAGAGCCTTCCCGCCTCACCCAGCCTTCTGCCTGAGAAGGAAAAACCAAAATAATAATGGCATGCAATTCTCAAGAAATAACCAAGAGAAGAAAAAACAAGAGGAAATCCTTAACACTCAATAACTTTTACACAGAAAAAAATCCAGACAACAGAGCAGACAGCAGAGAAGGACAAACAAGTAAAGACATCCAAACCTCCCCCCCTACAAAAAGGAAATTGGTCACAAGCTCTTAAGGAGTTCAAATATGAGATCATGAGAAAGATGGAAGAGATTTAGTAAGAAAAGTGGGAAATAGCTCAAAAGGAAATTAATAGGTTAAAAGACAGAAACTCCCAACTAGAGAAAGATGCCCAAAAATCAAATGAAAAAATAAGCAAATTAGAGACCCAAATTAAACATCAGGAAACCAAGATAGACCAAATCAAAAAGGAAAATCAAAAGATTATAGCAGAAAACCAGTCTCTAAAGACCAGGATTGGGCAAGTAGAAGCCAATGATCTTGCAAGACAGCAAGAACTAATAAAGAAAAGTCAAAAGAATGACAAAATAGAAGGAAACATGAAATATCTCACTGAGAGAATGACAGATCAAAAAAATAGGTCTAGAAGAGACAATTTTAGAATCATTGATCTTCCTGAAAAATCAGAAATTAATAGAAATTTGGACGCCATACTACAAGAAATTATCCAAGAAAACTGCCCTAATGTTCTTCAACAAGGGCAAAATAAACATTGAAAAGAGCCATAAATCACCCTCTACACTAAACCCTCAAAAGTCAACGCCCAGGAATATAATTGCAAAATTCAAGAATTTCCAAGATAAGGAAAAAATATTACAAGCCAGAAAGAGACAATTCAAATATCAAGGAACACCAATCAGGATTACACAGGATCTAGAAAGGTCCATGCGAAAAGACCACAAGGAATGGAATATGATATTCTGAAAGGCAAGAGATTTGGGGCTACAACCAAGGATCATCTACTCATCAAAACTGACTATATACTTCCAGGGTAAAGTATGGACATTCAACAAGATAGAAGATTTCCAAGTCTTTGCAAAGAAGAGACAAGAACTAAATGGAAATTTTGATATCCAATCACAAAAACCAAGAGAAACATTAAAAGGCAAATAAGAAACAGAGGGGAAAGAAAGAAAACGCTTTATTTTTTAAATCTGCTTCTTTAAGGACTTCAATAAGATCAAATTATTTATATTCCTATGTGGAGAAATGTTATGTGTAATTCTCAAAAATTGTATTCACTATTACAATAATTAGAAGAATTATTCACAGGTAGAGGTTGGAGTATTAAATAGTCTAAGATGATATGGAAAAAAGCAGAGGGGAATAGAAGATGGCACCAGAGCAACTTGAAGGAATAAAAAAATAAAACAATCTATACCACACAAAGAGGGCATGGGAAGGGGAGGAGATGAATACTATTATAAGAAGGAAAGGAAGAGAGCATTAATAGGAAATACTTAAACCTTACTCTCAGCAGAATTAATCCCGAGAGGGAAGAGTACCTATATCCATTGGGATATCAAATTTTATCTTACTCTAAGGAGAAAATCAGAAGGGATAAATCAAGGGGAACAGTGAGGTGGGGAATTCAAAAAAGGAGGGGAGGAGAAAGTAGAGGGAATTCATTAGGTCTTAAAAAATAATAAGAGGGGAACAAAAGGAGAGGGGGTGGAAAAGGAAGTAAACTAAGGGAAGCAATAAGGGGGACTGATTTAAAACAAATCACTGGTTTAAAAGGTTGAGAGGATATCAAAACATTGGGGAATACACAGCTGATAATTATAACTCTGAATATAAATGGGATGAACTTCTCCATAAAACAGAAGCAAATAGTAGAGTGGATTAGAAACCCAAATCCTACCATATGTTGTCTACAAGAAACATACATAAGGCAGGTAGACACACATAAAGAAAAAATAAAAGGCTAGAGAAAAAAATCTATTGGACTCCCACTGAGAAAAAGAAGGCAGGAGTTGCAATGATGATTTTTTACAAAGTCAAAGTAAAAACAGATTTGATTAAAAGAGATAGGGAAAGTAATTACGTCCTAATAAAAGGCAGTATATAAAATGAGGAAATAACAGTACCCAACATTTATCCACCAAATGGCATAGCATCCAAATCTCTAAAGGAGAAACTTGCAGAGCTCAAGGAAGAAATAGAGAGTAAAACTGTACTAGTGGGGGACCTAAATCTTCCTCTATCAGATCTAGATAAATCAAACCAAAAAATAAATAAAAAAGTGATGTAGAGATGAATGAAATCCCAGAAAAATTAGAGTTAAGAGATATGTGGAGAAAAATGAATAGGGACAAAAAGGAATACACATTCTTTTCAACTGCACATGGTGCATTCACAAAGATTCACCATGTACTAGGGCATAAAAATATGTCAAACAAATGCAAAAGAGCAGAAATAATAAATGTAACCTTTTCAGATCATAATGCAATAAAAATAATAATTAATAAGGGCACATGGACAGGTGAATCAAAAATTAATTGGAAATTAAATAATATGATTCTCCAATATCAGTTGGTTAAAGAACAAATCATAGAAACAATTAATAATTTCATTGAAGAGAATGACAATGATGAGACATCCTACCAAAATCTGTGGGATGCTGCTAAAGCAGTACTTGGGGAAATTAATATCCTTGAGTGTATATATTAACAAATTAGGGAGGGAAAATATCAATGAACTGGGCATGCAAATGAAAAATACTAGAAAGGGAACAAATTTAAAATCCCCAGCTAAAAATTAAATTAGAGTTTATAAAAATTAAAGGAGAAATCAATAAAATCGAAAGTAAAAGAACTGTTAAATTAATAAATGAGACTAGAAACTGATACTTTGAAAAAACAAATAAAATCGACGAAATATTGGTCAATCTAATTAAAAAAAGGAAAGAAGAAAACCAAATTATCAGTGTCAAAGATGCAAAGGGAGACCTCATCTTTAACGAAGACAAAATCAATACAATCATTAAAAACTATTTTGCCCAATTATATGGCAACAAATATAGCAATCTAGGTGATAGAGATGAATATTTACAAAAAATATAAATTGCCTAAATTAACAGCAGAAGAAATAGATTATTTAAATAATCCCATATCAGAAAAAGAACTTAAACAAGCCATCAAAGAACTCCCTAAGAAAAAATCCCCAGGACCAGATGGATTCACAAGTGAATTCTATCAAACCTTCGAATAACAACTAATCCCTATATTATACAAACTATTTGACATAATGAACAAAGAAGGAGTTTTACCAAACTCCTTTTACGACACAAATATTGTACTTATACCAAAGCCAGGGAGCACAAAAACAAAGAAAGAAAACTATAGTACAATCTCCTTAATGAACACAGATGCAAAATTCTTAAACAGAATACTAGCAAAAAGACTCCAGCAAGAGATTAAGAGGGTTATCCATCATGATCAGGTTGGATTTATACCAGGAATGCAAAGATGGTTCAATATTAGAAAAACCATCCACATAATGGACCATATCAACAAGCAAACCAACAAGCATCACATGATTATCTCAATAGATGCTGAAAAAGCCTTTGACAAAATACAACACCCCTTCCTACTGAAAACACTAGAAAGTACAGGAATTGAAGGGCCTTTCCTAAAAATAATAAATGGTATATATCTAAAACCATCAACAAACATCATCTGCAATGGAGATAAACTAGAAGCCCTCCCAATAAGATCAGGAGTGAAACAAGGATGCCCATTGTCACCTCTTTTATTTAACATTGTATTAGAAACACTAGCAGTAACAATTAGAGAAGAAAAAGAAATTGAAAGTATTAAAATAGGCAGTGAGGATACCAAGCTATCACTCTTTGCAAATGATATAATGGTCTACTTAAAAAATTCCTAGAGAATCAACTAAAAAGTTAGTGGAAATAATCAACAATTTCAGCAAAGTTGCAGGATACAAAATAAATGCACATAAATCATCAGCATTTCTATATATTTCCAACACATCACAGAAGCAAAAGTTAGAGAGAGACATTCCATTTAAAATCACCAATGTAAAATAGTTAGGAATCTATCTCCCAAGACAAACACAGGTATTTTACGAACACAATTATGAAACCCTTTCCAAACAATTAAAACTAGATGTAAACAATTGGGAAAATATCAATTGCTCATGGGTAGGATGAGCTAACATAATAAAAATGAACATCCTACCCAAATTCATTTACTTATTTAGTACTATACCTCTCAAACTACCAAAAAACCTTTTTTGCTGAATTAGAAAAAACCAGAACAAAGTTCATTTGGAAAAGCAAAAGTCCAAGAATATGAAGGGAAATAATGAAAAAAAAATGTGAAGGAAGGTGGCCTAGCAGTACCAGATCTTAAAGTGTACTATAAAGCAGTAGTCATCAAAATAATATGGTACTGGTGAAGAGACAGAAGGGAGGATCAGTGGAATAGACTTGGGGTAAGTGACCTTGGCAAGACGGTCTATGATAAACACAAAGAACCCAGTTTTGGGAACAAAAACCCACTATTTGACAAATACTTCTGGGAAAATTAGAAAGAAATATGAAAAGGTATAACTTAATATATGGTAGTGCTAAGCCACCTTCCTTCATGTTTTTTTTTCCTTATTTCTCTTAATATTCTTGATCTTTTGTTCTTCCAAATAAACTTTGTTATAGTTTTTTCTAAGGTAGTAAAAAAGGTTTTTGGTAGTTTGGTAGGTATGGCACTAAATAAGTAAATTAATTTGGGTAGAATGGTCATTTTTATTATGTTACCTCATTCTACCCATGCGCACTCAATGTTTTTCCAATTGTTTAGATCTAGTTTACTTTTTTGGAAAGTGTTTTGTAGTTGTTTTCATATAATTCCTGTGTTTGTTTTGGTAGATAGATTCCTAAGTATTTTATATTGTCTAGGGTGATTTTAAATGGTGTTTCTCTTTCTACTTCTTGCTGCTCTAGTGTGTTGGAAATGTATAGAAATGCTGATGATTTATGTGCATTTATTTTGTATCCTGCAACTTTGCTAAAGTTGTTGATTATTTCTACAAGCTTCTTAGTTGATTCTCTAGGATTTTTTAAGTAGACCATCATATCATCTGCAAAGAGTGATAGCTTAGTTTCCTCCTTGCCCACTTTGATACCTTCAATTTCTTTTTCTTCTCTAATTGCAACTGCTAGTGTTTCTAGTACTATGTTGA
>NC_058132.1:356576177-356582891 GCF_016433145.1 Gracilinanus agilis
ATAGATAGATAGATAGATAGATAGATAGATATAGATATAGATATAGATAGATATAGATATAGATAGATAGATAGATAGATAGATAGATATGTAGATATATAGATATAGATATAGATATAGATATATGAGCTACTATCCAGAAAGATTCATATCTTTATAGCCAGAGTCTTCACTGCATAGAGTGGTGATAACTGTACTAATGGGTAGGATAGATAGTTGAGATGTTAGGGGTGCTAGGAAAGGATATTTCCCCACATATCTCTCCCATTGACCTTATACAGCACCATTTCACCATTAAATCATCATTCCTTTGGATTATAAGATATAACGTCTCCGTAAAATCCCCATTAAAAATGCAGCTCTCCTGGGAGGGTAATACAGTATCACAAAACTTCAGAATAGGAAGGGACCTGAGAGGTCTAGTTCATAACGTCCTTGTCAAGAAGTCATTCAGCTGGAAGCTATTTCAAGCAAAAGTTAATGAGATGACTACTAATTGGATGGGTATCTGTGGACACATCTGTTAAATAGTGTTCTTTAATTCACCAGAATTCACTCTATCCATGTCCACAAAGAATGGTTATTTATATGAGCTATCAGCAGGAAGGTGAAAAAAGCTCCACTACTAGAGAGTTAGCATTCAGTGTACAACAGCATTGAAATTGATATAGATACAGCTTAGAGGATATTTTTTCCTCATTACTATAAGTAAGATTATAACTAAGTTCAAATTGTCAACTTCCTATTGTTTAAATAAAAAAAATCAAGTTGTATTATCCCAGATAGGAAAAAAAAGGTCTTTCAATTTCCACTTAAAGAACTTCAAAGGAGAGAAACTTTCTACATCAAGAGGAAGCTCATTCCATTTTGAGCTGGCTCGAACAGGAAGCTTTTCCTTACTTAGACTCAAAATCTGCCTATTTGTAAATTACACCCCTTGAAGTTTCATCCCTCTGAGTCCAGTTAAAGCTAGTCTCATTCTTCTTCCACACAGCATCCTTTCGTATACTTGAAAAGAATTATGTCTTCTCTAAATCAGGTCTTCCTTAGGCTAAATATCACTGGTTCCTTTATCTGATCTTATCAAATGGCATCTAGTCCCTGCAGCATTCTGGTTGCACTCTTCTGAACATGCTCCATCTTGTCTGTGTCCTTCCTAAAATATAATTTCTGAAATAATCATAGTACTCTATTGTCCTTTAATTTTCTTTTTTTAATTAATGAGCATTTTTTCTTCATTTCAGCACCCTAAATTGGGAAAAAAGAAAAAGAAAACTTAAAAAACAAAACTGCATATAGTTGAGCTCAGTGCATAGGGAGTCAGGCATGGAGATGGGAGTCCTCCTTTCAAATCTGACCTCAGGCACTTCCTAGCTGTGTGACCTTGGGCAAGTCATTTAACGCCAATTACCTAGTTCTTAGCACTTTTCTGCTTTGGAACTAATACTTAGTATTGATTTAAAGATGGAAGGTGAGGGTTTAAAAAAACCAAACTTGGGGGCAGCTGGGTAGCTCAGTAGATTGAGAGCCAGGCCTAGAGATGGGAGGTCCTAGGTTCAAATCCGGCCTCAGACACTTCCCAGCTGTGTGACCCTGGGCAAGTCACTTGACCCCCATTGCCTACCCTTACCACTCTTCCACCTATAAGTCAATACACAGAAGTTAAGGGTTTAAAATAAAAAAAAATATAAAAAACCAAACTTTACCAAAATAAATTCTTAGCAATATAAGTAAATGTACAAAACCAAAATTCTGACATTGTCAGAAAATATATGTCTTATTTTTCATCTTGAGTTTATCACCTCTCTGTCAGAATAAGGAATTAGGGAGCAGGGCTCATTCTTGGGCCTCTAGACTAGGGCAGAATATAAAAGGACAATATTTCCTTAATTCCAACCATTATTCTTCTATTAATAAACATCTGTACTTCTATTAATGTACATTGTGATTGCACTAATTTTTTTTGTTGCCAGGTTACACAACAGATTCATTTTTAACCTGGGGGTCAGTGAATAAATCAACAAGCAAAGTGCTTACTATGTGTGGGCTTACCTAAGTGCTGAGGATACAAAGCAAAAGTAAAATGAGCAGCAGCAGTAACAATAAAAACCACATTCCTTGTCTTCAAATATCTTACGTTCCTAATGATGGAGTCAACATATATAAACCAGAACATAGATGATAAATACAGAGCAGATGGAATATAACCTGAGAGCAGTAGCACTACAACACCCAGGGCTTAATCTAAGCACTGCTGCTGCCCATCCAAATCCCCCTTATCCTGCACAGCTTATTGCTTTATGTCAGTTATAGAACTTTAAATTTATGCCCATTAAATTCAATTATATTCAATTTTCCCCAGCAAGCCAGCTTTTCAATTACTTTTTGGATTCCAGTTCTGTCATTAAACGTGTTAATTCACTATACCAGCTTCATGTCATCCACAAATTTGAAAGTCTTCATCCAAGCCATGAACAAAATATTTATTGGAATCGGACCATGACAAAAGTCCTAGAACTCTGCACTGGCAATTTACTTTTAAGTTCTTAACACTCCATTAGCAACCAGTCTTTGGGGCTAGTCATTTAATCAGGTCCAAATCTCTAAAAATTCCCATCCTGTCTGCAAAAAAATATAAGATCTTGTTAATTTGCTTGCTGAGTTCCAGACATACTATTACTAAAATCTCCGGCGACTCAGCTTTATCACATCTATCAACCTTACAAAAAAGTAAATGAGGTCAGTTTGGCATGACTTGTTTAAAAATATAATGTATTTTATTTTTACTTCTACATTTTTTCTTTGCCTTCAATCCCCTTCTGGAGAATCTTCTCATACAACAAAGAATTTGAAAGAGAAAGAAAAAAAGCTGCAATATATCAAAAAATCTGACATTATCTATAGTGTCCCAAACCCCCAGTTCTTCTCTTCTTGCCAAGAAGAGAAGAAATTCTACTCCCATAACTCTTTTTTGGGGCTAAGCTTGGTCATTAATATTTCAGAGGATTCAAAATCAAGAGTTTCATTGGTATTCTTTTAATTTACATCATCATAATTAGTAAGTATATATTTTCCTGGTCCTAATTCACTCTTATCAGTTCCTAGAAGTCTTCCTATGCTTCTTCACATTAATCTTATCCATTTTTCTTATAGCATTATAATTTTCCATTATATCAATATTTGACACCTTGTTTTTAGGTCTTTCTTGCTTTAATCATTTTGTATATATGGTGCCTGAAGTTTTCCTCATTGACCTTCTCAGGGTATAAGTCGAACTGAGAAATCTCTCAGCCAATATACAGAGATTTCATTCACTTTCTTCTAATGATTTCAAATTGCCTTCCAAAGTGGTTATATAATTCCTAGCTCTACCATCAGTCCATTAGTATGTCTCTCCATTTCCGCAGTCCTTCCAAACTTGATTAATGCCATCTTTTGTCATCTTTCTTAGTTTGGTAGGTTTAAAGTCAAACCCTAGTATTGTTTTAATTTACAATTTATTAGTAGTAGTGATTTGAACATTCTTTCATACAGTTGTATAAAAGTTAAATTTTTATCAATAATATTTTCTATAGAGTTTTATTAATAATCATTTAATATAGAGAAAGCAGATCAAAGTGTAATCTAACCTAAATGAACTGGCTCTCAGTCAGCCTCACCAGCTGCATTCTGGGAAGTAGAGAGAGGGAGTGGTGCCACACCAAAACTTTTATCCTGCGTCCTCCCTACGCATGTGCATTCACACAGTGTAAGCTCACAGATGGGATGCTAGGTAAGATGAGCTGGCTCAGATGAGCCTTGGGGAGTGAGTTCTATCTGCACAGTTGTTAATAGTGTAGGATCTTCTAGGTCAGGTTCTGTGTGTGTGTGTGTGTGTGTGTGTGTATACTTTTACATCTCCAGTATTTAGCCTGACTCATAAGAACTACTTCATAAATACTTGTGTGATTGACTCAAACGAAGCTAAATCCAAATCAATGGTGTGACATGAAAAAAAGAAGTTTGTGAGATATTAATACACATTAATAGAAATATCAAGTTCAGAATGAGATTCTATGATTCATTCTGATATCTTTGTTATTTTAAATTATTCTGATGCTTATTAAGTATATTTTTATTCTATAAAATATCATTAATAAATCAATCAGATAGACTATATCAAGCATCTATTAAGTGCAAGAAACTGTACCCTAGATTTTGGTGAGTTAATAGTAAAAATTCCTGCTCCCAAGAAGCTTACATTCTACTGGAGGGAAGTACCTGTTCATCAAACTTTATAGTTGCATCTCATCCAAAGTTGTTTATTCATTAATTCATTTATTCACTTCATATTCATTCACTTCTCCATATTCATTCATTCAATAAGCATTTATTGAGCACCACACAGGTATAATAATGAAGCGATAAGGGAACTACAAGAGCTAAGACCTGGTCTGCTCAGCTGGTGTTATAGAGGATACAGAGCTGGACTTAGAGTTAGGAAGATCTCATTCAATAGGCATTTATTGAGCACCACATGTGTACAATAATGAAGCAATAATGGAACTACATAGAAACCTAAGACCTGATCTGCTCAGCTAGGTGCTATAGAGGATACAGAGCTGGACTTAGAGTTAGGAAGATCTGAGTTCAAATACCACCTCTTCTATGTGGCTTTAGGTAAATAATTTAACATCTCTCAGGTTCAGTTTCTCCTATAACTGGGATGGGGGCTAATAATAGAAACTAGTCCACAAGATTGTTGTGAGGTTCAAATGAGATAATGTATAAAATGTTTCACAAACCACAAAGCACTATATACATTCTATTATTATTCTCATAATTATTAACTCTGATGACATTTTTTACTTTATATACTTATAAAGTACATAAATGACAAGAACAGCAAAAAAGAGAATGACAAAAAAATTCATAAAACAATCAAAAACATAAACAGAGACCTGACAATGTAACACAAACTATACATAGGTGAGGAAGGAATCTTAAATGACTAATGATTAGCATAGGGTTGGTCAGGATGAACTTCCTGGAGGAGGTGAGCCTACATTAGACCATAAATAAATGATTCTATCTATTCTTATTTGTAGAGTCTGAGCAGATGTTGGAGCCTATAGATATGTACCCTTAATTTTGATTAAGTGTTAGTGCTCTTTAGATACACGTTCATCAGTTCACATTATCTAAAATGCTCCCTTTTTCCACTTGGAAATCCTTTAACCAGATTAGAAACCCCTGGGTCCCCACATTGAAAATGATTTTCCAGAAAGGATCTAGAGTAATTAGCAATTAGCAGGGCTTAGAGACCAAATGTTTGGCAGTCTGAGACAGTTAATCCATAAGCATGTTAATTGTGTTGGGCTGTGTGTAGGTAAGGAATGAGAAGCCTGCTGAGTAGGAAAATTACCCATTTCTTCTAGTTAGTAGAATTCATGGTGTCACTATTTAGCTGTCTCAAAAGTAAAATATTGTCAAATTAGCCTCCCAGCTTCTGTGTCAGGGCATTCTGGGTAGAGGTGCATTGTCTCTCTGAATATTTTGCAAAATGGGTTTATTGACCTACTTGATATAATCCCAATATTTTGTGCTGAGGAATAATCCTAAAAATCAATAGGAACATAAATTACAAAAAGACCAGCAATTAGTCCCATGGATTAGGGCATCTGCTGTGGCCAAAAGATTTACTGAACTCTTGTTGATTGTGGGTTAGCTGTACAAAATTCCACATTATTAACTCTTGTATTTCTGGGTGGGTTAGTTCATTTTCCATTGTAAACCTCCCAAAAAGATTTTACTAATGAAATGAGTTGCACATTATCCCAACTATGATATTATTTTTAAATTTAACATATTTTGCATGATAATTATTTCTCATGTCTCACATATTGGGAATCTATTCTGATAATAAAAAAAAGAAATACTATAACTCAAACCTGATCCACTCAGTAATCACATCTAACAGTGTAACATTCTGCTCCTCTAGTCTCTTAACACTACTGAGAGGAAGGAACTATGTTATCTCATCAGTTCTCTGGAACCAAGAAGAGTTATTGCAATTAATACAAGTCTGGATTTTTTTGGTATTCCAAGTTTCCTACTAATATACTTTTTTGGAGGGGGTCTTAGAAAGTCCAGTCCAGCCTCTTCATTTTTAAGATGAAGAAACCAAGATCCAGAGAAGTCGTGACTTATCCAAGTTCACAAGGAAAATTAATACTACAATTTTCCCATGCTGTCATGTAAATAATAGAGAATATTAGATTATCTGAAAGACTGTGGAGTGAAAAAGAGCCCTCAGAGTGAGAAAAAAGAAACCTACGCTAGAGCCTTAAATCCATACAAATGCTCCTTAAAGAATCAGGAGCTGCTCATTTTATTGAATTCTTTCTAGTAAGCCTTTTCACCGTGTTATCTTAGGGTGGCGATTGGTCAATCAAAAAGCATTTATTAAGCATCTACTAATATCAGACACTCTCCTAGATCTTACAAAGATAAAAAATCATAAATATCTTTGTTCTCAAGAAACTCATTTTATCTGAAGAAGACAGGATATAGATCACATACACACATACACATACATACAAACAAACCAAATATAAGATAATTGAACATAAAAGAGGAAGGACTAGTCATGGGCAGTGTGTGTGTGTGTGTGTGTGTGTGTGTGTGTGTGTGTGTGTGTGTGTGTGAGAGAGAGAGAGAGAGAGAGAGAGAGAG
>NC_058132.1:356582923-356626586 GCF_016433145.1 Gracilinanus agilis
GAGAGAGAGAGAGAGAGAGAGAGAGAGAGAGAGGGGTGGGGCCCAGTAGGGTATGGTCCAGAAAAAGCCTCATTCAGGAAAGGACTTGAGCTAGCTTCAAAGGAGAAAGATAATAATAATAATAATAATAATAATAATAATAACTGAAATGTTTACAACACTACAAGCCAAGCACTTAATAATTATTATCTCATTTAGTCTTCACAACAACCCTTGAAAGAGAAGTGCTATTATTACTCCCATTTTACAGATGAAGGATGAGGCAGAGGTAAGGAAAGAATAATCTGGATAACGCTATTAGTTTATATCATTGTTGAAGTGAGGGAAATATATTATTATATAAATTATAATGTATTAGTTAATATTTTAAATGTTTATTAAAATGATACCAAAGATTCACATAGCACTTCTTCTTATGTGCTAGGCATGTGCTAAATGCTTTACAGTTATTATATCATTTTATCTTCTCAACAACCCTGCAAGACAGGTATTATTATTATTCCCTTTTTACAGAAAAGGGAGGTAGAGGTGGGAAAGAAATTCCTTCTTGACATGGTTAAAAGAGTAATATCATTTTTGATCTGGTGCAATTCTACCAGAAAATATCTGGCAATGTTCTTTTATTTTTTTCTTTTTTAAAACCCTTACTTTCTGTCTTCTAGAATCCATAGTGAGTATCATTTACAAGGTAGAAGAGAGGTAAAAGGTACACAATTGGGGTTAAGCAATTTACTTAGCTAGGAAGTGTCTGAGGTCAAATTTAAACCCCAAACCATCATATCCTGGCTTGGTTCGCAGTCCACTGAGCCACCTAGCTGCCCCCTTGTTGTATTCTGCTATTATTGTTCTGGTTTGACACAGTACCTAGGGCAGGGTATGCTAGCACACTATGGCATGCTCTGGAGAAGTGTCCCCATTAGCCCTCCCTAGGCATATCCGGGTTGTGCTCTCTACACCTCCTTAAGGGCTTGAGTCTACTTCTTAAGGTTCTACAGTATGAGAGGAGAGGAAGTTCTAAAACTCAGAGCAATCAAAAGCTGAGGTCTTGAATCTCCAGTTGAAAAGTATTTTACAACCACTGGGCAGCCTCAGCTTAGTCACAAAGCCCTGGGGTCCAATTCATGCTCACACTGGTTTCCGGTTGATAACATGAATGTGACTAAGTGGTTTAAATTGAGCTTTGCAGTTGGTTACCCATGAGCCTGGGCTGTGAGAAATGAAGCAGCTGTGGTCAGAGAGAGGCATGCATATTTTTCTGAAAGCAAAACCCATTTTCATATGCAGCCCACATTTCCACAGCCCTTCCTGTTCAGCCTTCCAGTACCTTATTTGCATTGCCAGGCACAATGCAATCATAACTTCTCCTGGCACCTCAGTCTTAGATGTGAACACTATGGGTAATAGTTCATTATTTTAAGGATTCTATTTCTACACATAGGATAATAGATTTAGACCTAGGAGGGTCATCAGAGGCCTTCTAAGTGCTTTCCCCTTGTTTAATATATGAGAAAATAGAGACCCCAAAAGGTTAAATTACTTATCCAGGCTCCCATTTTTGTTCAGTCATTTTCAGTTGTATCTGACTCTTTGGGACCCCATTTGGGGTTTTCTTGGCTGATAGTGGAGTACTTTGCCATTTCCTTCTCTGGCTCATTTTACATATGAAGAAACTGAGGCAAATAGGGTGAAATGATTTGCCCAGGGTCACCCAATTAGTAAGTGCCTTTAAGATATTACACTATGCTTTAGAGATACAAAATATCTCCCCAAGACAAAGGTCTATCTTTTCATCATTAATATTCTTCCAGGAATGTGGTATGGCTTTAAATCTTGGATCACCACAATGTCCAAAATAATCAAGATTGTAAGTTACTCAAAAAGCAATGGATAAATACATGGTGTGTGGAAATAGCCCATATCAACAATATCAACAATAAATTTTGGTTAATAAGCCATGTGAAAAATCTAAAAAATTATGATTTAAAAGTAGACAGACAGTTCAATTAATAAGAGTGAGGACTTGTGGGCTGTGTTGTGTATTATTCTGCCCTGCCATTTTCATAATACAATTGGTACCTAGATAATTTCAAAATTCCTAAAGGATGAGTCTCACCATGTCGAGCAAAGCATTCAAGGGAGATTTATGAGAAGATCTGAATGAAAGTTGTATACTATGAGAAGGACCAGATAAATTTTGGTCTGGTTCATTAGAGGGAATATAAATATATTGATGAAAACATAAATGCATTGAAATATTGACAAAAAATAACAAGATCTAGTAATTGATTGGATGTGGGGGGTTGGTAGGGATAAGATTAACCTATAACTCTGAGGTTTCAGGGCTAGGTGACTGAGTAATTATATGTTACAGGGGTATTCTGTCCACTTTGACAATACTCTGATATTCTTATTTAGCTTCATCCACCGTTTGGTCTTCCAGTCTTCCATTTGACAGTCTGCACAAGCAGGGGATGTTAGACACAAAATGATAAATGAGTCCTTAAAGGTGAAAGGAAGATATCCAAAGAGACTGTTATGTAAAGGATGAGGCTGACCCTGTATTTTGCAGGGATTCCATGCTGTCATCCTTTACATAACAAGACACAATGGTGACTGATATATGTTTGCTTTCTTAGGACTAACTTCATGAGAATTGGAGGATGTACTGCAAGTATTAGCCAGTGTAGCAATTGAATTATATCCATTTTCAGAGCTGGAGTATGAACTAACTAGAGAGTACAGTTCCTAAAGGAGTGATCTTGAGTTCTTATTTAAAAATACAGACATGACTGTGAGAATCATTCAAATTCTTCTAATATACTCTTTATTTTTAAAAATAATTTTTAATTTTTTCATATCTATATAATTTTTAATTATCATTTTGCATATTCTCTCCCTCCTTTACACCCATCCTCAATATGGCAGGTAATATGATATAGGTTGTTCATATGTTATTGTACAATACATGTTTATTTCCATGTTCATTATTCTGTAAAGGAAGACACATTGTTTAAACAAGAGAAAAATTCATGGAGGAAATAAAGTGAAGATTGTCATGCTTCAGTCTGCATCTAGACTTCATCTGTTCCATTTATTCAATGGATAGCCTTTTTCAGCATGAGTCCCTTGGAGTTCTCCTGGATCCTTGCTTATTACTGATAATAAAGTCATTCACAGTTGATCATTGTAGTTTATTGCTGTTGCTATATACAATATTCTCCTGGTTCTGATCACTTCTCTCTGATACTCTTTTACTTCAGTTCTAAATATACTATACCCAGCTCCCATTTCAAGGAGAGAGAGTATTATAAGGCACTGCATTTCGGGTTAGGGCAGGTAGAGGGAGCAGTGGATAGAATGCCAGGCCTAGAGTCAGGGAGACTCATCTTCATGAGTTCAAATCTGATCTCAGATATTTAGTAGCTGATTGACCTTGGACAAGATATTTAATCCTGTTTGCTTCAGTTTTCTCATCTATAAAGTGAGCTGGAGAAAGAAATTAAAAACCAATCCAATATCTTTTCCAAGAATCCAATATTTTGCCAAGATGATGGGTGTGAAGGAGGAAGAGAATATGCAAAACAATAATTAAAAATTATACAGCATGACCAGAGGGGTCACAAAGAGTTGGATACAATTGAAATACCTGAACAACATCAATGTTTCTGATTAGCTCACTTTCCTGCTTTTATGCCATTACTAGGAGACCAAAGGGAAAAAAGATAGTTGCCAGCATAAAAAGGTTTAGACTCTGTAAGTAGCAAGGCCTAGAGACTGAATTCAATCTAAGTTACATTGCTATAAATATTTTTGTTTTTACTGTACTATTTACTAATGTGATTTATACTGTGTTTAAGTCATGACTGTGAGTGAAGGAGGATAAAAGAATTGTTACAAAGGGGTATGCCCAAGGAGGTGGGAACTGAGTCAGAGACTAAATTTGTCATACTTCTAAGTGAGAATCCAGAGGTGACCATACTGTACCAATGAGGTATTAGTTTGGCTATTCATTAGTAATATGGCACCTGTCTTCTAATTGTTTATGTTCAATATTCAATAATAGCCAATAAAGATTATTAAGCACCTACTATGTGCCAGGCATTCCACTAAGTGCTAGGGATACAAATGTGAAGGACAGCTCCTGCTTTTAAGGAGGTAAGAGTCTAATAGAGGAAAACATTAAAAAAAAAGAAAGCTGTAAAGATGGAAGGGAGCCAGATAAAGGGAGAGCTGAGAGGGTAGAGGATGAAGTCAAAGAAGTTTGAAATGAGTGAGACTAAAACTTTTACATTTGCTGAAATCAGTTACAATCAAAATCACAAAAACCAGGCCTTGAGAACCCAGAATTAAAAGAGACTTCAGAGGCCAAGTCTTTAGACTTTTAACTAAAAAAGTTAATCCCCCTTTCAACAGCTCCAGAAGGCATTTATTCATCCTTCATTAGAAGAACTTAAGTAAAGATGGTGGCAACACTGACAGAAATAGGAAAGTAGAGAGAAAAAGAAATCTGGGAAGTAATGTAATGAATTCTATCTTGGACTTATCAAATTTAAAGTAATGGAGGTTGATGCAGTCGATGGACAATAGAATTATTGGATTATACATTTGAATATGTACTTATATAGATTAATATATACATATGTGGATAGAATATAGATTATACATTTAAAGCTGGAAGCATCCTAGCTAGTAAGTGTCTAAAGTGGTATTTGAACCCAGTTCTTGGCCCTAAGTCCAATGCCCTAAACTACAACACATTAATGCCCAGGAGGTAGTTAAGGATATAAAACTATAATTCAGAATAGAGTTTGGGGTGACATGTATAGGACTGAAGGTTCTATAATCAATTAATGGCAGAGCTTGGTCTCATGATTACTCAAGCCTACTGACTGAGTCCAAGGCTTTTCCCACCGTACCACATAATGAATGTATGATTGGCCATGGAAATATTACTAGTTGTAACACCCTGCCAACTACCCCCCCCCCAGAGTCCTGCATCCTTCAAGGCCTAAGGAACACATTTAGGGAGCTCTCTGACAGTTGTCACTACAGAGGTCTTGGGGTTTCACTACTGCCCTTAGCATCTGATTTATTTTATCTCTTTCACTAGTCCAGTAAAAACACCTTTAAAAAATCAGCAGGTAATTATTCAGCCTTAGCTATCACTGTGTAACTCTAATTTGCTATTATAAACCTCAAAGATCAGAAATATGTGCTTACGATGGTAAGAAAGGTAGTATGATTAAATTATAGAATTATACAATGTTGGATATGTATGGGACCAGAAATATGATCTAGTCTGACTCTCTTCTTTGACAGATGAGAAAACTAAAATTTAGAGTGATTTTCCAATGTCCTATAGCTAATAAGAAGGTGAAACATTTAGACTCACCTATTTCTGAAGGCAAAAGAAAACAAAAATAAAAAAAAAGTCTCTTCTTTTGTTTGTTTGTTTTTTAAATTGGTTGGGGAACATCTAAACATGGGACTTTTTTTTTCATATAAATCCCTACCTTCAGTCTTGGAATTAATTCTAGAATTGGTTCCAAGGCAGAAGAGTGGCAAAGGCTAAGTATTGGGGGTTGTTACTTGCCCAGGGTCATACAGCTAGGAAGTGTCTACTTAACTGCCTCAAGCATTAGATTTTTGAGGAAATTCATACAGGGCCTTGTTCTGGGACTCCATATCCAGTGTCATTTCTTATATTCCATATATTGATACAAGAAAGGAAAGGCAATGTTTATTAGCAGAAAGACCACTGGATTTGGTGTTAGAGGACTTGAATTCTAATTTTAATTGTGCTACTTATGATCTATCTGACCTTAGATAGACAAGTCATTTAATCTCTTTGGCTTTTAGCTTTTCATTTTCAAAATGAAGAGGTTGAATGAGATGATCTTTAAGAACTTTTCTAGGCCAAAATAAAATGACATTGCAGTCTCCTGAATAGCAAATAAAAGTAGAGAGTTGGGCCAGATGATCTCTTCAGGTCTGTTTTCATTTTACGCAGAACATACCAGTATAATGCTATCAGAGAAATTCGGTTCCATTCATTCTCTTTTTGATTATATCTGTCCCACCTCCAAAGTCCAGAGTCTTTTTTCTTATTCTGTCCACAACACCCCACTGTATCTTTTGCCTTTCAATTTGATCATAATTTTCCTGAAAGCCTATGCCCTCTCTCTTCTAGCTTTGGCCTGCCTACCTTGAAAAAAAAAATTAATATTCTGGCTATTTCTATTTGATGTAACAAGACAGTAATAAACTAATTGGCAATTAAGATCCCCATTATACCATTCTAAGTTCTTCATGGAATGAATCACTGTTTTCCATACAGATTATAGAAAATAAAAGAGGAAGGAAATAATAATCGTCTCAGAAAAGTTAAGAAGTCACTCACAACTGAGCAAATCTTCTATTTGCTTCTTTGATATATCATAGTATAGCACCCCTTAGAGGCATCCACCCTTAAGATGTGCTCACTCAGCATCCCAGTCCCTTCATGGACTTCTCCTTCCCCTTAATCCTTTTAAAGCATATACATACATTTCATCTGGTTCCTACCAGCCCTGATGACTCAAATGCTTTAATTTGCTGCTAAGCAAAACTCCATAGCTATGCCCCTCTTCCTTCTGGCAGCAAAACCCAGAAGGATTTGTTTCAGAGTCCAGGAAAGAGAATGTTGAGAGTAGGAGGAATGGAAAATAAGTCCTTGTTTCCCATTCAATTACTTACAACCAGAAATACATCCTAACAAGGCAAGCCTTTCTTGGGTAAGCCACCTCCTATTTGTGTGAGGCCTTAGAAGATCCTGAAAGGCTACTGGAGGCTTCCGCTATGCTAGAGTAGCAGGAACTAGGAGAGGGCTACCATAGTAAGGGCTACTGGAGCAGGAGGAACACAACATCAGTGGACGTAGGCAGGATACAGAGGAAGGAGTTGTAAGCAGAACAAGAGGCATCACCAGAAGATCAGCTTGGCTGTTTGATCAAATGATGCCAGTTCAAAGATGAAATTTAATTGAGATACTTCACAGCCTTTCAGACTCTGTAAAACAATGAAGTTTTAAGTATTTGCCTCCTGACTGAGTTTATCTTTATAGCTTAGCATGCCCTTTTATGTGTGCAAATAAACTACCTGTCTCATACCTGATCCATGATGACATGCTGGGTACTGTTCTTTTCATCCCTTCTTGAGGAAGAGAAAACCCTAGATGAGAAACAAAGGTAGATTGGCTCCTTGGGAATGCAAGGTAGGAGGGGAATGAAGCAGTGGAGAGCCTAATTCCTGTATTAAGAAAACAAACAGTAATAATTAGAGCAATAATGCAAGTAGTTAAAGGGCAGGGGTTGGCACTGGTCAGCCACCTTAGTGGCCTCAGCTAAGCAAACCTAGCGATCCATGGGGCCAGAATAGATTCATACAACTAAAACATTTTTGATTCATTAAATAATTATATTCAATAAAAGGGATGAAAAATTCTTCTCTTGAGCTACAGAGATAGGAAAATAATGGGCTATTGGAGAAAGCATAGTAATATCTAGCAAGTTTTCCTTTAGGAAAAAATCTAATCCTTGGACTTGAAGAGGCAGAGAGACCCTGAAAATCATTGCAGCCTCCTGGTCTGCTTTCCATGTACCTCTCCCTTCCCTCACTTTGTTTTCCCAGGCAATGAGGCTGGCTATTTGAAGGAGGGTGTTTGACTGGGGCTAATGATGGGAATCATCTCTGGGCACATGCTCGAAAAAGGGATTTTTTGAAAGCCTCCAGCAGACATACAGAAAGTCGAATTTGTGCAGCCTCAAATTGAAGTAGGGGCTTTTGTGCCACAGGTCAATTTTGAAAACCATATTTGTTTTTTCAGTTGTCTTTTTACCTAGGAAAATGTTTCATGTCTACCTGGGGCTTTTGTCTTCTTTCAAATCTAAAGTTAATAATGTCTGGCATTTTTCCTTGAGGCATTTCCTCCCCAAGATGACAAACCTTTAGCTCTTCCTATGGCTGCTTTTTTGCTTTTTGCCGTAGTAACTGAGACATGGTTGCTACATCTGATTTTGGCTCTCAGCATTTCAGTGAATACAACAAAGCCTTGTAGTCTCTCACAAACTAAACCCATCACAAATTTCCACACAAGGATTTCTCCTGAAGTGTTTGGGTGAAAGGCCAAGACTGGAACATGTTCAACTAAAGTGTATTTTCTGCACTAGAAAAGGCAAAAGACATTTGATTTTGAGTTTTAAGCAAGAAATTGGGTTTCAAAACCTGAGGCCCAAGCATTATAGAAAAATCTCATGTTTGAATGAACATGTCCCAATGAACAAAGATTTAGGAGAAGACCTATTTCTTTGGACTTCATTTTGTAAATGGGAGACTAAGGCATAAGCCCACAGGATGAAAGAGAAAATATTTTCTCAAGGTTAGTAATAATTACATAGATATGGCCTTTTATCAAAATTCCTCATATTCTATCATTTGAAAGTCCTCCTTTCTCCATCTTCTGATTTTCCTTTTTCATCCTTTCCTTTTTCTATCTTCATCTTCTCTATTTATTATACTTATTCATCTTTAAATTTTTTTCTTCTTTTGTCTTCTGCTCTTTCTTTCCTTTCTACTCATTCTGTTCTTTTTCCATCCCTTCACTGATTCTGTTTTACCTCCCCATATCTGACACCCACATGCATTTTCTTTGCCTCCTTCCCTTTTTCTTTTTTCTCTCTTCTGATATCTTTTTGAATTATGGCTTGTCTAGTATTTATCTTTTAGAAATTTTGCTTGTTCTTATTGTTTTGTTTTCTTTTCCCTTTTCATTTTGTGTGTTTGCATGTGTGCATGTGAAAGAGAAACAGAGAGAAAGGGAATCTGAAACAGACAAATAAGTGAGAGAGAAAAAGTAGAGCTAAGAGTTCAACCTCTCACTAATCTGCTCAGTTAAAATGGCTCATGTATGACAATCTTTTTCCTTCTCACTATATGATGTGATTTTTCCATAGTTCTCTGTACCTCCTTACATATAATTATGTTTAATTATATATTATTCAGTCCCATCTCACACTGATGATTCTCCAGATAACTATCCCTATGTTCTATATATTTGGTGGATCAGAATCTTACCTAGATCATAGGTCACAAGCCCCCATCCATGTGTTTTTATTAGCCAGAGGACACATTTAATTCAGAAAGACAATATTTTATTTTAGTTATGATATAATCACATCAATAATTTAAAATTCCTCTCCTTGTCATAAATTCTAAACTCACTCTTTCATAAATATATATAAACTCTTAGTGGGAAGCATCATGTGTGGGACATCCAAATTTGACTAGCAGCAAGGGCCAGGTTCTATTTTCATGAGCACTGACTGACTTCTACTGGTTTCTGGCCCCAAAAGACATGCTCCAAAATATTGACTTGATATAGTTTACATGAAATGGAAGAATCTCTAATTCTAGGAAAGTCGAATGTCTTCTTCAAGTGCTTTTAATAGTCTCGGGAAGATGTTAGGGACAAGCATGGAACAAAGAAGCCTTTGCACTATAGCTGCCTACCTGAAAAAGCTTACTGATTAGTATCATTACCTCATTCCCACATGGTTTGAAATCTTATCTGTTCCATAACATAGAAACTTCCTCCTTGAAATCCTATCTGCTCCATATGCCTGTTTACACTCTATTGTAATGTGTCTAGTGCTAGCAACAGTCTGCCACAGGGTATATTTCTCAGTCTACTTGTTCCTTCCATCAACCAAAAAAATGAAAAGGCTTCTGAATCTTGGACTTCTTGAAATCTGATCCTATTCTAGCCACATTTTGACCTCAGATATGACAGGAGAACAAGAATGAAATGATGTTTGAATGGCAGTCAGCTAAGCTGGGAGGAAATGCTGGCTCTCATCTCCCTCAGCAAAAAAAAAAAAAAAAAAAGACAGAGCTGCTATTATATCCCCCAGATTTTTGCAGCTACTTCTCCATGGATTCTATGAAATGGTGAAGAATAAAGATACTTATTCTATACCTAATTCTTACTATGGACACATCATTCTTGTGTCTTGCTGTCTGAAGCAGGAGATGATAGAAAAATATGTATGTTTTTGGGATTTCATCTGCCCATCATTCTAGTACCATTATTACTGTGTTCTTAAAAAAGTGTGCCCATCATCAAACTAAAGAGATTTTATCTTTACTGTGACTTGTGTTGTCTGTGCTTCTTGAGTTACTTTAAATTGACAGTCTATTTGGGGTAATAAAAAAAGTCCCTGAAAAACCATTTGTATAGCTTGCACTCAAAGGTCTTCAAGATAAATTGAGGTAAAAAAATCTGTCTAATAGTTGCTATACATAGATACTCTTTTAATTATTTAATTTAGTTCTATTTAATTGTAGTTCAAATGGAGCTTCCCCCACCCACCCCCCACAATAAGTTAGGTTTATAAGATAGAAAGGAAATTTTGGTTTAATGTGGTCTCAAAATAAAATTATGCAATTAAGTTCTGATAAATGTCTTATCTAATTAGCTGAGTATTTGAATCTGACATAGAATGAATATTAAGTACCAATGCAGCATTTGACTTTTTTGAAAAATGGTAACTCTGTCCTATTCCTAGCTGTCTGAAACAGATAGTTCTTTGTAATTGTGCCATGGACACTTATGTGAATTCTTCTTCTGTCTTTCCTGTATGTGACATCTTTCAGCTCAAGACTTCTTCATCTTTTATACATAAAGTAGGATATGTGTCCAGTGTTATGTTCAAGAATATTGATTCACACAAAAACAGAGCGATAGTAACAAATAATAATAATAAATATCAATAAAATCATGATTACATAAATTATGATTAGATAAATATAAATAATAATAGCGAGCATATATTTAGTGCTTTAAGATTTGCAAAACTCTTTACATATTATCTCAGCTGATCCTCATAACAACACTGGGAATTGGATGCTTTTTTATTATTCCCATTTGACATATGAAGAAACTGAAACAAAGAAAGGATAAGTGGCTTTTCCAGTCATACAACTAGTAAGTATCTGAATCAGAATTTTAACTCCTAACTTCCCAATTCTTGATTTGAATTTCAACACTTTGTCCCTGTGGTGGCACATGTTCCAAAAATGGCATGCAGAGACCTCTCTGTGGGCATGCACAAGCAACCCAATCAAATTGTTTACTCCCTCTCCTGTCTGGGGTAAGATGGTGAGCTGGGGCAAAGGGAGGGTGGGGAACAGCACGCAGTATGGGTGGATGGGGCATGGCATGCAATGGGGAGAAGGGCATGGCATGCAGGGGTGATGTCAAATTCAAAAAGAAGCAAATCTCTATAGACTTTGTATTGACTTAGAACACCACAAATGAACATTATCTATGATATATTGCAATTTTGTTTTCTCAGATATTTACCAATTACATTTTAATTTCGTTCCAGGGCATCTGTGCTATGAGTTGGAGACATCTGCACTATACCTCCTAGTTAAATCACTAGCTGAAGCCATCAATCACAGGTACATAGCTGACTAACATCAAGATCAGAAATCAGGTTTGGAGATCTTATCTCCTGAGACTTAAGTTCTGATTATTGTGCTCTTCCTTAAGGCTTGAAAAAAATAGCTATGATTTGGTATAGTGCTCCCTCCAATGATGCAGATGACAACTTCTTTGGTAAAGAATCTTCAGGAGCTGCAGGGGCCAAAATGAAATGTATCATCTGAATCAATGAAAATGTATTTATTTATGCATACAAAGCCCTGTTATAGGCAATAGAAAATTGGAAAAGGTCCTTGCTCTCCTGGAACAATTTGAGCCAAGTGGCCATCTCTGGGCTTACCTTGGCCAATCCTTTGACAAAAATTATAGTGTGTTTTACACCAGATCTCCTCTTGAAACTTTTTCATCCTGGCAGGGCCTTTTAGAAATTATCTGTTGTAGGGATGGACTTCATGGATCACAGGATCAGCTAGTTGGCTCAATAGAGCACCAGACTCAGAAAGAGGATATCCTGGGTTCAAATATGACATCAGACACTTTCTAGCTATGTGACCTTGGGCAAGTCTCACTTAACCCCAATTGTCAGCCCTTACTCTCTTCTGACTTGGAAATATACTTAGTATCAATTCTAAGACCGAAGGTAAGACTATAAAAAAATTAAAACATATTTAATAACCTTATATCACTTGCACACAATGAGGTGGAATCAAAGCAATATTTTTGAGGAAATGATAAAAATAAAGAAATGAACAAAAAGTTGGTCATTGATGTATTCTGCAGATTTTCGTTAACTGAAGATCTTCTCTCATTTTAAAAGGAAAGCCAGTACTAGCAAGGATTAGGAGCAGGGATAAGGATAGCGATAGGAATAATGAGTTTCAATGAGGTTGTACCTATCCTAAAGTTGGAAGGGAACTTTGAGATTCATTAGAGAATCTGCCACTACAGAGGGGAGAATTGGGCTACAAGAACAATGAAACTGACTTGAATTCTTGGTACTTTTTGCAACGTCCTCTGTTGCTCATCCCCCTGTATTACTCATCTTTCCACAGTAAATTTAAACTTACTAAAAGTTCCAGAAAAAGAGTTGATTTGCATAGAAAGAGGATGTTTCCTCACTTGAGAGCTCTATATACTAATGAAATAACTGTTCTATTCCCTATCCTCATTCCAGCTGACCTCTGGATAAGTTGATTTTTTAAATTAAAATTTTGTCTGAATATTTCTAGTTATATGCAATTGAATAAGGCAGCACATTCCGTTTGAGGAGAGTTCTGATTGTTAGATTGCTATTCCTCATATTGAAACATGCTCTGTCTTTGAAAGACGTAAGAGTTCATAACATGATGATCAACTGTGATTTCAGAGAAATGATAATGTAACATGCTACCTACCTTGTATCAAAGGTGAGAGATTCAGAATACAGAATGAGGCAATATAATTCAAACTGGGGTCATTTCTGAAATCTGAGCTATAATCTTAGGAGTTCAATTATAGCAGTACTAATTTCTGTTCTAAAATAACACATTTATATAGTATTTTCAGTTCTAAAAAGCATTTTGTATATATTATCTCATTGATCTTTATAATATCTCTGTGCCAAATATATTTGTTATTCTCATTTTACAGATAAGGAAAAATTGAGTCAGAGAGTGGTTAAGTAATTAGATCTACCACTAGTTAGTTGCAAAAGAAGGATTCATACTGAGCTCTTCCTCTTTCCAAATCCACTATACTTCACTACACCTGAGAACTGTCATCTTTCTCCTGAGAACTAAATAGCAGTTACTGCTATCAAGAATCCACCCTTTCTCTTCCAAAATTATTTCTGTTGTAAAGTTTTATATAATTCACCATAATTCATTTTCCTGAGTGCCTCCATGGATATTTGGAAGAACAATCCATACTCTTTCTCTGTCAGTTTATAGTATGTTTCAGTTCCTACCATCTCCTAAAATGACAGTTTGATTATAATGTAATTATCCTTTGTAGTGAATTGGGTACATAATTTTATTTCCAGATGGTTTTATGTTGCTTATATTTAAACTCATTACTGAAAAGATGGCTTTGGAGAGAAAAATAAATTAAATAAAGGCAAACAATCATAAATTCCTTAAAGGAAAATAGTTATATGGGGCATGGATGGAAGAAAAAAGGGCTACATTCTATCTTGTGCTACACTGTTTACAACATAAATATTTATGTTGGTTTTTGAGAAGACAGACTTTAGAGTCAATGAAGACTTTTTTATGGTAAAGGAAGATTAAAGGTACAAATACTATCAGAAAGCAAAGCTATTCTCAGCTGTCATGATTTGAGGCAGAGGAGAGAATCAGGGGAAGCCCACTGACACAGAGAAGAGAAACAGGTGAATTGGGGTAAATTCTTGATAACTAGAAGGTATTTAACAAATATAGCATGTTTATAAAGGAATAAATGAAATAATCACATAATTTATACCTTTTTTTAGTTACAAGAAAGAAGGATATAGTATCTCTTCTGCATATCTCTGGTGGATTTTGATATATCTATGAAGTACTATTTTGCATAGGTGGGAAGAGAAAATTAGTAGTCTAGGAATTATTATATAAAAATGACACACATTTAAATGATTCATTGGTATCTCCTGTGTACTCTCCTTACTTATTGTGGTTTAGTCATGCCAGACTCTCCATGACTCCATGGACCATCCTGTCCAAAAGGTTTTCTTGGCAAAGATATTGGCATGGTTTGCCATTTCCTTCTCTAGTGGTTTAAGGCAGAGGTCAAACGGCATGCCTGGGGGAAACAGGTCATGAATATTTAACATTGAACTAGAACTCAGGTCTTTAGACTTCAGGCCCGGTTCTCTATCCACTGAGCCACTTACTTGTCCCATATAGTCATTATTGCTCCTTAAGTTTTCAAAGGAAAGTACTTCTTATCATTGATATTATATCAGAAATAATATTAAAATTTACATAAGGTACGCTTTAGTTTCTTTCTTTCTTTATTTGCTTTAAACATTTCTTTTTTTTTTAATTTTGACTTCCAAATTCTCTCCCTTCCTCCCACATAATTATTTACAAAACCATGCAAATACTTTCATATTAATTTCCCATATAAATCTTTCCATGTTGGCCATATTTCAAAAAAAGCAAGAAAAACAAATTGAGAAAATTATAGTTCAGTTTATTCTCTGAGTTCATCATTTCTATCTTTTTTTTATCATGAGTCCTTCATAATTTTATGGATTATTGTATTGATTAGAATAACTTTATAACATTGCTGTTCCTGTGCACAATGATATCCCAGTTCTTCTCACTTCACTTTGTATCATTTCATATGGTTCTTGCCATGTTCTTCTGAAACCATCCTTGTCATTTCTTATAGCACAATGATATTCCATCATAATAATATGCCAAAACTTGTTCAACCATTTCCCAACTGATGAGCCTTCACTAGACTTCCATTCTTTAAGACCACAAAAAAATGCTGCTTTAAATATTTTCACACACATAGGTCCCTATCCTTTTTCTTTGATATTTTTAGGATACAGATCTAGTAGTATCACTGAGTCAAAGGTTATGAACAGTTCCAAATTGTTCTCCAGAATGCTCAATACTCCACCAACATTTCGATAGTATACCTATTTTTCCCTCTTCCCCTCCAGCATTTGTAATTTCTGATAGTTGTGAGGTGGTCAGAGTTGTTTTAATTTGCCTTTAATCAACAGTGATTTAGAGCATTTTTATATAACTACAAATACCTTTGATTTCTTCTTCTGAAAACTGTTTATATCCTTTGACCAATTATCATTTGGGGAAAGGTTCTTCTTTTTATCCATTTGACTTAATTTCAGAGATAAGCTTGTTATAAAATTTTCTGATATTACTTCATTGTCTATGGTACCTTTTAGCATAATGTAGTTTCCCTGATTATCTCATTTAATTAGGTCCATTTTTGGTTTTGCTTTGTCTGAGATCAAGAATGCTTACCTTTGCCTTTTTTACTTCAGCTGAAACATATTAGATTCCACATTAGCCTTTTATTTTAATGCTATGTCTTTGTCTTTCTATTTCAAGTGTGTTTCTAGTAAACAGAGGTCAAGTGGCATGCCCAGAGAAAATAGGTAGTGAATATTTAACAGTGGACTGGAACTGGACATTGGATTTTTTTTTTGATAGAAACACAGTTTACTTAAGGTTTTAAATAAGGTTACTGACCAGCAGGCAAGGGATAAATGCTCTTCATTCAAAACACAGTGCTATCTTTCTACACTAACTATACATAAAAGAGACATATATACTCAAGTGAAATACTGGGAAGTATCACCAGGTTTACAGGAAAAATAATTCATTCTTAATCTCTGAGGCAAAGAACCAAAAAAAATCCAACCTGAAGTTTTCCAAAAACCCTAAAAACTCAGTGTACTGAAATTCAATTGGCCAAGTTCACAGTGGGATATGTCACTCCTAGTTGGCCATTGGTCTACTGTTTTATTCAGGTTTGTAATCTCTTTTTCTATCTGCTTCCATTTTATGGGTGAGCTCATCCTATTCATATGCACAGTTATGGTTATTAAGTCTGTATTTCCTTCCATCCTATTTACTTCTGTTTCTTCCTCCCCTAGCTTCCCCTCCTCTTTTTCTATTAGGTAAGTCAATATTTCTATACACAGTCATGTGTGTGTGTGTGTGTGTGTGTTTATTCTTCCTTCATTAAGCCAAGTCTGATGAGAGAAAAGTTCAAGTATTGCCCACCATCACTCCATTTCCCCACCTTTGTAAACATTACCCCACTTGTAAAAGCTCCTCCTTATGTGGCTCTTTCCTGTGAAAAGTTTCCCTTATGCTACCTCTCCCTTCCCTCTTCTCCCAAAGCATCCCTCTTCTTCACCCTTTCATTTTTTTTTTGGAGTTCCCTCCAATCTAATTAACTCATACCCATACTTTTGGTCTATATAGACTTTTAGCTGTCCTAATAATAATAAAGTTCTTAGAAGGGATGTGTATCATTTTCTTCTATTGGATTGTAAGTAGTTTAACTTTGTTGAGTTCCTTATGACTACTCTTTCATATTTACTTTTATATGCTTCCCAAGTCTTCTATTTGAATGTCAAATTTCCTATTCAGCTCTGATCTTCTCATCAGTAATGCTTGGAAGTCTTCTGTTTGATTAAATATCCATTCTTCCACCCTCCCTCCACTCACCCTGAAATATTTTGCTAGGTAGTTTATTCTTGGTTGAATTCCTAACTCCTTTAACTTCCAGAATATCATATTCCACTCCTTTAATGTGGAAGCCATTGACTCTAGAATGATCCTAATTGGAGTTCCATGATATTAAAAAAATATGTTTTGTATTGTCACGCAAGTGTAAACCTAAATCAAATTGCTTACAGTTTCAAGGAGGGAGGAGGAAATGGAGGCAGAGAGAGAATTTGAATCTCAAAATTTTGGAAATGTTTGTTTAAAATTATTACATGCAATTAAGAAAAGTAAAATAGTATTTTGAAAAAAAGGCATAATTAAAACAAAAGCATGGAAAACTTGTAGACCCCCAGAACTAGCTCTAAAATGTCATAACAAAAAAGCACAAAGCTTTGCATAGTGCCTCCCTCTATAGGTGAGTAGAACCAAATAGCATGAAGTTCAAAGTGAAAAAATAGACTGGGAGATAAAGTAAACAAGAACAACAGAAAAGAACTTGACCTTAAAAATCTACTAAGATGTTAAAGAAGACCAAAGCATGAACTTAGAAGGTTACCAAAAAAAACCTTCAAATTTCAAAGAAAAATGCTAATTAGACCAAAACCCTAAAAGAATTCCTGGATGAGATTTTTAAAAGAGGCCAAATTGGGAGAGGAAAAGAAATGAGATGCAAGATAATTCTAAAATGAAAATTAATTGCTTAGTAAAAGAGGCACAAAAATACTGAAGCAAGTAATTATTTAAAAAACAGAATTGACCAAATGGTAAAAGAAATGCAAAAAAACCCTGAAAGGAAGAACCTCTTAAAATAAGAATTGCCCAAATGGAAAAGGAGTTACAAGAATTCATTTTAAAAAGTGCTTTAAAAAAAAACAGAATTGGCTAAATAGAAAAAAGAGATACAAAAGCTCACTGAAGAAAATTATTTCTTAAAAATTAGAATTTGCTAATTTAAAACTGATTCCATTACACATCAAGAAACAATTAAACAATTCAAAAGGAAAAAGAAAATAAAAGGAAATGTGAAATATCTCATTGGAAAAACAATTGACCTGGAAAATAGATTGAGAAGAGACAATTTAAGAATTATTGGGCTCTTACTTCTCTTCTGTCTAGGAACCGATACACAGTATTGATTCTAAGGAGGAAAGTAAAGGTTTTTTGTTGTTTTTTTTTTTAATTTGGCTACCTAAAACTCACGATTAAAGAAAGAGATTAGACATAATTTTCCTAAAAATTATCAACTAAAACTGCCCTGATATGTTAAATCCAGAGAATAAACTAGACATTTAAAGAATCTACCAGTTACCTCCTGAAAGAGATCCCCAAATGAAAACTCATAAGAATACTATAAGAGCTTCTTAGGTCAAGAAAAAATATTTTAGGCAGCCAGAACAATCTTAGATTGCTGAGAATATATATATGTATATATATATATATACATATATATATATATATATATTTCACAGTTGATCTTTGAATAATATTGCTATTATTATGCAAAGTGTTCTCTTGGTTATGCTCACTTCACTCTGCATCAACCCAATGGGAAAGCTTCCTCCCTCCCCTGTCTGGGGTAAGGAGTGCGACCAGGACAAGATGGGGGGGGGGAGGGCAGGGCACTAAGTCTCTGGTCAACATGGTACTTGGACTAGGGGGGTGGGATGGGAGTGGGACTCAGCACTTGCTCTCTAAAAGGTTCACCATCACTTGAATATAGTGCTAACAAAGAACTGCAATTTTAAGACAGCATGAAACAGAGAAAATAAGATGATTATGAACTCAGTTGACTTAGTGAAAAGAGAGTGATATATTGAGAACTAAAGAGGATCTTAGAGACTCTTTACTCAAAGCCCTCCATTTTACACATAAGGAGACTGAGACACTGGGAAGTCATATGACTTTTTCAGAGTCACACCATATAATTTGAACCCATTTCTTAGCATAATTCCAACGCCTTTTCACTATACTATGCAGCCTCCAAACGGTTCCTGTCTCAATACTTTTGCACTGCCTGTCCATCACATCTAGAATGGTCTTCTTTTTTACCTTCTCTGAGAATCTTCAGTTTCCTCTAAAAGTCATTTCAAGCACTTCCTTTTAAATAAGGTCTTTTCTAGTCTTCTCTAGATGCTACTACCTTTCCCCTCTATGGTTATCTTGTACCTCTACCTTATGTGTGTTTTGTATATAATAATACAGATGTTTTATGAATACTATTAGATGACCATGTTTTCTCCCTTATTAAATGGAAGTTGCTTGAGGGCAAGCTTTTGCCTTGTGTCACCAGTGTCTACCACAGTACTTGTGCTAGGGAAGTAGGCAATTAATTGTTATGTATTTGCTTGATTACTACCTTTTTGATACTGGGTAAATTGCTTTGTTCTTCTGGCCTCTGTTTCCTGATTCATAAAATCAAAGGTTTAGACGAGATCTCTTTTAGGTTCTCTTTCCAGCCCTGAGAGTGGTATGGACTAGGCAGAGGCTCAGAGCCTTGAGACTGCTAAAACTTTGTATTTTACTTTGTATGACTCTCCCGACCACTGCCACGATCATGATCCTATGACCACCACCACCTCTTGCCAACTGAAGCAATGGGGAATTAATTGAACCCAGCACAGGACCTGTGGAGGGCTAACATAATTTTCAGGGCCAGCAGAGGGCAGTAATGTCATGCTGGAAGTACCATTACTGAGTTATGGCTTTTGATAATTGCTCCTTGCTAGGGAAAAGAGGAGCAGAAGACCAAAGTTTCTTATATCAGACGAGACAATTCAGGAATCTGGTGTTCTGGAAAACAGCCTGGAGGATCTGGTAGAACTTAGGTCCACAAAATTATGCAAATGTAAGCCAGAAGGAAAAGAGTTCAGACCCTGGAATTAGGCAAAAAGCCAGGGGGAGATGGAAGATGGTCAAAGGTTTAAAAGGGGGCAGCTGGGTGGCTCAGTGGATTGAGAGCCAGGCCAAGAGATGGGAGGCCCTGGTTCAAATCTGGCCACAGACATTTCTTAGCTGTGTGACCCTGGGTAAATCACTTACCTCCCATTACCTCTCTTCCTCTTTGGAACCAATACACAGTATTGATTCTAAGGCTAAAGGTAAGGTTTTTTTTTTTTAAATAAATAAATAAATGAATGAATGAAACTGAAACTAAAACTGAGGCACACACTTCTTTTAGACCTTATATTTCTAATTATTAGACTTAATTCTTGTCCTTGAATTTATAGATAAAGAAACTGACTCTCAGAGAGGGAGAGTGATTTAACCAAAGTCACACAACTGACAGCTCCAAAAATGAATGAATTAATGAATAAAGAGTTTACTATGAGCCACTGTGGATAGAGTTCTAAATACCTTTTCTTTTCAATAATTCTTTAAGGCTTACAAAGATCTTTGTATCTGTTATGTCGTTTGATCCTTAAAACAATCTGGAAAGGCTGGTGCTATTTTTGTTCCTGTTTTACTGATGAGGGAACCTGAGGCTCAGAGAGATAAAATAACTAGCTACTGAGTGTCAAGGCAGGATTTGAATTCAATTCTTCCTGACTTCTATCCCCTACCATGTTGCCTCTACATGGAAACTGTCACTTTACTGATACTAAATAATCAAATGGGCCATGCCTTAAGAGACTCTAATCCTCCTTCATGGAAAAAGATGGTATCAAGCCTTCTTAGGCTTTTCTAATTCATGTCATTCAAGCATTCAGCAAGGTGGGACAATTTGACTCAGTGCAGTGGGGACATATATTTACCTTGGATTAATGAGGGAAAATGGTATGGATAGGGAATAAAACTCAATTTACCTCCCACTGTTTCTCCTAATTTTCTTTTCTAGATCACTTTCTTCTTTTCATTTTAACTTGGAAAAGACACCTCAAGGGATAGTTACTGTCTGCCAACACAAGCCCTTCAAGGAACAGCAACAATTAGCTAATTCATCTGGAAACAAAGCAGGATCTAGCAATTAAGCCATAACGGTATCCATTTCTTCTTCATCCAGACCTGTGATTACTCGAGCATGGGAACTCCTTAGATGGAAACCTTCCTCTCCCAGTGCAGATTGGTAGTCTATAACCCATTACCTCAGAGCAGGGATATTGTGAAGCTCAAATTAGATGATGGATATAAAAGCACTTTGCAAATCTTAAAGCACTACATAAATACCAGTTATTATTGTTATTAGTCTACAATCAACAGGCCTCTAGTCTGGTGATAATTTAATTCCCTGAACTTTGTACTGCTGAGCTAAAGCAATATTTATAGAGCAATACAAGAGTGTGCTGATAAATGTTTATCAAAAGGTTCTCCAGAAAAGAAAAAAAATGTATGGGCGCACGCACATAAGTTTAGACTCTATTATTAGCACTTTTTCAAGTCTAAACAATCAATAAAACCATAAATCAAGATCTAATTTGTAGTAATTACCAAATTCTTCAGGGCAAATACTCACAATGAACATTTAACAATCAGCTCTCCTGTTTTTGCGCTGATTCTAGCACATTCCTGTCTCAGAAAAGATGTGGGGAGAGTGAGAGATTAAGTATCTTGCTCACTGCCACACAACCATTAAAGGTCAGAGTCCAGGTTTGAACCTGGGATATTTAGACTCAAAGGCCAGATTTCTATCAACCCTACCATGTTGACTGTCTGAAGAGAAGCCTGCAAAGCCCAAGCGTCCCATCACAGGATGTAACAACACTAGTCTAAAGGATACCTACATTGTGACCAGGATCTGTCTTGCCAGATCAACAATTATGTAAAGCAGGAAAACAACTCATTCCAGAACTGATTCTCTCTGAATTCTATTGAAAAAAGAAGAGAAAATGAGGTGACATTAATAATAATATGATGATGACTGTGGTGGTGCTAATGGATATATTAAGAAACTGACATGATGAATTAAAACCCTAAAAGAGAAGATCACACAAAGAATAATCAACGTCCCAGCAATGTTTGTCTTCATATATACTTTTGGAATGGCAAAATGGACAACAAAAAATCTCAAATGAATTTAAACAAAAACTCATACAATGTGAATTAGCTATAGGATTTAATGCTCAAAAGTATCTGAAGAAAATTGAACATTTCCTCATGAAACGTGAGAAAGAGATTTGAGGAATACTCTCAGGGAATACTCACACATGCACACATACACACGCAAACATTTTTAAAATTATTAGAAACAGGGCAGTTAGGTAGCACAGTTGATAGAGTAACAGGTCTGGAGTTGTGAAGAGCTGAGTACAAAACTGGCCTAAGATACTTCCTAGCTGTGTGACCCTGGACAAGTCACTTTATCTCAATTGCCTAGCCTTTGCTTGGCTTCAGTCTTAGAACTGATACTAGGACAAAAGGTAAGGATCTTTTTATTTAAAGTATAGAAATACTTTTTGACAAAAATGGATCTCCCTTTACAAAACAAAATTGCTGCTGATGTTAAGCATTTACCCACTAGATTTGTTAAATTTGACTTCTCTTCAGACAGAGCCTATGTAATTAGCAGGAATCACTCAGTGGTGAGATCTGAACAAACACAACTTGCAATATGTTTAGGAAGAGTTAGCTAGGGGGCATAGTAGTCCTGAAATCAGGAAGACTAAAGTTCAGAAACCAACCTGAGACACTATCTGAATGATCCTGGGCAGGTCAGCTTCTTTTTGCCTATTTCCTCATTTGTAAAATGGGACTGATGATAGCATTCCCCTCACAGGATTGTTGTAAGGATGAAGTGAGATAAAATTCGCAAAACATTTTGTAAACCTTAAAGAACTATGCATCAAATCTGGTCTCAAACACTTCTTAGCTGTTGACCCTGGGCAAGTCACTTAGCCCCAATTGCCTAGCCCTTACCAGTCTTCTACCTTGGAACCAATAGGTTGTATTGGTTCTAAGATGGAAGATAAGGGTTTAAAAAAAAGAACTATGCAAATGTTAGCTGTTATTATTAAAGAAACATGAATAAGTGATTGAATAATGGAAATTTCTTTGTTGAAATAAAGGGAAAAGTGTATATAGCATTTCAGGACCACATTACTGTCAATGGGAATTAAACAAAGATTATTGCTAAAAATAAATATTACTTTATATTATTAATTACTATAACTATCACTGCAGTTGGTAAAAATTTAACATATAACCAGTATCTTGGAAGACATAATTAGGTGTCTAGACTTACGTGCCAGAAATTCACTTTCCTTTTTTAAAGTAATGAGTAGAAAAAAAAAATCCTCATGTTACAAATCCAAATTCCCCCAATATCCTTGAGAACTCAAAAAATAAACTGTATTAGAACAAGAATATTGTCACAATTAAGCATCCACAATTATCTGGACATAATATTGATCTTTAAAAACAATATTTTTAATATTTGTCACTCTACCAAATACAGACAAATCCCAAGCTCTCTGACACACAAAAAGAAGCTTTCAAAATAAAGATCTAGCTAAGGAAATCAAAATTGTGTCCAAACAAGATGAGTTACATAGCATGACTATAATCCTATCTGCTACTGGAATTCTGTTAAGGATGTTTTTATTAAGCCTTCAAAAAGATTAACTCCCCTGCAAAATTTTTACCTCAAAAGCAAAAGTAGATATTTTATCTATCTATTCAGTAATCTATGGAAAATTAAATATAAAAGAAAAATAGAAGGATAGAAAATTCCCTTGAGACCACTTCTTTGGAATTCCATAAAAAAAGAGGAAAATAAAATAAATAAAACAAAAATAATATCACTGCCACTCTCCTGTCTACTCCTGGAGCAATCTCAAAGATGCTTTCAAGTGAGCCCTGGAAGATAAATATACATCCCAATTCAGTTACAAAAAAGTTATTTTATCCACTCTACAAAAGTACACAAAACATTAACTATCAAATATCTTAGAGGACTCACCCCATAACCTGGAAAAGTGGACTATTATCACAGATTGAACTCTTGTTCCCAATCACTTGGATATAACATTATTCCATAAAAACTTAATAGATTGCCACCATGTTAAGTGCTGATAATCAGCAAACTGAGTGTAATGGGAAGCTTTCAACCATAGAAATCTCGCAAGAGAATATCAAAATTATGTGGGAGCAAAATAAGGATACATATCACCCCCATTCTGTCTCCTACCAGACTTATGTGGAGAATACTTTCAGAAAGGTAACAGAGGATTAGCTTTTACCTCCCAAAACTTTTATTCAATTATTAAAAAGCACTGGTTGTAGGTAAGATGATAGGTGTGAGATAATATTCTAGAGTTGTTTTGATTTGTATTTCTCTATTCAATAATTATCTAGAACATTTTTTCTTATATTTAAACATAATTTCAATTTCTTCATCCAAAAACTGTCTGTTAATATCTTTTAGCCATATATCAATTGGAGAACGTTTCATATTCCAACCATTTTGGAGACCAATTTATAATCATTTATAAAACTGTATATCTTTTGACCTAGCAATATTACTATTAGGTTTATTTCCTAAGATGATGAGGAAAAGAAGAAAAGAACCTATATGTGTTCAAATATTTAGAGCAGCTCTCTTTGTGGTGGCAAACAACTGGAAATTAAAGAGAAGCCTGTCAACTGGGGAATGGCTAAATAAGCTGTGGCATATGATTGTGATGGAATACTACTGCAGCATAAGAAATAATGAGCAGGTTAATTTTAGAAAAAAAAATGGAAAGACCTTCATGAAATTATGAAGAGTGAAATGAGCAGCACCAAGAGAAAACTATACACAGTGACAGAAATACTGTTTGAAGAATGACTTGTTTATATCCACTTCCAGAGAAAGAAATGATAAACAGAAACAGGCAAGACATAGTTTTATATATACATATAACTTTCTGTTAAATGATGCTTTCTCAGCAACATCTAGGTACCTCAGTGAATAGAGGGCCAGGCCTGAAGATAGGAGATCATGGGTTCAAAACTGACTTCAGATATTTCCTAAGCTGTGTGACCCTGAGCAAATCACTTAACCTCCATTCTCTAGCTTTTACTGTTCTTCTGCTTTGGAACCAATACCCAGTATTGATTCTAAGACAGAATGTAAAAGCTTTTTAAGAAGGATGTCTTCTATAGTTTGGGGAAGGAGTGTGGCAGATATTTGGGAATCTTAATGTAATAAATATCCTTACTTAATGTTACTTAAAGTAATAAACAAAAAATAAATATATTTTAAAAGCATTAATTTCTAGGTTTAGATCAACATTACCAAGATAAATTCTAAATGGGTAAATGACTTAAATATAAAAAGTGAAATCATAAATAAATTAGGTAAACATAGAATAGTATACCTGTCAGATCTATGGGAAAGGAAGGAATTTAAGACCAAACAAGAGACAGAGAACATTACACAATGTAAAATGAATAATTTTGATTATATTAAACTAAAAAGGTTTTGTGCAAACAAAAGCAATGCAACCAAAATTAGAAGGAAAATAACAAACTGGGAAATTTTTTATAACAAAATTCTCTGACAAAGGGTCTAATTTCCAAAATATATGAGGAACTGAGTCAAATTCACAAGAAATCAAGCCATTCCCCAGTTGAAAAATGGTCAAGGGATATGAATAGGCAATTTTCAGATGAAGAAATCAAAACTATCAATAATCACAAGAAAAAGTGTTCTGAATCCCTCCTGATTAGAGAAATGCAAATCAAAACAACTCTGAGGTACCACCTCAAACCTAACAGATTGGCCAATATGACAGTAAAGAAAAATAATAAATGTTGGAGGGGATGTGGCAATATTGGGACACTAATGTGTTGCTGATAGAGTTGTGAATTGATCCAACCATTCTGGAAGGCAATTTGGAATTATGCCCAAAGGGCTTTAAAAGATTTTATACCCTTTGATCCAGCCATACCACTACTGGGTTTGTACCCCAAAGAGATAAGAAAAATTTTGTACAAAAATATTTATAGCTGTGTTTTTTGTGGTGGTGAAAAATTGGAAAATGTGGGCGTGTCCTTCAATTGGGGAATGGCTGAACAAATTGTGGTATATGATGGTGATGGGATACTATTGGGCTATAAGGAATGATGAATTGCTTGATTTCTATATAAACTGGAAATACCTCCATGAACTGATGTGGTGAGAAATTAACAGAACCAGGAGTATATTGTACACAGTAACTGAAATATTGTGGGACAATGAAATGTAATAGACTCTGCTACTAAGAGCAATGCAATGATCAAGAACAATCCTGTGGAACTCATGAAAAAGAATGCTATCTTCATCTAGAGAAAGAACTGTGGGAGTCGAAATGCAAAAGACATAAGATTTATCACTTGGTTATATGGGTATATGATTTGGGGGGGGTGATTTTTTAAGATTACTCTATTGCAAATATGAATAATATGGAAATGGGTTTTGAGTAATAAGCCAGTAGAATTTCTTGTCAGCTCTGGGAGGAGGGATGGAAGGTGGGAGGGAGTGAGCATGAATCATGTAACCATGGAAAGATATTCTAAAAACAAAAATAAATTAAATAATGTTAAAAATAAAAATAACAAGCATTAATTTCAGTTCACTATGCAATAGTGTCTAGATTACTGAGCACAAAATAAAAATAGGAGGACAGAGACCTGTCCTAGGACTACTTCTATCTAGACTACATTGGAAAGAGAAGAATGAGATAAATAATAAGACAACTACTGCCTTCAATTTTCTAGAAAACTTTTCAGTTTCATGAAATATGTTTCATGAGCATTATTCCTTTCATCCTGGCTAGTTCTGGTTTTTCTTGACAAACGTTTTTTAGGTATTTGAAGGATTTTAATGTGGAAATGAGTCTAAGCTTATTCTGTTTGCCTTCAGATGAAAGAAGAGCAATTAATTCAAAATTTGTAAGGAAGATCATCTTTAAAACTTTCACTTATTCCAGGAACACTTTGTACTAGGTACATTTTCTGAAAACCTGAATGGATCCCTTCCCAAGCTTCTCAGTCCCAGCCTACTCTCAGTCCAATTTGATACATAACATGTCAGTCACATCCAGTAAGGATCCATCCATTGTTTTGCTCTCCTCCTCTGTTTCCCCCATACACAGAAGACAAGGAATATGGAATCTATATATATAATCTATGCCAGGATTAGTCATTTGAGAGGAAATAAGAGGTATCAGGTTTTCTTTGGAAATGGATTTGGTGCTTTCAATTGGGGTTACTACAGTGATTGTGGCCAGATTTAGGTTTACAGCTTTTGGTTCCTAATTCAATCATTTGTTCTCTAGAAATCATGTCTCATATTATGAAGGTTCTGTTGCATAGATTCCTCCCTTCTCACTACCAAAAATATTCTGCTCCAAAAATGAGAAGAGACAGTATGGTTTAAATGAATATTAGTTTTCATTTGGGTGCAGAGCCTTGATGATTTTACATGAAGGTCCTTTGTGCCTGTTTTTTTAAACTTCACATTCCAAATATAATAGCACCAAAATCGAAGAAGGAAAATATAGTACCCCGGTGGGAAGACTGGACATCCATCTCCACATAGTTTATAGATCCTCATTTGTCCAAATAATAGGCTCAAAAGTGTTGGAAACCTAATGTCTGTGAGATAATATGGATGAATTCCAGGTTTCATGATCCTGAATGATGTCAGCAGAAGAAAGGGATACATGTTAATAAGCATTAAGTGGTAAGCGCATTCAAAAAGCTGAGCTGTGTTCTTTCAAATTGATTTAGTGATGACTTTGTTGGTGGGGAGTTGGGGTGCAGGGGAAGATGATAACTGGAATTAGCTTCCTGACATTCTGCTTACAAGCTAGTAAACACTGATATTTATAAAAAGGTTACAACTACTAATAGTACTTAGCATTTAGTCATAGTTTTATGCAAAATCTGAAAAAAATCTGTAAACAAGTAAAGTTATCTTTATTATATAGACAGGAATAGAAGTAGAAAGAAAGGGGAACGGTTTGTTATTTACTGAACTTACAAAGTTAAAAATAGGGCCCAGATCTATAGTTTTGCATTCAGGTCCTATAACATTGAAGGACAAAAGATATTTTGTCCAGTGGCCTCAGGGGATATCTTATGTAATATGCCATTTTGGAGTATGTGGTGAGTGAAGGAGCCTAAAGGGGAAAAAAACAGTAGCCTACCTCCCCCTGGAATATCTGGCCTATATCTACACAGGAGGTGAGGAAGATCCCACAGAACTTTGTTAGTAGGTGAGGTTTCTGAAAACAGCAGACCACTTACCTCTCTGAAAAGACAATGAAATATGGGACAGACTGCTCTGTAAATGACCAGCAAATAATATGACCAGCAAATAATCAAGGATCTTTGGGGGATAGTCTGGAGAATTAGACATAAGGATATTTCATTTATGATGGAAGTTCCACTTTGCCCCTTAGTCTTTACTCTAGAAGGGAGAAATTTTCCCTCCCTCTTGTAAAACTACTTAGAGATAGACAAACTTCATGGCATCATTCCATTGCTTTTCTTTCTTTTTTCCCCCCTACTCCCAAAAGGGAGGTGAAATCGTAGCAGAGAAGTCTTTCAGACCTAACATCAACTACCACCAGAGCAATTAAACAAGAACAGTTTGTTCTTTGTCTCTGTAGAACATTCACATTAATACCCTGATATCCAGGGAGTGATGGCAGCCATAGAACACAAGGGTTAACCCTTATATATAGGCCAAGGAGGTCAGATATTTGGCATCCCTGATGGCATCATTATATTTTCCTATTTGGGAAATTCACAGCTGAAATTATATGGAAGGTAAATACTGGAGTTCTTCTTAGAAAATTGCCAGTCAGGTAAAAGAAAGGGGGTTGCTGAGCCACCCCACCTGGCTGAGTGTCTGATGGTTTCCACTAAAGTTCCCTTGAGTAATGACCAAGTTATCATCTTCAAACATATTATTAACTTATTAAACCACACTACAATTACTCCACCTAATAAAGTGCCGGTATAAACATAATAGAAGCTGTAATTGTGAGGCAGGATGATTAAGCTGTGCGCTGTGATAATTATTCTAATCCATCTTTAGAGATGGAGTCAAAGCTTGAACAATCAAATCAATCTATTAGTGAGCTGTCAGGGGTTGGTGGGGGGAGAGGGGGAGAAAGGAAATCAATGCAAAACAAGTTTTCACAACAAAGTGATGAATCAATTCTTAGTAATCATGTTGTATCACTGGGAGGAGCATAGCTGATACCAATTGGCAAGCATGTCTACTTGCTATCTCTTGGATGCTTACACTAATCAATCAATCAACCAACATTTGCTAAGTGCTTCCTGTATTCCAGACTCTATGCTAGGCACTGGGAATATAAGGAGAGACAAAAACATTGTCCCTGCCCTCAAGGAGTTTGCATTCTAATGGAGGAAACAACATCTATTTTAGCTTTGTTGTTGTTTCCTTGTTTATGTCTGACCCTTTGTGATGCCATTTGGGGTTTTCTTGGTGTGGTTTGCCATTTCCTCTTCCAGCTCATTTTACAGATGAGAAACTGAGGCAAACAGGGTTAAGTGACTTGCCCAGGGTCACACAGCTACTAAGTATCAGGGGCCAGATTTAAACTCAGGTTTTCCTGACTCCAGGCCTGGCATTCTATCCACTTTGCCACCTAACTGGTGCAAACAAAATACCGAGTATACTGAGAGTAAAGTTGGAAGGGAAGACTACTAGCTGAGGAGATTGGCATAGACTTCCTTTTGAAAGTAGCATTTGAACTGAGTTCTAAACAATGAAGAGGTAGGGAAGAAAAGCATTCCAGGAATGAATGGGGACCATCAAGAGGAAAGGTGAGATGGAATATCATATAGGAGGAAAAGTGAGAAGGGCAATATGAGCTGGATTGTAAAGTGTAAGAAGATTGGAAAGGTAGGAAGAGGCTAGTCAGATTGTGAAGAACTTTAAATGGCAAATAAAAGATTCGATATTTGATCCTAGAAATAGGGAGCCACTGGAATTTATAGTCAGATTGTGATACCTTGGTTTCTTTTCCTATTTCCACGCCTTCTTTTCCTAGTTTATGATTGCCCATGTGCTCCCATAAATCTTTCTCAGGGAGTCCACCCAACATACTGACTGACTTCTTCCAGATTGTTTGACTTCATGAAGATGTCAATGAAGCACATGGGCTGTCTTTTGCTTGTCCCTTATTCTTGTTATATTCCATTTGAAGATGATTCAAGGAATCATCAGGTCACAGATATAGACTTGGAAGAGATTTTAAAGACTATCAAATCCAATCCCTTAATTATATAAATAGGGAAACTAAGGCAGAGAGGTGTTAAGTGACTTGTCCAAGGTCACACAAATATTAACCAAGGGAACCAGCATTCAAACCAAGCTCATTTGTCTCCAAATAAGAACTTTTTCTATTGTACCATTCTTGCTTCTTGCATAATTATATCTATTTCTGATGCTACACTTTATGCCAATTCTCCAGCACATTTTTTTTTCCTGTGGTCATATGCTGTAGCCTACTTACATTCACCATATAGCTCTCTGCTGCCCTTCAGGAGAACTACAGGTTTCATTTTTCATGACTCATAACTATATGCATCACTGGAAGAATGTTAAAAAGCTGGGCCTTTGTTTTAGGGAGATACTTGGGGTCATTGAAAGCAATAGGAAATTTCCCAAATACTGTTTTCTCCCATTTTCTTGCTCTTTTTCAGTTCTGGGTCTGGCTAATTATTCAACCAATTGCTGACAACAATTATTTCAATCTCAAAGGCAAACCAATAGTTTTATGGCCCATTTTGCTGTTTAGTGCATATTACAATGGATACAGATTCTTTGGGGGCAGCGGGAAAATAGAAAGAATTTAGGAATTAGAAACAGTATACCTTGATTCTAATCCTTACTCAGCCACCTATAGCTGTGAGATTATGGACAAATCACTTAACATTTCTGGCCTTTTGCTTCTTTATCTGAAAAATGAAGGAAATAATGTTGCATTATTTGGCTCATACAGTTATTGTGGGGAGACCACTCTAAAAAATCTGAATGTGTTCTAGAAATGTGAAGTATTTTTTAAAAAATTTATTCATTTTTAAGTATTTTTCCATGATTCCATGCTTCATGTGGTCTTCCTCCCCTCTTTCCTATCCCCTCCTGGAGCTGACACGCAATTGCCCTAGGTTATACATGTATTATCATTCACATCCTATTTCCATATTATTCATTTTTGTAATAGAATAATCTTTTAAAACCAAAACCTCAACTCCTATACCCACATAAACAAGTGATAAATCATGTGTTTTTCCTTCTGCATAGAAATGTGAGCTATTAAATGACAGCTAAAACATCTTTAGGATCCAGTTGGCACTTTTAAGTGTAAGGTCTCACCAATATCACTTCTTTCCCTTTTGTACCCAAACAAATCACTATTTATTCCTGTTTTATTTTTCATTTACCTATATTAATCAATTGGTGGTATGCCTTTCTTCTGCTCCTTAGACCTGAATTTTCTTGAATGAACTAGAGCTCATCTGAAGCCTAAGTTAGGGAGCATGACACATTGCTTCCTATTCAAATAAAGCTGAGGTCCAGAAAGAACAAGGCATCACCAAACTCATCCTTCTTTATCTCGAATAAAAGCATAAATAAATAAAGCATCTCAAATATCTCATCTTTCAGATATCTGTTGGCAGAAGAGAACAGAGGGAGCTAGATCATTTCTGGGACAGAGCCAGGGATCTCATTCAATCGCATAGCCTCTAAATACCTTTAAGATAGGCTACAAGGAGATTAGATTCTGAGATTGTTAGGATCTGATCAGATCACTGCTCCCATTGGCCAATCTCTATACATCCAGGGATGCCTTCAAATGGATAGATCCTGTGAGGTGGATGGTTATTTCAGCAGGTCCTTAGATTCATTCTCCCAGTTGCTTTTGCAGTGCTGATGTAAGTAATATGGTTATGTTTATAGAACGAAAAGCAATATGGGATGGTGGTTAGAGATAACCTAAGAGTCGGGAACTTAAAGTCCTTCCCCTCTGATCTATATTGGCTATGTGACTCCAGGCAAGTCATATAATCGCTAAGTGACAGACAGAGCTAATTCCCTAAAGAGGACTTGGGAGGCACAATGGATAGAGGATATGACTTGGATTCAGGAAGACCTAAGTTTAAATATAGCCTCAAATACTGATTGTGTGACCCTGGGCAAGTCACTTAGACTCTGTTTGCTCAGCTTTCTCATCTATAAAATGGCAATGATAACATCACCTTCTCTCCTAGGCTGTTGTGAAAATCATATGAGAAAATATTTATAAAGCAATTAGCATCATGCCTGGCATATAGTAAGCACTGTATAAATGTTGGTTATTATTGAGATTAGACATTTCAGTCTAATAAATTATCTATAATCTAATCTATAATCCATCTAATCATTTCAGAGTAGATATCCATCTATGTTATAAAGCAGAATTGTTAAACTCAGGTGGCCTGCAAAACATTTGGAGGGTTTCTGGGACCAAGTTAAAATGCAATTGGGAAATATTTAACAAAATAAATAAAAATACAATCCAAATAGATAGTTAATTTGTGACTTTCTACATCAATATACAGCCCACAAGGATCAGTTTCAACTTGAGTTTGATGTCACTATTGTAAAGGATGTTACCTCATTGGAAATCCTTGAGACCAAGGAGATCATGAGACCTGTCCACTCCCCACCAAAATGTGTTTATATCATATTATACCTTTGTAGATTTTATTGATGAACGTATTTATTTAACTAATGCAAACTACAACCCTTCATGCCTCTTGTTTCTTATCTGTCTTTCCATGAATCCTTCATAGGGGACTCACTCAAAATGCTAGAGACCTTCCTATGGGCCTTTGAATATATCAGGGGTGCCAGTGTATTGTTTCAGGCACTACATGACCAATTAACCTCCTCTTTAAATCACATAATAGTGACATTTTTTTACCACTTTTCCTATGTTCTTTGGCATAGGTAAGATCCCTTAAGCTTTTCTATTAATATTTGGGTTGCCCACAATTTTAATTATTTTTCAGGTCATAACCTGATTCATAGTCATATAGAATTGCTGAGCAACCATTGGCATTAAAGAGATAGACTTTGTGGCAGAGAGAAATATGGAATCATTGAAAGGACTACTGTTCTCCAAATAAAGTCCAGGCTGATATCCTTCTCAATCATGAGCCTAGCTCATTTCCTATATGTAGTACTTGTTCAAGATGAGTGACCCTGTCAGGCTATCCATGTGACTGCACTCATATAGCAATTTGGGAAAATATCCTTTTTAATTTCTTTGTTTGCAATGAATTTCTGATTATTAATGTCAAAAGAGACAAAGCAAGGAATCACCAATCAAAGGTATTCACTATTTTAATGAGAGAGCAATAGTACTGGCTCCAAGTCAAAGAAGGAGTTCCTCATTGATAAATGGCCAAAACATATAAACAGTTTTTGGATGGAGAAATCAAAGCTATATGTAAAATCATCATTGATTAGAGAAATTCAAATCAAAACAATCCTAAGATATGTTATCATACCCATCAGGTTGACTAAAATGATAAAAGAGCAAAATGACAAATGATGGAGGGGATGTGGAAAGATGGGGACACTGATACATTGTTGGTGAAACTTTGAATTGAGCCAAATTTTTTGGAGAACAGTCTGGAATTAGAATCAAAGAATTATAAAACTGTGTATACCTTTTGACCCAGTAATGCTACTCTTGGGTTTTTTCCCAAGGTGATCAAGGAAAAAGGAAAAGAAACTATATGTTCTTAAATATATTTAGCAGCTTGTGTGTGTGTGTGTGTGTGTGTGTGTGTGTGTGTGTGTGTGTGTGTGTGTTGGAAAAGAATTGGAAACTGAAGAAATATTCATCAACTGAGGAATGGCAGAACAAGTTGTGGTACATTGTTGAAATTCCCATAAGATCTGACAAACAAGATGATCACACACACACACACACACACACACACACACACACACACACACACACACAAACCCTGAAAGACTTAGGTGAAATGGCATGAAGTGAAGTGAGCCAGACCAAAATAATGTTGTACATAGTAATAACAATGTGTAATGATTAACTATGAATGACAACTATTTTTTAACAAGACAAGGATCTCATGATGGAAAAGATTACCCTCTTCCATAGAAGGAACAGAGACCAAATGCAGATTGAAACATACCATTCTTCACTTTATTTCATCCATGAATTTTTCTCTAGTATAAACATGATATATAGGGAAATATGTATTATATGATAAATATGTACAATTTATATTACCTGCCTTCTTGGGGAGGGGAAAAGGCTAGGAAGGAGGTGAAAAGAAAAGAATGAACCAGGTTTTTGGTCATAGCTAATGTGAGAATTTGTTTCTATTGGATAAGCATAAAATATTATAATTTATCACATATTTATAACAAATCATATGTATTGTATTATTGTTATATTGGGTATTATATTGTTATATATTTTAGATATAAAAATAAATGGTAACAAAAAAGGATTTCCAATAGAGCAGGAGTTCTTAATCTGAGGTTCATGAACTTGTTTCCATGACACTTTGTTTACTGTTTTCAGTAAAATTGATTTCCTTTGTAACTTTGTTATTTTTTTTTAAACCTTTACTTTCTGTCTTAGAATCAATATTGTGCATTTATTCCAAAGCAGAAGAATGGTAAGGGCTAGGCAATAGGGGTTAAGTGACTTGCCCAGGGCCACACAACTAGGAAATGTCTGGGGTCAGATTTCAACCTCTCTGGGTCTGGCTCTCAATCCACTGAGCCACCTAGCTGCCCCCATCTATGCTATTTTTTAATGCATGTAAGGACTTAAGAATGGGGTCATCAAATTACCAAAGGTGTCTATGAAAAATGACCAAAAAAGTTAAGAATTCCTGCTCTAGGGACAGTTAAGTATCACAATAGATAGAGTGCCAGGTTTGGAGTTGGGAAGACCTGAATTCAAATCTGGCCTTAGATACTTTCTACCTTTGTGTACATGGACAAGTCATTTAACCCCAATTGCCTTGCTTTTAGTGCTCTACATAAGGTAAGGGTTATTGTTGTTGTTTTTAAAGAATTCCTGTCCTAGATGATAAAGCCATTCCTGTTTGTGGGTGACTTTGTGTTGAATATATCAAGTTCCAGAAAACAGCAGAGATTTCTCTATATAATCTATAATATCTTTCAATGGTTCAGACTTAATATTCACCCAGGAAAAGTCATGCACATTAACAATGTTAATTGGGTAGAACATATTCTTCAACTGATGACTGGTTATCGAGTTCATCCATCAATAAACATATCTTGGACAGATATTATATATGGACAGTGAGTTGGCCTGGAATTGAATGTGAGGAGAGTGGGCAACATTGCCTCTGGAAAGCTTCAAAGTTCTTAGAAATGACTTTTGGCTTTTCTCTCAAACAAATGGAGTGGAAATGAGCATTTATATAGCAACTACCTACCATATTCTAAGCATTGTGTAAGTTCTTTCTATAAAAATTGTCTCATTTATTCTGCAAGGTAATTACTATTATTTTCCAATTTTACAGCTAAGGAAATTAAGGCAGATAGAGGTCAAACACGTTGCCCTTGATTATGCAGATAGTAAGTGACTGAAGATAGAATTGAACTCAGGCCTTCTTGACTTCAGGCTCAGGGTCCCTTCTACCACACAACTAGCTCTAGCTGCCACAGTTGCCCATCTTTTTAATACTGATATTCTTCTGGGGTTCTTGAAAGGCTGCAGATTATGGGACACAACTGTCTTCAAAGAACTAAAGTTGAAGATTCTCCCAAAAGACAATAAAAGATGCCTGATGGATATGAGTAGGTGATATTACATATTACAAACAAGGAATTTGGCAGAGAAAGTGGTGTTAAGCAAGTTACTAAAAAAAGTTTGATAAAAAAAGAAAATAGTCTAGTCACAGTGAGAACAAAGGAAAACAAAAACAAAAACAATGGACAAGGCTATGGTTAAAAGTGAAGATATTGGGGGGCAGCTAGGTGGCTCAGTGAATTGAGAGCCAGGCCCAGAGACAGGAGGTCCTGGGTTCAAATCTGGCCTCAGACACTTCTCAGCTGTGTGACCCTGGGCAAGTCACTTAACCCCCATTGCCTAGCCCTTACCACTCTTCTGCCTTAGAACCAATACCCAGTATTGATTCTAAGATGGAAGGTAAGGGTTTAAAAAAAAAAAAAGAGAAGATATTACTAAGAGTTTAGAAGGATGGGTAGGTGTGGCTGCTTTGTAATCTACATTACATATCCAGGGGAGAATACTATAGTAATATTTTTCCATTGTGGAAAGGGAACATTTTATAAAAGATTATTTAATAACTCATACATGATAAAAACTTTCAACAAAGATTCTCTTTTTTTCTGAACATTCTGAAAAAATCATTCTTTTTATGCCAATACATATAAAACTTTAACAACAACAAAAAAAAGAAATCACTGAAATATGCTTAGAGAAAGGAGATTCTGGGTTCAAATCTGGCTTCATACATTTCCTAGGTATGTGACCCTGGGCAAGTTACTTACCTTTTATTGCTTAGCCCTTACTACTCTTCTGCTTTGGAACGGATACTTAATGGCTGATTCTAAGATAGAGGTTAAGGATGTTTTTTAATCATTAAAATACACATCCCTCAATAATTTATAAAATAGACATGTAAACTTAAAATTAAAAAAATGATTGTTACTTAAGAGTGGTAGAAAAGTAGTTTCATGTATTTCAAAAGAAGACTTAAAACTAGAACTTTTGTAACCTACTTATTCTTCTTTCATTATTCATTCACTCATTCATTCCAAAAACATTTATTAAGTGCCTCTAATGCTGGCTTAGTAACTTAGAGGAATCTGACATGGTCCCTGCCCTTAATTAATTTGCCATTTAGTGAGGGAGGTAAGTCCTATATCCAAACAATGTGATACAAAATAGAATATTATAAGCACAATGGAGAGGTGCAAGCAAAGCATTCAGAGAATTTAGAAATCACTTCTGGCTCAGGATCAAAGTAGGTTTCTGGGAAGCTGAGGTATTAGAGTCACATCTTGAAAGGTAAGCAGGATTTCAATAGGCAGAGAAAGAGAAAGGGCATTTGAAAAGTAATGGAGTGATTATGTTTTTGCCCATATTTCCTTGTGAGATGCTTCAGTTTTGATAAGATAAGAAGGGTGTTTTTTTCCTCATTACTACTTTTTTTCAAAGGACTTGGGAAAAATCACTTTATAAAAATTATCAATCATATCCATTCTTGAGAGTCTTTGATTGAATATGTTATTCCATTGCAATATTTGATAGAGGCACACTGTGTATTATCAACAAGAAGAAACAGAAAGGCTGTGTATAGGTTTTTGGTACTATGTGCCACCACTATTACTCCTCCAATCCCAAGTATTCATGTACCTAAACGATATTCTATTTAATTGTGTTTGATATATATATAATATATTAAAAGATGTGAAAGAAAAAAGTAACGAGGTGAGCAAAGATACTTAAGTGGGATTTGAAAGAAACTATTGAAAGGATGGTGAGTAATCCAGTAGGGTATACTATAAGATATAGCTGCAAATAGAATTTGAAATCAAATAATAAAAGGTCTTGACTGTTAAACTTAAAACTACCAAGTTGTTTTTTTTTAACCTTCTTTCTGACTGAAGGGTAGACTTGTCCTCTCTTATTACAAAGAAAAGTGACAGTCTCCAGAGAAAGACATGGTCTGCCTATGGGTGGTAATGGTGTTTAAAAAGAAAAAAAAACATTGACTTTTTAGAAAAACTGGCCCTTCTAACTCTGTGAGCAGTAGCACTAGGTGGCAGCCCCGGATTAGCCTTTTAAAATCTACTCAAAACTCAAAAGCATCTTGGCCACAGTGGAGGTGCTAGAGAGTATGAAGGAAAGAACAGGCTGGAAGGCAAAGAATTGCCTTCGTGTTATGGGTGTATTTGAAATAGAAAAGAAAAAAGTTTGGGGGGGGAAAAGAGAGATAAGGGTTAAAGTCACAAAGGAGAAAAAGATTAAAACAGAATAAACAGGGAACCTAGCAAAATTTTAAGAGAAATTTAAGGACTCCTGAAAAAGCACATTTTGTTGTGAGGATTTTAAAAACACTTTTGCCATTAGTTTTCCTTTTCTCTTAATGGATCATTTTACAGAGTTCCATGAATCTTTCTTCATAACTGGCCTTTCCCTGCCTTTAATAAAATGTTCTTTGCAACTAGCTATGTGACCTTGGGCAAATTACATGACCTCTTTGGGTCTCGGTTGTTCTAACTGCCAAATTCAAGGGATTTAATGATTCCCAAGAACATTCCTTCTTTTTTGTGGAAATACAAGTGACCTCAGGAAACTGGAAATCTCAACACTTATCTTCTTGTAGATGGGAAGAGGAGGTGGGCTTTATACTTGCTTTCTGTCAAATAATACTGATCAATGAATAACATGATATTGCATAATAAATTATAAGTGAGTTCCAACTACCAAACATAGATGGCAGATTTAGAGGAAGGCAGATCAGGATCTTTACAACTAGCACTGATTTTTGCCAATGGGTCTAACCATTAGCCACATGTAAAGTTTTGTCAATTGTTTTTATTTTCCTCAGGTTGACTTTTAACCCTTAAAACCATACATTTTAATAAATGTATATATCTTTAGCAGTGAAAAAAAAATTAGCACTAAGGAAAACCCAGGCTTATTTAGTGATTCAAAGGGTTTTGCTTTTTTAACCCTTATTTTATGTTTTAATAACTCTAAGACAGAAGGGCAAGGACTAGGCAACTGGAGGTAAGGGATTGACCTAATCACACCACTAGGAAGTATCTAAAACCAGATTTGAACCTAAGTCCTACCAAAGTACTAGATCTAGTACATTATCCACTGTGCCACCTACCTACCCCAATTGAAAATTTACAAATGCTTCCCATCACAGCAGACCTGTGTAGTACAATTACCATTTTCATAGGATAATAGGATATTTGACTTGTAGTCATGAAGACTTGGGTTCAAATTCTACCCTAAATATTTACTAGCTGTGTCATCCTAAGCACCTCATTTTGATGTGACTCCATTTCTTCATCTGTAAAAGGAGGGGTTAGGATTTTATGGCCTCTAAGTTCTCTTCTACCTCTAAATGTGTGGTTCTTGCAGCTCAGAGTTACTATCTTCTATTACTCTTCCTTTTGTCATACTTATTTTGTTAACATTCATTAATATTCATTTTTAACATGGTTACATGATTCATGCTCCTACTTTCCCCTTCACCCCCCGCATTCCCCCCACCCATGCCGACACACATTTCCACTGGTTTTATCATGTGTCCTTGATCAAGACCTATTTCCAAATTGTTGATAGTTGCATTGGTGTGGTAGTTTCGAGTCTACATCCCCAATCATGTCCACCCCAACCCATACATTCAAGCAGCTGTTTTTCTTCTGTGTCTCCTCTCCTGCAGTCCTTCCTCTGAATGTGGGTAGCGTTCTTTTCGATAAATCCCTCAGAGCTGTCCAGTGTCATTGCATTGCTGCTGGTACAGAAGTCCATTGCTTTCGATTTTACCATAGTATATCAGTCTCTGTGTACAATGTTCTTCTGGCTCTGCTCCTTTCGCTCTGCATCAATTCCTGGAGGTCTTTCCAGTTCACCTGGAACTTCTCCAGTTTATTATTCTTTTGAGCTCAATAGTATTCCATCACCAGCATATACCACAATTTGTTCAGCCATTCCCCAATTGAAGGACATACTCTCCTTTTCCAGTTTTTTGCCACCACCAAAAGCTCACCTATAAATATTTTTGTACAAGTCTGTTTATTTATGATCTCTTTGGGGTACAAACTCAACAATGGTATGGCTGGATCAAAGGGCAGGCTTTTTTTTACAGCCCTTTGAGCATAGTTCCAAATTACCAGCCAGAATAGTTGGATCAGTTCACAACTCCACCAGCAATGCATTAATGTCCCAATTTTGCCAAATCCCCTCCAGCATTCATTACTCTCCCCTTCTATCATTTTAGCCAATCTGCTAGGTGTGAGGTGATACCTCAGAGTTGTTTTGATTTCCATTTCTCTAATTATTAGAGATATAGAACACTTTCTCATGTGCTTATTGATACTTTTGATTTCTTTACCTGAAAGTTGCCTATTCATGTCTCTTGCCCATTTATCAATTGGGAAATGGCTTGATTTTTTATATAATTGATTTAGCTCCTTGTATATTTGAGTAATTAGACCCCTGTCAGAGTTTTTAGTCATAAAGATTTTTTCCCAATTTGTTGTTTCCCTTCTGATTTTGACTACATTGTTTTTGTTTGTACAAAAGCTTTTTAGCTTAATATAATCAAAACCATTTAATTTGCATTTTGTAATTTTCTCTAACTCTTGCTTGGTTTTAAAATCTTTCCTTTCCCAGAGATCTAACAAGTATACTATTCTGTGTTCACTTAACTTATTTATAGTTTCCCTCTTTATATTCAAGTCATTCACCCATTCTGAATTTATCTTGCTGTAGGGTGTGAGATGTTGATCTAGACCTAATCTCTCCCATATTGTTTTCCAAATTTCCCAGCAGTTTTTGTCAAATAGCGGATTCATGTCCCAAAAGTTAGGCTCTTTGGGTTTATCATACACTGTCTTGCTGATGTCATTTACCCCAAGTCTATTCCACTGATCCTCCCTTCTGTCTCTTAGCCAGTACCATATTGTTTAGATGACTGCTGCTTTATAGTATATTATAATATCTGGTACTGCTAGGTCCCCTTCCTTCACATTTTTTTTTCATTATTTCCCTTGATATTCTTCATCTTTTGTTATTCCAAGTGAAATTTGTTATAGTTTTTTCTAATTCAGTAAAGAAGTTTTTTGGTAGTTTGATAGGTATGGCACCAAATAGGTAAATTAATTTGGGTAGAATGGTCATTTTTATTATGTTAGCTCGTCCTACCCATGAGCAATCAATGGCTTTCCAATTGTTGAGATCCAGTTTTATTTGTTTGGAAAGTGTTTTGTAGTTGTTTTTGTATAATTGCTGTGTTCGTTTTGGTAGATAGATTCCCAAGTATTTTATACTGTCTAGGGTGATTTTAAATGGTGTTTCTCTTTCTACCTCTTGCTGCTCTAATGTGTTGGAAATGTATAGAAATACTAATGATTTACGTGCATTTATTTTGTATCCTCCAACTTTGCTAAAGTTGTTGATTATTTCTACAAGCTTCTTAGTTGATTCTCTAGGATTTTTAAGTAAACCATCTTATCATCTGCAAAGAGTGATAGCTTAGTCTCCTCATTATTTTGATACCTTCAATTTCTTTTTCTTCTCTAATTGCTACTGCTAGTGTTTCTAGTACTATGTTGAATAATAGAGGTGATAATGGGCATCCTTGTTTTATTCCTGATCTTATTGGGAAGGCTTCTAATTTATCCCCATTGCATATGATGTTTGTTGATGGTTTAAGGTATATACTGTTTATTATTTTTAGGAAAGGTCCTTCTATTCCTATACTTTTCAGTGTTTTCAATAGGAATGGATGCTGTATTTTGTCAAAGGCTTTTTCAGCATCTATTTATTGAGATAATCATGTGATTTTTGTTTGTTAGACTGTTGATATGGTTATGTGGATGGTTTTCCTAATGTTGAACCATCCTTGCATTCCAGGTATAAATCCCACCTGATCATGGTGGATGATCTTAATTACTTGCTGGAGTCTCTTTGCTAGTATTCTATTTAAGATTTTTGCATCTATGTTCATTAGGGAGATTGGTCTGTAGTTTTCTTTCTCTGTTTTTGATCTCCCTGGCTTTGGAATCAGTACCATATTTGTTTCATAAAAGGAATTTGGTAGGACTCCTTCTTTGCTTATCATATCAAATAATTTGTATAGTATTGGGATTAGTTGCTCTTTGAATGTCTGATAGAATTCACTTGTAAATCCATCAGTCCCTGCAGATTTTTTCTTAGGGAGTTCTTTGATGGCTTCTTCAATTTCTTTTTCTGATATGGGATTATTTAGGTATTCTATTTCTTCTGCTATTAATCTAGGCAATTTATATTTTTGTAAATATTCATTAATATCTCCTGAATTGTTATATTTGTTGCCATATAATTGGGCAAAACAGTTTTTAATGATTGCCTAAATTTCCCCTTCATTAGAGGTGAGGTCTCCCTTTTCATCTTTGATACTGTCAATTTGGTTTTCTTCTTTCCTTTTTTTTATTAAATTGACCAGTACTTTGTCTATTTTATCTGTTTTTTTCAAAATACCAGCTTCTGGCCTTATTTATTAATTCAATAGTTCTTTTACTTTTGATTTTATTAATTTCTCCCTTGATTTTTAGTATTTCTAATTTAGTTTTCATCTGGGGATTTTTAATTTGCTCACTTTCTAATTTTTTGAAATTGTATGCCCAATTCATTAATCTCTGCCCTCCTTAATTTGTTAATATATGCACTCAAGGATATAAATTTCCCCCTGAGTACTGCCTTAGCTACATCCCACAGAGTTTTGAAGGATGTCTCAACATTGTCATTCTCTTCAGTGAAATTATTGATTGTTTCTATGATTTCTTCTTTGACAAATTGGTTTTGAAGAATCCTATTATTTAATTTCCAATTAGTTTTTGATTTGCTTGTCCAGGTGCCCTTACTAATTATTATTTTTATTGCATTATGATCTGAAAAGGTTACATTTATTATTTCTGCTCTTTTGCATTTGTTTGCAATGTTTCTATGCCCTATTACATGGTCAATCTTTGTCAATGTACCATGTGCAGCTGAGAAGAAGGTGTATTCTTTTTTGTCCCTATTTATTTTTCTCCACATATCAATTAAATCTAATTTTTCTAGGACTTCATTCACCTCTCTTACCTCTTTCTTATTTATTATTTTGGTTTGATTCATCTAGATCTTAAAGGGGAATATTTAGATCTCCCACTATTATGGTTTTACTATCTATTTCCTTCTTGAGCTCTGCCAGTTTCTCCTTTATGAATTTGCATGCTATGCCACTTGGTGCATATATATTGAGCAGTGTTATTTCCTCATTGTTTATACTGCCTTTAATCAGCATATAGTGACCTTCCGTGTCTTTTTTAATCATATCTATTTTTACTTTGGCTTTGTCAGAAATCACAATTGCCACTCCTGCCTTCTTTTTCTCATTTGACGCCCAAAAAATTTTGCTCAAGCCTTTAACCTTAAACTTGTGTATGTCCACCCACCTCATATATGTTTCTTGTAGACAACATATGGTAGGATTTTGGTTTCTAATCCACTCTGCTATTTGCTTCTGTTTTATGAGTGAGTTCATCCCATTCACATTCAGAGTTATAATTATCCCTCTCCGGGTTAATTACACTGAGAGTAAGGTTTAAATATTACCTCTTAATGCTCTCTTCCTCTCCTTCTTATAATAGTATTTGTCCCCTCCCCTTCCCATGCCCTCTTTGTGCATAATAGAATATCCTATTTTTCTTATTCACTCAAGTTTCTCTTGATGTCCCCTACTATTCACCCCCCTCTTTCCCACCCCCCATGTCATCTTAGACCATTTAGTATTCCGTCCTCTCCCTAAGAATTATTCTTCTGATTACTATAATAGTGAATACTATAATAGTGAATAGAGTTCACTACAGAGAATTATACATAGCATTTCTCCGCATAGGAATACAGATAATTAGATCTTACTGAGGCCCTTAGAAAGGCAAATTTAAAAATTATGAGTTTTCTTTCTTTCCCCTCTGTTTCTTATTTACCTTTTCATGTTTCTCTTGATTTTTGTGGTTGGATATCAAACTTTCCATTTAGTCCTGGTCTTTTCTGTGCAAATACTTGGAAATCTTCAATTTTGTTGAATGCCCATACTTTCCCCTGGAAGTATATAGTCAATTTTGATGGGTAGTTGATCCGTGGTTGAAGGCCTAGCTCTCTTGCCTTTCTGAATATCATATTCCAAGACTTGTGGTCTTTTAGCATGGAGGCTGCCAGATCCTGTGTGATCCTGATTGGTGCTCCTTGATATCTGA